>NW_024350323.1:734546-791790 GCF_902729225.1 Pteropus medius
ACAACGACAGCAACAAACTTAGACTATTCCCTGCCACCTAGTGAGTATGTTTTTTCTTTCTATTTTTAACCCCACAAAATCCTGTCCCAGAGCTCACCAGGCTGAGGAGTTTTAGAATGATCTTGCTGGCAAGAGCTTCATATCCTAAGATTAAAAGGAATTGATCGGGTTCAAATTCCACTCCCTGCGCCCTGCCACCCACCATGATACAAATGGGTACATCTCTGCTCACAGAGGGCAAAAGACTAGTGTAAGATCACACAGCTGTCTTTTCCCTGCCAGAACTGAGCTTCACTTTTTGTCCTTCTTCACTCGCATGGGTGTCCTCCAGTGTGTAAGTTTGTGAACCCTGGCCCTGATTCGTCTCTGATGGGATCTTGGCAAGTGTCTAAATAGGTGGCACAGAGCCCTGGGACCTGAGTCTGGAGCCTGACCTTCAGTTGGTAGGCGGTCCTGTCTGACAGTCAGCTCACTTCCTCTACCCTGAAGCCTTTGAAGCCAGAAAGTTTCCAGTTAAAAGGAACCTTGTAGATCACTTGGTTCCCTGGCTTCCTCTGCTATCTGCCTCCATCTCTGTGCCCTCCAAACCTCTTCCCCAACCTCCCTGCCCCCAACTCTGCTTAACCCTGCAGCTTTTTACGCCCAATAGCCCAGACCCTCTCTTGTCCCTTTCCCTGGGGCCTGCTTGAAAACCAAGACAAGCAGGGAAACAGAGTCGTCAATTCCATCCAGCTCAGCAGCCAGCTGGCCCTCCTGCCTTGCCAGACCTGGCAAGCCCACCAGCACGCCAGGTGCTGCCTTTTTCCTGTTTCTGCCTGGAGCAGCCAGCCCAGGAGAGGATACGGTTCAGGACTCAAGCAGGACTCCAGGCCCCAAGGAGTGGAAACTGGAGGCCACCACCACCCTCAGGGCCTGAGGAGCTGGAGGCGCCCTCTGGCCCTTCCAGAACTACCTCCTCCCTCCCTGCAGCGCAGTGTGGGCTGGGCTATTCCCTAGCGCCTGGGCTAGACCTGTTTTCAATGATTCACGTCTATGCATTCCCACCTCGCCCCTGGGAGCCAGCTCTGCACTCTTAATAGATCTTACGGTTAAGAAGTTTTTTCCTGCTACTCAGCGTTAGTGCTTAAAGTGCAGTTACACTCTGAAAATTGACCATAAAATGACACCATGGGGTCCACATTTATCCTCCAGCCACAATTCCAGACCAGCTTGGTTCAGTTTTCAGGTTGAAAAATGGCTTTGGGAGGCTTCAAACTCCACCTAGGTCCTAAATCTGCCTTTGTGCTTCCCCCACAGGGGCGCCACCCCTCCCCCAGCCTGGGGGAGACACAGGCCCTCCAACTGCTGAGATGGCAAGCCAGGCCCAGCTCAGTGGGCCCATTTCCTGTCAGCATTGGGGGTGGGGTGGGCAACTGTAAGAGTGTGAAGGACTAGGCCTAGGTGTCCATAGAAATGGACCCAGCATACCGAGGCTTGGAGGCCTCCAGGGGTACCCCATGCTGTGATGGACACTGGAATGAGTTCCCTGACCCTCTGGGCAGGACAAGGGACAAGGCTGAGAGAGGGAGCCTCCTCAGCCCAGAATTCTCTGCAGGGCCTGCACACATCACTTTTTGCAGCTTGGCAAGATTCAGTAGGCCTCTCACTTTGGGTGTACCGTTGCTCAGTCGTGTGGACCAGGACAGGGTCAGTTTCCTGATCAGTTGGTTTCAGATTAAGTAAGGGCTGGACTGAGACACACCCAGGCTAGAGGTCGCCGCCATTGCCAGTCAGGATAAGGAGGCCCCTGACAGTATGGGCATGAGGCCACAGGCTTTGGGGCTGAGCAATGGAGGCCGCTCCTCTGGTCCATGGCTGTCTGCACTGAAGCTCCAACTGGTTACCTGAGGGGGGACCCTCTGTAGCATTTCCCTCTTGTTTACTCTAACAAGCTCGGTTATCTGGTTCTCAAGCCCACAGCAAATTAGAAGCAGTAAATCAAAAGGAGGGCAGAGGGGCTGCTGGAAGCAGGCACACTAAAAGTGTCAAGAAGTGAGACCTGACGACCTGACAGCAGGGGAGTAGGCAGCAAAACCAGTAAAACACAAAAATCTCCAACCAGGTACAAGAGCTCAAAGATCGCAAACAATCTAGGGCCATTTCATGCCGGGCAAATGGGCCTGAGGAGATCACCACAGCGCAGGGCTAATAATCATGGCGGATTAATGGTGTCGGCCCCTGAGCTTCAGAAAGAGCTCAATTATGCTCTGTCAAGGAGGCAGAGCAGATAAGGAATATGTTTCCTCCACACTTCCATCAAGAATGAGTCATTCTTTTAAGTGCGCACCCATGGGAATAAAACCGTACATCTGAGGCAAGTCCTAAAGTCCTGAGTGCCTCATTCCTCAAGCCCCACAAAGCTGCAGTTGGCCTAGCCCTCATCCCACCAAGAACCAAGGCTCCACCACTTATTATCCCTGGGATCCTTGGCCAATCACTTGCCTCTCTGAACCCCAGCCGTTTTCTCTGTTAAGTGTTGACCATCATACCTGCCTTGCATGGCTGTGAGGGTTACATCAGGGAAGCCAAGGCTCATGTGTTTGGCCCCATGTACGCATTCGGGACTCACTGGTTTCCTTCTCTGCTTTGAGAAAGTCCCCTTCCAGAGGTGTCCACATTGGTGGCCCAGCCCATCTACCCCAGCTGTCCCTTGTAGAAGGACCTCAGGGTGGAGCAGCACAGGGGCCTCTGCTCTCAGCCCTTTTGTTGGGGACAATGGAGCTCACAGGTGATGCTGGCTCTTGGCAGGGCCGGTGTGTGCCAATAGATTGGGAGTGGGGAAGCCAGGGCCATGGCGACAAGGGTTAGGGGCCAGGGAGCCCCTTTGCTTCTTCCTCTTCCCCTGGTTTCTATAACCTTCCCCAGCCTTTGTGATACCAGTCAAGGGCACCTGGCACTTAAGCCAGGAATGGTGACTAGGGGCCCACTTCCCACAGGTCAGGTGCCAACAGATATCCTGGGAAAGCACCTGTAGTGTAGAAAAAGCAGGCTTGCGCAGGCATGGGCTGATACTGGCTGTTCTGCAGGCGTTCTAGTGTGTTGGCAACCATGGGCCCTGGGCACTCGTTTTCTTGGGACACATAATAGGGTTATGCCTGTTACAGTCAGAACTTCCCCAGCCAGGAAGAACCCCTTCCATGCCATTTTGGTGAGACAGAAAGGGACAGAAAGTTGGAGGACGGGAGACACCTGGATCTGTCTCATCCAGGAGACAAAGTGAACGTGGCAGTGGCTGTGAAAAGATTTGGAATTAGTTAGCCTGCTTCGAAACCCAGACAAGTGCCATCTTCTGTTTCAGTTACTCCTAAGAGCATGGCCCTTAGTGACAGACACATCTGAGTTCGAACCCAACTTAAATACTTCCTCATAAGCTTCCATTTTCCTCTTCTACTTCAAAGCATTGTTGAAAAAAATGATGTGAAAAAAAGAAGTCGGCATGAAGTCTGGCATATAGTACTAACTCACGAAATGTCTGCATAGTGGCTTCCTGCTCTGAGTGTGACACACGATTGGATTTTTTACTCCCCTCCAGCAACCCTATGAGATAGGTAGTGTTATTATTGTCCTCAAAGTTCTAGGGTATAAGTGACTTTCCCTATATCCCACAGATAGGAAGCAGCAGAAGCAGGATTCAAACCCAGGCATTGTGACTATAAAACTTTTGCCCACTATACCATAATTCCAATTGATTAGGCAGATAGATGGGAGCAAAAGTGCTTTGTCACCTCTACATTGCTGCACCAATGAGAGCAGTGGGTGGCATTACTATTTATGAATCATGTTAGTAGCTACTCCCTGGAGACACCCTGGACCTGAGGCTATTGACTGAGAGACCCCTGGATCCTGAGGTTCTGGTGATGACCCAGGTACCATCCAGCAGGCTGGCCATCTCTCCCAGGCCTCCTACTTGCTGGATTTCTGATGACCCATACTCCTCTTGGCTTGGAACTTTGCGTGTGGAGCTTTTCAAATGGCACGCACCCTCTGGGACCGAAGCCTATGAAGGGTGGCTCAGTGCCCCACAGCTGCCAGGAAGGGGACATCAAAGGCACAGCTCATGGGTGAGGCGGCTCCCTCCTTTGGTTTTGGGTTCTGTGGTGCACGCACAAGCATGCACACACACACGCAAGGAAGAGAAGATGGGGCTTTGGCAAGAAGACAGGCCAAATTGCTGGTGGGCTGGGGAACGTCCAGGAGGAACAGTGGGAAAGGAGGGGGGGCGAACAGGAAAATGTGGCAAAGGCCTGAAGGGAAAGAGGGAGGGAGGAAAGAGGTGATGGTGTGGGCAGCTGGCAGGGTGTGTTCCCTGTGTTACACTGCTTCTGGAGAGAGGCCCTGGTGGGGCTGGATGTTGAGCATCAGGCTGTTGGGAGGTTGCAGGCCACCGCCATTGGGTGTTTCTTTTGTTCGTTCGTTCGTTCATTCATTCATTCATTCATGCATGCATTAATACATTCGCCCAACAACTATTCATCGAACCACCGAGTATGAAACAGCAATTTGTACAGTGAGCTCTGGAGGCAGACCAGTTTGTGTCAAATTCTGGCTGTACTTTTTATTGGCTGCGAGATCTAGGGTGAGTGATACCCGCTGGGACCTCTGTGTCCGCATTCATGAAATGGGTATGATTATAGTACTTATCTCAGAGTGTGGTTGGAAGGATTCAATAACTTATTCCATATAATGTCCCTAAGACAATGCCTGGCATTGTAAATGCTCAATAAACACTGGTTACATGGGTGCGGGCACATGTCTGTGCACACATACAGATTACATGCCAGGCCTTGTGTTAGGCATTAGAAACACAGACAGACACAGTTCTGCCCTCGTGGAGCTGACATTTGGTCCTGAACTGACCCTCTGATAGAGGCCTTGCTGCCATTTCTAGAATCCTCCCAAATAGCCAGCAGTGGAATTATTGCTCAAACTGGCACTGCCGGACCCAGAATTCAGCCTCTGCTCCTCTCTGCTCTGCTGTCTTCAGTGGGAACAGGCTAGGCCTGTCAGCTATGCACAGTTCTAAAAGGAACCAGCCCATAAGCTTGAATAGATGGTGTGACCATTGTGGACTTTGTCACTATCTGACTTCTACAATGTTTCCTGGTGGCTAGAATGGTGGAAGAAGTTAGAGTTACCCGAAGAAGTGGGCCAGGAAAGAAAATCAACCAAAATCTCTCTCTCTCTCCTCCCTCTAACTTTGGCATTCTTGAGCCCTCAGAATTAGCCCACAGTGGCAAGAATGCCACCGGTGTCCCCACATGCACATATGTATAGATATATGTAGAGACATGCGTACATAGACATATGTTATCATGGGCACAGATAGAGTCTGAGAAATATGGTTCATGTAAAATGAAAGAAAGGAGGGAGCACACAGCTGAGCTGAGCTGAGGCCTGGGCGATGAGATCCAGCAGGCATGGGCTCCAGGACCCAGAGAACCTGGCTACTTCATGGTGGCCACTACCCTAACAAAGGCATAGCCCACAGAACATCTTGTGTCAAAGTGTGTACCGGATGGCATGACTGCCTGGGAAGGGTAAGAGGTGTTACGCTAAAAAAAAAAAAATTGATGTCAAATAAACACGGAGAAATGCCAAGTTAAACCAATGTAAATAGATTTCCTTTGTTTTACTGCAGGACTTCTCAGAGCCTTCAATAAGCTACAGCACAAGCAAATCCCTGAGGGTATGTGTTTTTGTATGTGTATGTCTATTGTGTTTACCAAACAAATTTAACCACAAAGGCCTTTCTCTAGGGAATATCTCAGAGTAAGTGTTCTGCTTTGAGAAATATGGCCCTGTGTTTTCTCCGGGCCCTGGGCTCTGCCTTCTGTTGCCCTCATATACTAGAATCTTCCTAGTTTCCTAAGTCCCAGTGTAAAAGGTTGGGACCTTGCCACCCAGCATCTTGCCTGGGTCAGTAGCCTGCTCTACCTCCCCTCAGCCTCCATGCCTTTCCCATATTTGCTGGATTCATCAGTGAGAGGTTGGAGGGCGGCCGTCCCATCTCCCTTTAGACCTCTCCACTGGGGCCGAATTGAGAGGCAGTGTCCCTTCAGAACTGCTCACTGTGATAGGCCTGATCATGAGGTAGTTCAATTGAGGTGCCAGAAAAAGGCCCACCCAGTGCCCATGGGTCTGTGCTGTTCCACATGAAGGAGTTTCTGTTCATTACCAGCTTCAACTCATTAGAGCAGCACCAGGCCCAGGAGGATGAAGGGAGAGGGCTGTGCAAATTAATGAGCGACCAAATTAAACATGTTCTCTCAGCCAGCGAACTGTTCCAGCTGATCAGCTGAGGCCTGGGGATTTGAAAGTGGGAAGTCCCTACCCCATGGGCCAGAGACCACAAGGCAGCCATGTCCTCCTGTTCCTTAAGGCGGCCTGGCAGCAGCACAGTTGCCAAATCTAGCAAATAAAGTACAGGACTCCCAGTTAAAATCTCCACTTCAGATAAACAACAATTTTTTTTTTTAGTACAAGTATGTCCCATGCATTATTTGGGATATACTTATACTAAAAAATATTCATTGCTTATCTCAAATTTAAATTTTACTGGGTGTCCTGTATTTCATGTGGCATATCGAGTCTGGGGGGTTCCCAAGACTCTAGAAGCTGGGGGTCCACACCCAGGCTAGGACAGAAACAAGCACCAGAAGCTCAAGGACTGAGGACTTCTGCCCCTCATCAATGCAAAGGGCCAATTTTCCTTGATCTCTGAGGATCCAATTCTCTTATTGCTTTCAGGAGACAATGAGGTGCTGGCAAAAGAGCCTCATCACTGCTCCTGTCTCACCAGGTGACCCTGACCACTCACTTATCATGTAGGGCCAGGGATGAGGGCCCCACAGGTGCAGATTCTGCCTGTTTCTGTTGAAAATGCCTCTGAATGGCTTGTGGGAACACAAAGGGACTGCCCACCACTAGTCCCCCAAGGACAGGCTCGGAGACATTAATGCTGGGAATATCAAGGTGCTCTGAAAGTTGGCAAGTGTGCCTGCTGTTCGCCTTTCCCTGCAGAGGAGGCTTAAACACGATATTACTCTGTATGCCAGGGAGTAGGGGGCCCCATTCTGTAGCTGGGGAGAACAAGGCTCTAAGAGGTTCTCAGCTGAGCCAAAGCAGGAACTACTGCTTCCTTCAGAATCTCCATCCCTTCTTCCTTGTTCTGGGTGGATCCAGATGGGGGTGGTCAGCCCTGCCCCACGTGGGTGCCTCCGCTGTCAGTGATTTCACCAGAAAGGCAGCTCGGAGGAAGCGGCCAGCTGCTCTCCTACCCCATCCCCCACCCCTAACCCCCATGCCTCAGTGGGCAGAGAGCTTAGGGTTAGACATATTGTCAGGCCAGATGTAGATTTGGGTTCTAATTCTCTTCTCTTCTTTCCCCCTGAGGTCTAAATCCTTTAAGTTTTCTTTTTGCTTCCCGAGGAAGGGAAACACATGGGCTGGAGGGAGGGGGTAGTTCTCTGCTTCCAGCTGCTGTAGCCAAACTCCCCATTCCCAGCCCAGATCCACCTCCAGTCTTACCCCGCTCATGGGGCTTCCAGCAGTAGTGCCCAGGCACTTTCATTTGGGGGCTACTTGTGGGCTAGAACAAGGCCCTCCAGAGGGAGAAAGCAGACTTGCAGACTTACCTCTGAGAGGCAGGGCCTCTGTTCTGTTGCTCCTGGAACACCCTTCTTCCCTATCCTCCAGCACCTAAGAGACCACCCACCCAAACAAGTTCTTGCTGGCAACTGACTCACTGGACACAATCACAAACACAAATGATAATTATGGCCTGTTTCTGCACGTTAGGGCTGAATGGGCCTTGATAGATCATTGACTCCAACCTCTGGTCCATAAAAATGGAGAAACCTACTTAAGGCGATAAGTGGCTTGAACATTCATATGTTCACCATCTGCCAGGAGCCATGCAAACCTGATGAGCAAGGCCTGATGAGTCTTTTATAGGTAGAGAAACCTAGGACTCCAAGGATAACTGACTTCTCCAAGGCCACACAGCTAGGCCCTCTGACTCAAAAGCATATGCTCTTGCCACCACCAGGACATTGCCTCTGTGTCCAGTGAGGTATACTGGGCGGGACCCCCAAATGAATAATGCTCTGCCCTAGCCTGCAGGACCAGAGGTCCCCAATAGCCAGCTGGTGACAGAGGCTCTCTTGACTTCAGTGCCCACGCTGGCCCTTCCACCACACTACACTCTTTCTTTCTCAGCCCTTACTCTCAAAAACTTCTTTCAGCCCTACCTCCCTAGGCCAGCATGTCTCTCCTGAAGTCTGACCCCATTCTTTAGCCCTGTGGCCTGCTATCCTTGTCCTCTGGAAGAAATCGACCAACCCCTCTCATTTGGAAAACACCATCACTTAGGCCTCACTTGGGGTGACTGGCATTATCTCTTTACACTTGAAGAAACTGAGGCTCAGTGAGGTTATTCACACGGGGCCTCAAACCCAGGTCATGTGACTGATCCCATTCACAGGGCTCTCTTTTCACCTCAACCCAGACATCTCAACTCCAGTCCCCATCGGAATGCCAGGCATGAAAATAACAGGTGCCATCTTTCCAAAAGCCCCTCCCTGGTCCCAGTCCCCGACTCTGTGCTCCTCAGCCTTCCGTGGGGATCTGTATTCCCTGCTGTAGCCCTACCTTACCTTTTTCCTGGGGCTACTCTCCCACTGACTGAGGCCTGTGCCCATAGGAGCCCCTGCCTTGTAACTGCTCCTCACCTTGACCCCAGGGCTATGGCTACCAGGCTAGGGCTTGGTCAGTCATCTTATCTAATACGATCCCCTTTTAAATTCCAAATGACTTCATCCAGGCTGGCAGGGGAGCTTAAGTGCGCATTTTCACCCCATCACATCCCTACCCCTTACTCCCATCGTCAGTTGGACTCAGGGAAGGGGAGGACAGACAGAGACAGGGCTAGAGACAGTAGGCAAGGGGAGACAGAATGGAGGAAAGACAAAGCCCAAGAGAATGAGGGAAGGAGGAGGAGGAGAGAGACAGAGACCCAATGATAGCAATGGGGTAAGTGGTCATGGTGTCTGTTACTGCAATGCCCCTAAGGCATTGCAGCTGACCTGGCAGGTGGTGAGGCTCCTTGAGGAGATGGACTCCCTGTTACATCACTAGCATCCAGCAGACTGCCTGGCTGGCATATAGTGTGTGTTCAGCACATGCTCGCTTGTTTGAAGGAAGGAATGACTGAAAGTTCATCTGTCCCCACCAGTTCCCCTGTCCCATGGCCCGCCTGAGATAGTTGGTTCTCTTTCCACATGCTCATGTCATAGATTCCTAGACTGTCAAAGCTGACAGTCCCGAGAATGTCATGGCAGGTCCTGGCCACAGATTCTCCAGGTCCCCTGGTGCAACTTCGGGCAACCCAGCCCCTTCATCTCACTTCCCTCAACCATCGAAGGCTTCATGGTGCCTCCATAAATGCCAAGGGCTTCCAAGCTTCTTCCAGGTTTAATACTGCATTTCTAGAAACCATCTTCCTGTGTTGACCCAGGTCAGTCTAGAATTTAGCCTAGATCCTCATGTTTGGGAGAAAGAGAGACAGCTAGAGCTACAGAGAGAGGAGGGGGGTCAGGTACACACCTAGAGGGGAAGGCTGTGCATTCCCAAGCCTTTCCCTTTTCTCAGGCTGATTTCTCTTTCACAGGGCAAGAAGCCTGTAGCTAGCTAGGATCCACCCCTCTGGTGCAGACTGGCTGACGCCTGCCTCTACCAGGCCCACCTGTGGTCCTTGAGGAATAGCACTGTCCCTTTGGCCCCCTTCCCCCAGCCTCAGGACCTGCCTCTTTTGACCAGCTTCTGCCAGGGTCTTCCTGCATGTCTTCTCCCTCTGCCTCTGTGGGGGCCCTTTCTGGCCCCCCAGTGCTCCACCACACAGACACACCCCCTACAGGCAGCTCAATCTCTTTCCTCCTTTCCCAGGACATATCCCTGATGGCTCATTCCTCCTCCCAAATGTCTTGGGTCCTGACTTGCTGTGTGATCCTGAACAGCATGCTTCCTCTCTCTGCCTCCCTTAAGCCATTTGCGAAATGAAAGTAATCACATGTCCTACCTGCCAGCATTGCTGAATCCTCTGCTTCGGGTCACAGTGAGCAGGAGAAATGAGCTGGACGGCACTTGCTGTAGCAGGCCCAGGGCCACTGTCTGGCTCTGCTGACAATGTCAGGGACTCAGAGGCAAAACAGGTGATTTACCATTGGACTCCAGAGTCCCCTCCACAGGATCTCCACCAAGGGTTTCTCAAGGGACCCTGGACTCCCTCTTCCCCTCTGAAATGTTTACACAGAGATGAAATGGGGCCAGAGGGTGTGTGTGCACTATGTTGGCTGCAGGAGGTACTGCTTGGTTTCACAGAGGACAAGGGTGCCCTGTCCTGGTTCCTGGTCTCAGTGTGGCTTCCCAACTGTAAATTTTCAATAAAGCTGTTTCAGAGGGAGCCCCTTACGCCCTGGGCTGGAGCCAGGTGGCTTCCATTAGGTGTTGGCCAGCCCAGGAGAGCAGAACCACTAATCCTGAGGTTTATGGAGCAGCCCCATTGGCCAAGGCACAAGGGTGCAAAAAGCAAAACTGGAGTTTCTGAAGCCTGCATAGTTTTCCCCTGCTTTTTTTTATTGCTTCCCACTTCTGGGCTTTCTCTTTCATTCCTTGCTTCTGCCTCTCCCACCCTGAGAATCTCCCGGGGTCTCCCCGAGCTCTTGGCCGGGTCTCTGGGCTCTCCGTCTTCTGCCTTCTTACTTTTGGGCTTTCTCTGTCTCAAGCCCTCTTTCACCTCCCTTGGCCCATCTCACAGAGATGGGGATGTTTGATTGGGAGCTTTGGTTGCTACCATGTCAACCCCACCCCTGGCTCTGTGCTCTTATTCTGGGCCTTTTCTGAACCCTCTCCCCCACAAACACTGATTCTCCCCTCATTTCTTGTCTCTCCTGACTGGGCAGCTGCAGGGGCCAAGATGAGCAATGTGGGGAGCACATGTGGGATGGCCTGCCCCCTACCCCGCCCACCAGATGCGGTTCATTGGCTCATTGGGTGGATGAGCTCTGCCTGAGCCCTCCCACGCTTGGCCTGCCAAGCACACACGTTCTTAGCCTGCCCAGTTATGCGGCTTCAGCAGGGGTTTTGATCGACAACAGGAAAGAAAGTAAAACACATAAAAAAGAAAAAATGCAGCCACCCAGCGACTGAATGAAAGCAGAGCAGCAGTGAGCAAGCTGCCTGCAGCTACCTGGGCTTGGAGGGTGCTGCATGGCTGGGGTTGGGCAGGGAAAGGGAAGATCCTAAATGCGGGAAACCTGCTTCAGGAACCTGCCTCAGGAACCTACCTCATGAGCCACCCTGAGCCAGACAGTGTCAGGCCAAGTCTTCGCAGCAGCCCTGGCACCCAGATGAGAAGATCCAGGTCCAGAGAGGCTAAATGACTTCACTAAGGCAACTGTCTTGCCACATCCATCATTCCCTGTCCTAAAGGATGCTCCTGTCACAGAGTTCTATGCTCTTCTCTCTCCATCTCTGTGTTGTCTGTGTGGTACTCCATTGGCAGGGCAAACTGCCAAGAGAGGGCCAGTTCCCAGGGCTGCCTGTATCCTGACAATTGCTGAAGCATTGCTTTCCTCAATGCTGAATCCCTATCAGTTGGCTCCACTCTAGGCCAGATCCTTTGGAGTCTCAGGGGCATCTATTCTAGTCCCAGGGCAAAGCTGGGCAACCTCTAGGTTTTGTTCCTGGATCTATGAGCTACCTGGGCTCCTGGCTCACAGCTCAGCATCTGCTCAATTTTCTGAGCCTACCTCAGCCTCCTCAGAGGCCTTCCTGAGCTCCATTCAGCACACCTGCCCTGCAGCAGCATATTCCCTGTAAATCTGCTCAGCTCTTGCCCTGCCCTCCACCTGAATCCCGCAGCCCACACTGGCCCACACCAGGCCCCTTCCATTCTCCCTTTTGATGCAGTTGCCTGTTCAGGCTTCCCTAGCAGGCACCTTCTCCCTATTTTTCAGATGGAGAAACATACCTGGAGAAGGGAACACATTGGCACCAGCCACAAGTTCCTCCAGAGCCAGAGAGCAGCAATCATAGGAGATTGTAACTATATCTCAAAGCTCCAAAGATCAAACTGCACCTCAGGACCCATCTTGAGCCCAGATAGGGCCTATGGCAGGCATCTCTAATATGCGGGTAACAGATGTTGACCCCAAAAGTAACTAGGATTTGATACCGAAACAAAATCACTTTCTTTATGGCAACACACAAGCATCTGGCAAGGAGCCCCCAGGACAGAACACCTTCCTCCTGCCTTAGCTTCCCCCAACAGTACCATGTCCTTACATAGCACCTTTGTTCCAGAGTATCTGTTGGCAGCCATGTTCTTTTATCATTATGCCAGCCTTATAGGAAAGGGAAAAGTGAGGACCAAAGAGGGGCAGTAATTTGCCCAAAGTCACACAGCTCCATAGTCCCTTCTCATCCGCCATAAGCTTCTGGCTTTTCTGAGGCAGCTTTCTTACAGGAGAGACCTTCTGAGAGAGAGAGAGGGAATTAAAGAGAAAAAAAACAGCAAGCTGTCTGGGGAAGGGAGAGCAGCAAAGAGAGGCTGGAGGTCAACACTTTATTTTGAATCAGCCCACTGCAGGGGAGGTAGAAGTGGTGTCAGGTGGGCATCTTGGACTTTGGTTAGATGCTCACAGAGAGAGAATGGTGCTTCCCCCTCTGCATGCCCCAGGAGACTCTCTGTCAGTGACACCTGTGGAACACAGAGAAAACACTGAGAATGGCTTGTGCTGAATGTGGCACCCTTGCCCTCTCCTTTCATCATGTCGAGAACCTCCTATCCAGGTATTACCAAGTAAGACCTTCGCTCTCTGCTTCCACGTTTCTCAACCCACTCCACAGTGCCATCCCACTTGCCTGTCAGGGAAAATAGATCCTTCCTGGTCTCCCTTCTCCCACTCTGGCCCCTACAATTAATTCTCCACCCAGCAGCCAGAGGGCTGTTGCAACAGTGTAAATCAGGTTCCTTACACAGCCATTGAGGAGCTGCAGGACCTAACCCTCCAGCCCCCTACCCACCTACCATCACCCCAAGCGTCTTCTGCTTCTTCCACACTGATTCAGGCACCCTTCCCCAAACACTGCCCTTCACTCTGCCTTGGTTGGTGCTGGTCCTTCCCCATGAAAATCTGGCTTCTGTCGCAGCTCTCTCCGCCAGGCCATGAGGCTCAGGAAAATAGGCAGTCTAGTTCTAGGAAAGAGGACAGCACCAATGCCCTGCCAATTAGGTGACATTTCCCTCAAGCTCCAGGGGAAAGGAGTGGGGGATTCCTTTGAGGTGGGTGATGGCAGGGAGTTTAGAGGGTGGGAAGATTGGAATGAAGAACAGTGAGGAGAGTTAGTGGGGACTTGATCCAGCAAGGACATCGAACTGGGCATCTGAAGGAAAGAAGGCAATTCGGACCCGGTTTCTCCTTCTAGGTTCAACACCGCAGAGTGCATTCCACCAATTCCATCTCACAGACGAAGAAACTGAGGCACTGAGAAAAGTGAAGTGAATTGCCATGGGTCACATCGCTGAGCCTAGTGGCCAGCCAAGGACTGCGGGACTCATCATACCTGGGAGCTCTGGCTCCGAGTTCCTCAGGACCCATCAGTTACTGAGCCCAAGCAACTGCAGGACCAACGGGGCCTCGCCACTGCAGGCAGTGCTCCGCTCCCTCATCCCCAGCCGGCTGCGGCGTTTAGTCATTTACACTTTGAAGGCAGCCTATTCTCACCAGCGGCTTCCCTGCCCACACATTTGCATTTGGAGGCTTTCATCTGATCTCTCGGAATTAAAGGCTTTGTCTCCTATTAAAAGAATTCCAGGCCCTAAGAGCCTAGAGGGGGAGGGGAGGGGAGAGGCTCCGGGCCCCTGCAAAGCCTTCCTTCCCACCACATCCGGCCTCGAACCTCTCCGAGGGTCTTAGCGGTTGGGATGGGGTAGGGCCCCGCAAGGCCTGCGTGGGGTGGACAAAGCCAGGACCATACTGGGGCCCCCGCTCCACGCTTTAACACAACCAAGTCTTCCCTTCCTATCCTGCCTGGCAGCCTGGTACACGGTTGGGCCAAAGGCGAGAGCACCCACGGGAGAGGGAGCCAGCAAGATGGCCTTGGAATTCCGGCTGTAATGCTTATTAGCTGTGAGTTATCTGGCAGCTCACCCTGGCCTCTGGGCCTCAGTTTCCTCATCTACAAAATGGGAGCAAGGGTGGGTCCCCCCTGCCCTGTGCAGTGGAAGGGGGTCTGTCTTAAGAGCCAGAGAAACAGAATGAAATTCCAGATGTATCCCTCTGTCCCCTCCCGCAGGAGCTTTCTCCTATGTGGGCCTCAGGCTCCCCCTTGTAAAATGGCTGTTTGGTTTCAAGGGCTCTCCTCCAACTCTGGGATATTATGGGATGCCGAGTCTCCAGAACCTATTCAGCCTGTTCCCTCCCCCTTGCCCTACCCGATCCTGGACTTGATCCTCTGCCCCATCATTATAATACTTCGGATTCTATTCCCTAGGCTACCCTGGCTGCACAGTAGAGTCGTTGAGGGAGATTCACAAAAATATCAATATCAATCCCCAGAGATTGTGATTGAATTGTTTTCAGGTGGGGCCAGAGCCAAGTTTTGAAGAGCTCCCCAGATGATGCTGATGTACAGACAGGGCTTAGAACCATCAGGCTGTCCAGTACCTTGGATACAGGAGGTTGGGGGCATAGGCCCAGATTTCGGCTCTCCTCAGCGGAGATCATGGGTGAGTTACTTAGCTTCTTCGTGCTTTAGTTATCTCAGGTTTAGAATGGGTAAGGGGATTAAATGAGACAATGCACACAAAGCACTCTGGGCACAGAGGCACTAGACTCCTTACCACAATCCCATGAGGTAAGAGGGTTAATGAAGCAGACATTACATCTGGATAGACTGAGACCCAGACAGGAGAAGTTACTGGTCCAAGGTCATGTAGCTAGAAGGATCCTTAGAGATTGTTCTGGCAGAGTGGGAGGTGGTATGGTCCTTAAGTGTGCAGCCTCTGGACCTAGACTGCCTTGGGTTCAAATTCTGGTTCTATGACTTCAGCTGTGTGAAGTTGAGTAACTCACTTTCCTGAAATTCAGTTTCCTCATCCTTAAAATGGGGACAATAATAGTACAATAGTACTCACCTCATGGGCACTCATTAAGCTGGTTACCCCTTCTCCAGCCCCAGCAACCTCCTACACTGTATGTCAGGAAGCTGAGGCCCAGAGCAGGGAAGAGACTCACCCAAGTTCCCACAATGAGTTCGAGGCAGAACTTGGCCAGAACTCAGGTCTCCTGGGAGGCCTCCCAAAGACCCCAGCCTAGCATTTGTTCCTATAGCTCATGTAGTCCTCTCTGCTCATATAAAACAGTAAAAACTTGTATGGCCAGCTCATTGGCCATTTTGCATCTCCTAGTGTTCATGGGGCAAAGCAGAAAAGAAATTCTCACTCTCTCTCGGGCTGTCTTATTTCCTTTTATATATATATTTTTCTCTGTGCACTCTCTCAACCTGGCTTTCACTGGCACTGTCGCCTCTCTCCCTTTCCATTTTCTCCCTCTTCGGTTCTCTCTGGTAACTCAAAATCATCTGAATGGATTTAAATAGACCTCTCCTTAAACAGACTCCTTCAACGGAGAGAGGATGGAAAGTTCAGCCTGAAGGAAGAATTTCTCTGATGATTATACTGAGGACTGAATGTGGATGGGAGCTGGTGATGGGGCTGATGGTGTGCCGGGGGTGCAGAGGGTACAGGGCTTGGAGACCAGGTGATGAGCTGAGGAGAGGGGATGCTGCTGGCCTGGACTGCACAGGGGTATCCATAAATGTGGACTCAAAGGAGTCAACACTTGGGGACTAAGACAGCTGAGCTCGAGAGGAAAAAACAACACACACACCACACACACACACTGCACACACACACACACACACACACACACACCAGATGGGGACAGACTTTCCAAGGGATTCAGGAAGCACTGAGTAGTTAAAGACCCTGTTAAAAGGCCAAGAAGTCACCTGGAGAAGGAATATCTTAACCCATTAGCTCCAGTCAATAACATCGTATATGTGAGTTTATATTATCATTTGCCTATAAATTTGCATATTACATATCTCCAGTCCCCAAGCACTGTGACAGGCCAGAGAAGGGAAAGTACAAATAATAATAGCAGCCAACTGTCTCTGAGTGCTTACCATGTGCCAAGCACTGTTTTAGGTGTTTCACATGCATGAATTCATTAAATCTCACACGCACTCAATGAAGTTGATACAATTAAAATCCCCAGTTTCTACATGAGGCCTAAAGTGGTTAAATCACTTGCCCGAGATCATAGCAAGTAAGTGACAGAAGTGGGTTTAAGCTTGGCAGCTTGGCTTCAGAACCTGTGGAACACTTAAACACTGCTGTGCAGGGATAAACACAATGGCCCTTCCATCAGAGAGTGGATGGTCTGAGAGGGGAGGTCCTCTGACAGTAAGACTCTACCTTTGACGCTGGCAAGTGATGCCAAGTAAATAACTCTGTGAGTCAAGCAATTACATTCCAGGTCTGAGCTCTGTGACCTTGGGCAGGTTATCTGACCCCAGACAAAATCAGAACCCTAAATCACAGGCCTGTTGGGTTGATCTAGATGTGGAAGTACCTAGTAAACTCTATAAAGCTGGGGGAGGGGGCCTTTTTTAGCTACCTGCTCATGACCCCCATGTTCAGCTCCCCATCCTCCAATATATACACCTGTCCATGCGCTTACCCCATTGTGAACTTGTGTCTCCCAAGCCAACAGTACTCAATCCCCAGCAACCCCACCGCACCCCAAGAAAAGCTGCTACTTGTGGACATGCACACGCTCCTCCCTGCAGGTACACACACTTCTGTGCACATGCACAGCCATATCCTTGCACATGAGTGCCCATACCTATGTACACTTGAAACTCTGTCTTTAGGAGCCCTGTCACAGGACTCAGAAATGTGATTCTCATGCAACTTGGCTAACCACTGTCACGTTGGGGCGGCAGCCAGGTGGGCATCAGTGGGAGAGTGGGGCCTAGCGAAGGGTGGTGTGGGGTACATAGTGCAGTGTGGAAGAGGCAGGTCAGGAAGGTGGCAGAGGCTGGTCAGAGCCAGCCTTTTAAGCAATCTGTTTAGCCCTGCAGCTAAGGAGCCCATTAGCAGAGGCTTCTCATTTCAGAGTTCCCAGCATGCCATGGCCCACAGACTGCGCACTGTTTATTTGGAGAAGCCCAGAAAAATTGTTTGCATAATTAGAGACGGACAAGGGCTGCCCTTGAAGGGGTTCTCCGCAGGAGCCCTGGGCTTGTAGCAGACGCCAGCTCCAAAGCCCCACCACCCTCCCGAGGAGCACCAGCCAGGGCCCAAGAATAACAGAGGTCCATGGCTGGGCTACAGGGCCTCCATGAGGGCTTCTCTGGCCCCCTCTCTTGTTAATAACCAATGGGACAGACCACCATGGTTCCACAAGGACCCACCCAGGACCAGGCAGAGAGGAGAGAGAGCCAAGGCACCATGAAGTCATCATGGGGTGCGAAGAGCCCTGGCTTTGAATTTAGATCTCTGCTTCATTGGACCTTGCTGGGCCTTCACTGTAGATACCTATTAGAGCCTGGTGGCTGGGAGGAGGAGCATGCTGTGTCAGTGTCTATTAGGGAACCACATTGTCCCATAGAGACCTTCTTTCTTGTCCCGTTCTCTGGTCGACCTTGATTCCTTGTTTCTTTCACATGCAGATTATTGCCTTCTGAATAATTGGCTTTCTTTCTGTTCACCTTAGAATTTTCAACGTACTCTAACAAATCATAGTATTACTGAGTCCCAGGTAGAAGAGAGCAGACAGTTTGCTTCTTTCTCTCAAGGCAGCCTGTCCTTTCTTCTAGTGCCTTCGATTGTCACAAATTCTGATTGCATCTAAATTTGCCCTCCTGAAACAACTCCTCTACTCTACCCTTCAGGTGAGGCCCAGCCTCAGCACCACATGGACTCTCCCTCCCTCACCAGTGCTTCAGTCTTGAAGTCCTAATCACTTTATGGGCCACCTCCTTCTCTGGCCTGTCTGATGAGTGCATAGCTGGACGGGGGAGGGGAGGATAAGGAGCAATTATCTTCTTAGCTCCCATAGTAGAGGCTGAGGTTCCCATTTGGGCCTCATTTTTGCCATGTGTGAAATGGGAGATTGGACTAGATAAACTCCAAGACATTCCATCATCTTAGTGAATGCTCACAAATCCTCAGGCGGGTAAGGCAGGGAAGTAATAAAATCCCCAGGTTACAAGACAACAAGGGGCAGAGCCAGGATTCCAGCCCAGGTTAGTCAGACTCAGAGTTCACATGAGCCCCACAGAGAGAGAGAGAGAGAGAGAGAGAGAGAGAGAGAGAGAGACACACACACACACAGAAAATACAGAATCAGCCGTCTGGCTGAGGGGAAGAAGCATTCATTCATTCATTTATTCATTTAACCATTCATTTTTTTTCTGTTCGTTTGTTTATTTTCATAATGAAAAATTTCAGATGTACAAAAGATCTCAAGAATAATACAAGAACCCCATGACCCATCATTCAACTTCAGACATAAAACATCACAGATATAGTTGGAGCATTCTGTGGACACTCAGATCCTAATCTCCTTCTTAACCCTCCCCAAGGTAGCTACTCTCCCAGTTTTGATGTGTGAAAAGCGTTGCACTG
This sequence comes from Pteropus medius, assembly GCF_902729225.1. NCBI lineage: Eukaryota > Metazoa > Chordata > Mammalia > Chiroptera > Pteropodidae > Pteropus > Pteropus medius. Next base: position 753,343 of record NW_024350323.1, read on the forward strand.
ATGGCACTCTGTGTACACTTAGCGACTTGCTTTATCATTCCCCATCATGTCTGAGATGTGTCCGTGTTAACATGTAGCCGTAGTTCATTCATTTTCATTGCTATATGGTATTCCATTGTCTAAATATGCTACGATTTATTCCTCTGTTCTTCCAATCATGAACACTTAGGTAGTTTTGCACATCTTATTATAATAAAGAATGCTGCTATAAACATCTTTGTGCTTGTCTCCAGGTGGACACGTGTGTATGTGTCTCTGGGGTCTCATTGAGTCTGAGGGTGTATGCTCACCTTCATCCTTACAGGACATTGCCAAGTTGCCCTATTCATTTGTATCTTCATAGGACAAATGTTTATTGACCACTTATTATGTGCCAAGCCCTGGTGTGATGGCAGAGCAGCAGGAGCCATAGCCTTTAAAGTAAGAAGCAAGGGGAAAGGGGTAAATCAGAAAGATCTTGGGGAGGTGTAAGTAGTCAATTACTTACAATTATGTGGAGAACTCTCCAGGAAGAGTATTCAGGTGTTTATGGCATTCTATCTTGGTACACATAGTGGGCGGGAGAAGACCTCTCCCTCCCAGCCAGCTTCTGACAGGATGCAGTCATGAGTGCAGGCAGTCAGCAGGCCAAGGTATTGGTCCTGGATCTGCTTCAAATTCATTGCATGACCTTGGCCAGCTGCCTTTCCCTTTCTGAGCCTAAGTTTCTCCCCAGTATATGGGACAGGGAGGCAAGGTGGAGCCTCAATTTTTATTGTCTACGGTCAGAATATTTGAGTTGGAAGAATCAATGTATCATATTACCCCCAGAGCCTTGGTTTTCTTCTCTTTAACATGGGCTTGCTAAGCCCTGCTGGGCCCACCTCCTAAGGCTGCCAGGAACACTCTAGAAGGATTTGGGTTATCCCGTGAAGTGGAATTCTCCTTTAGGTGCAGTTTAGTCCTGAGGCAGAAGAATGACAAAGATTACTCCTGAATACCCTCCGAGCTTCTAGCTTTTGGCTTCTTTATTCCTCCCATTTCTGCCAGGCCTCTTCCCTGGACCCTGCTCCTACTCCAAGTCAATCATCTCTGCACACAAGGTATAAATATAAAAAATAAATAAACCCAGCACTGGAGAAAATTGCTGGCAAGCGGTGGACTCTGATTAGCATGCATAGTGGACGTGCAACTGGGCATATCGAAGAAAAGTGCATTTTTCGGCAGTAAAGAGCTATCGGCACCATCTGGGTGGGGGAGACACACAGAGGGCGGGAGGCCCAGACGTGGTACTCCGGCTGGACCCAGGGAGCCCATCACCAAGGAAGGCCCCAGGCCTCCTCTCAGGCTGCCTGTTCCTGCCCATGCTTCCCAAACCTCAGCAGGGCTTTCCCCTCAGTAAGCTAGAACCTGGGGCCCAAGTGAGGGGAATGAGAAGGTGGGGTAAGGTGATAGGCCCAGATTTAGCTGGGTGACCTGGGGCAAGTGAATTCATCATCATAAGCCTCCATTTCCCTGTCTGTAAAAGAAGAAGGCTAGTAAATATCTTGCAGGCCTGTGGTGGCCCCGTGAGTGAAGGACAAGGTCTAGCAGTGATGAACACTTGCCAGCCATCTTCCTTCTCCTCTGCAATATGAAACAGCCCCACCCCCAGTATATGGCCTGGGGGCCACATACCAAGAAAAGTAAGGAACAAGAGGAGCATCTGGGGGGAATCCATGGGCGGAATTCACAGAGAAAGAAAAGAAGTAAAAACAGCTGCAAAGTGCTTTGCAGTCTTTATCACTTCATTTAAACTCCTCAGAAGAGGAAATTGAGGCACTGAGAGGTTACTAACTTGCCCAAGGTCACACAGCTAGGTACTCAGCAGACTTGGTATTGAAGTCCAGGCAATTTGACTCCAGTTAGGTTTGCCAGATAAAATACAGGCCATTTGACTTAGATTTGACTTTCAGATGAACAATGAATACTTTTTTTAATATATACTAAAACTAAAAAGGACATACCTATGCTAAAAGGTATGCGTTGTTTGAAATTCAAACTTAAGTGGGCATTCTGGGTTTTTTTTTTTCAATTTTCTCGATTCAGCAACCCTAACTGCAGCAGGTACGGTTTTTAAGAGCACCTTAACCCCAACACCCAGCCATACTCTAAGGATCTCCCCCTGCCCAGGACCCCAACTTCTCTCTCCCACCACCCACCTGCATTTCCACAACTGGTAATTGCACTTTAAGAAGCCCATAAGAAGCCCCCTCCCCAGGAATTATTTTTAATGGCAGGAGGATTGGATCTCAGACCTCAGTGAGGCCCTGAGCAACCAGGGGTCATTGAAAAGGGAGTGCCAGAGGAGCTGGTTGTCCCCCTGGGGGCCCAAATCCCAGAAGCCTGAGTCCTAAGGGTAAGGGGTGAAACAGTGAGAAGGATGTGCTCATTCTAGAGTGTGCAAACCTGGATTTAAATCCTGGCACCGTTGTTTATTCCCCATGTGACTTGTCTTAGTCATTTCAGGCTGCTATAAAAACACCATAGACAGGACAGCTTAAACAACAGATATTTATTTTTCCCAGTTTTGGAGGCTAAAAATCAGAGATCAAGGCACTGGCACATTCGGTGTCTGGTGAGAACCTGCTTCCTGCCTTATAGGTGGCCATCTACTTGCTGTGTCTGCATGTGGCGGGGGCAGGAGGAGGTGCAGAGAAAACAAGCTTCGTGATCTCTTCTAAGGGCACCAATGCCATCACGAAGACATCACCATCATGACCTCATCTAAATCTAATCACTCCCAAAGGCCCCACCTTCCAATACCATCACATTAGGGGTTAGGGCTTCAGCAGATCCCATTATTGTGAGGAGAAAAGGAGCTAAGGGGCAGTGCATTAGAAGCACTCAGGAACTGTGACCTATTGTTACCGATGACCCTCAGCTGCTCCCTCCTCCACCTACCAGTACCAAGTGTCCTCTCCCATTATGCCACGGGGTTGCCACTTGTCTATTTCTCTCGGGTTAGAGAGACAGACTAGGCAGCTGATGATAGTCCGTCCGGCCTCTGGGCTCACTTCCTGTGCAGCTGCCATGCTTGTAGGAACACCTGTTCCCAGCCTCCTCCCAGTGCCCATCTTGCCAGCCACAGCTCCTGAATAATTGATACAAATACCAGTACTCCAGCCATCCTCTCTGATTGAATGGGGACACTGGGCAAGTGGTTTTTCACTTAAACTCTGCTTTAGACATGGGGTTATCAGCCTGAGGAAGCAGGATTGGTATGGGGTCAGGGAGAGGGTAGGGATGCCCAAGGACAAAGAGGCTGAGGGGTATGGATTTAAGGCACCACCTCACTTAGAGCCCCTTCCGAATGCTGATGTCCAACCTGGGAAAAGCTGAACATTTGCCTCTCTAGCCTCTTGCCTTCTCTGAGCCTGTTTCTCCATCTGTGAAGTGGACGGAAAGTCCCTATATCATAGGTTTAGTGTGAAAAGTGAGAGGATGAATGATAAACTTTTTTTCAAACTAAGACTACCCTAGAAGCAAAGTGCTATGATTGCATCTGGGCCTTTGTTTTGCCCTCCATAAAATGGAAACTAGGATGCCAGCCTTCTAGGGTTGTTTTGAGGATGAAGGTGTCCTCTGGGCTTCTGAGGCTGTTCCCAGTGGACAGGAAACCCCCTTCCCACTCTCACTCCTCCTTGCCTGCTCTTTCTTGGGAATGGCTCCAAAGTTTTCCTGTTCTAAGCAACCCCCACCACATTCCCAGACTAGCTTGGGCAACCCATTATCTGCCTTATTGCACCCCATATCTGGGCCCGACTCCTACATACATACCATCATGGCCCGGTCCCGTGTCTGTCTCCCCACTGGGCAGTGAGCTCACCATCTCTTTCCTTATTTCTTCCCTGACCAGCATGGGGCCTGGCACTGAGTTTGCACTCAGTAAACGTTTGCAGAACGAGTGAAAGTGCCTCGTAAACACCTACGTGTTGTCCAGATATGAGAGGTTATTAGCGGGGCATCCCTTTGAAACCCAAGATTCTTCCTATCATCACCAGCATCATCATGGAGCTGGGTTTTTCACAAGCAGGCTTCTCTAAATCTTAAGCCATTACCCTTGGGATCCAGGCAGTGGGGCCCATGATGACACTGGGGCTGGCAGGCCGGGTGGGGGCAACTGGTGGATTCCACAGCCAGCTGGGGAAGCCTCAATGCTTGCTCCAGCCTGTCTCCTGGGCCCCTGGCCTGCTGTTTTGCCCTGCCGAGCCCACTGCGTTTAGTCGCAGACACCTCATTATCGCAGTGATGCAGCCAAGCTGGAGGCAGTTCAGAGAAGAGCAGTGAGAGTGGTGTGGGGCGGAGGGGCCTGGTGCTGGCGGCGGCGGGGGAAGGGAGCAGTGCGGGTCTAGGTTCAGGCAGGCGCTTGGCTCAGCGGGGCCCAGCAGGGAACCTGAGAAGCGCAGCATCTGTGCGCCAGCGTCTGGAGAAGGGCCTCCCAACAAGGAAAGAAATGAGCTAGCTGGGAAGACAGAAGGAAAAGGGCTCCTCCCTACCACTGGCCAGGATACCCAGGTACAAGCCAACTCAGGACCCAGCAATCGTCCTTTCCAGACTTCAAATGCCACCCCACCTGTTCCCACCACTGTGACTGGGAAGCCACCACTTCCTTGGAGTGCAAAGCAAAGGAAACAGCCTGGTATACAAGAGGGGCCCATCCTACCCCCTCTCATCTTATTGATGGCAACACTAGCTTAGGGAGGCAAAGGGACTTGGCCAAAATTACATACACAATTTACATTAGCTATGAGTCAGTGGTGTAGCATGGACTGAAACCTAGGACCTCCAGACTCCAAGATTTGTGCTCTTTCCATGATACCCTTCTCTCCCCAGGAACCACTTGAGGTGCTGCTGAGACTCTCCCCTGCCATCTGCCAGGGACAAACACTACCTTTTCTGCAGTAACCCCTCCCCAGATACATAATCTCACACCACAATACATAAACACACTTGCACATGAGTACAAGGAACTGACACACACATGTGTTTCCAGGCAGAATGTTATTCTGGCTTTTCAAGATACCTTCCAAAAGGATGATGTATGAGATGCAGATCAGGGCTGAGATGCCTCCATCATGATGGGCACTCTGGCCTCTAAGCCTTTGCCCTTGACAGCCCCTCAAGCTGGAGTGCTCTGCCTTTCAGGTTATGGCCTGGCTGGCTTTATCTCGTCACAAGGGTATCAGTCCCAGCATCTCTTCTCTGAGAATCCTTCTCTGACTACATGGTCAGTCTAGGCCATCACACCACTTTCTGTTCTTCACAGGCCTGAGCACACTTTTAAACCAGCTTGCTTGTTTATTGTTTTTCCCACCCCCCAAATAGAAGCTCATTAAGGAACCACGTCTGGCTGGTTTTCTGCTTTACCCTCAGCACCTAGAACAGTGCGTGGTGCACACGCACACGTGCACACACCCACACACACAATGAATGAATAAATGGACAACCAAACTCAGAGCAAGATTGTCCTTCCAGAAAAGATATTCAGCCTGGACAGAGAGAATATAAGTTCAGGCCTGAACTGGAAGAGTCCCTAGAGGCTGTTTCATTCTTTCAAAAAGTACTCGTTTCTTACCAGGCAGTGCTTTATGCACCAGAGACAGAACAGTGAACAAATGAAAGGTGTCTGCCTTCATGGGTGGAGCTCACATTCCAGTGGGAGGTGACAGACGATGACCAAGACATGCAGGTCAATTACAAACCATGTTAGGAGGCGATAGTGCATCAAAGAAAAATAAAATGGTAAGGGGGATTGGAGTGGGGTGTAGGAGAGCTATGCATGGGAATGTAAGCAGAGTGGCCATTTCAGCAGAAAGGTAAAAGCACTGAGACAAGCAGCCTGAGGATGCAGGTCAGAGGAAACAGCCAATACAAAAGCCCTGAGGCTGGAATGTGCCTGACTGAGGGACAGCAAAGATATCTGGGTGCCTGGGGCACAGTGTTGGAAGAGGATAGGAGTGTCAAGGAGGGATCAGTCACAAGGCAGGCATCCCTCCTGTCACTTTCCCATGCATGGGGAGCCGAGAACCAAGGACTTGGGAGCACTAAGAAATGCTTTCCAAGATATATTTCTTCTTCCTTTCCTGACTCTAGGGCTCAGATTGGTCCAGCTCCCCGCGGTGTCTTGTTTGCCCTGCCTGAGGCCAATGGCATACTTTCACCAGCTTGGCTGAGGACAAAGAGGGCTGCTGGAAATAACCCTTACATGTGGGTACTACTTTTGCTTGCACTGTCTTAATTCAGCCCCAGCCTTCCCTGCCCACAGAAGCAGTTAAGGTGGGCAACATCAGCTCCATTTGACAGATGAAAAAAGCTGAAGTATAGAAAGTAGGGCTAGAGGTCAATGTCCACCAAGTGCTTCTCATGGACCCTACACAAGGACCTCAAAATCTTAGCTTCTTTTGACAGACAAGAAAACAGAAAGAAAGATTAAGAGAGATTTTCCAAGGTCACACAGCAAGGTCATGGCAGAGCTGGAAATTAAATTCAGATCCTTCCATCTCTACTGTCTCATATTTTCCATCATACCACCCAGCTGGCTGGAGAAGAAGTAGGAGGTTGGGAGGTGAAGCCCAGGATTTAGCAAGGTCATTTACAGCGAGGAGGTGCTAATTAAGCCACAGGGCATAATGAAAAGCACGTTGGTTTTAGAATCACACAGACTGGGATTAGAATTCCAGAATTGCTGTGTGACCTTGTGCAAGTTGCTTCCCCTCTCTGAGCCTCGTTTTCTCCTGTCTAAAGCAGACCGAAGGAAGGCACGCATACTTTGTGCAGTTGTTTTTTGGATTCAGAGGCATCCCGTGCAGTCCAACTCTCAACTGGGAACCCAAAGAAAAACAGGAGCAGGAGTCTGGGGGTCTGAGCCCAGCTACTCTCCCTGGGCTCCTTTCTGCCTTCCCTCTTGCCAGGCCCACAGGGAAAACAGTTCTCCTCCTCTCGGCCATGCTGCCCCTCCCCCAAACCTGCAGATTCCCCCCTTCCTTGCCCCCCCTCCCAGGAGGGCTTAGGGCTGTTTAATGGGGTGGAGCTGTCTTTAATCTGCTCCATAAGTGTTTTCTGGATCATCATTAGAAACCATAATGTCCTATTAATATGCTGATGAGATTTCGTTTGGGGCTAAAGAGGGAAGAGTGGCTGGAGGATGTTGGTGGGGGCTGCGCCCAGCTTTGCCATGAGTTCCCAGGGGAGAGGAGCAGAGCGGATCTCATGGTGTCTCCTCTAGTCCTTGGGAAACTCAGGAAGATTTAGTCTCAGGCTCCATCTTTCCCTCGGCACAGGCCCCCAAGGCACTGAGTCAGCTGCCACTGGGACTGGCAGATGCAGGCACGCCTGAATACCACCTCCAGGGACCCACCCTGTGACCAAGGTTAGTCACCTAAGCCTACGCTCATTCCTCATTTGTTGCTACCACTGGCATCTACACTGAACGAACTGTGGCCTAGCACAGAGTTAGGCTCTCCCGGCTGACAGGCTTCAGTGAGATACAGCCTAGTGCTTTCAGACAATGGAGAAAAGCAAGGTATGCAAAGTGGCCAGCACGGGATGGGCCCTCAATAAAGACAGGTCCTGCTCTTGTTCCTAGTCTGAAGGGTGAGGGAGGCAAATGGGTAAGCAATTAAAATCCAATGCTGTGATGATGGAAGAGTGTGGGCAAAACAAAGGAGGGAGGGGCTATCTGTGTTCATGCCACTGGGTGTGTGGATGCTGCTTCATAGGTATTTACAGATGAGGCCTCTCTGCCAGGACTTTGTGCTTGTTGTGCCCTCAGCCAGGAGCGCCCCATCACATCTCAGCCTGCCAAAGTCCTGCCATTCTTCAGGGCCAGCTCCTCAGTTCTCCTGGTTGACCCTGGCTCCTTTCTACCTGGGCAGTCTCCCCTAGTGGGCCTAGATTCAGAAGTGTTGGTATCCGTGTGCTGTTCCCTGGACGAAGGCTGTGTATGTGAGCTCCTGCTGGTGGCGCGAAAGTCCTTCACTCAGAGGCATCTGCACACTCACCTGCACCTCCTCTCCAATGTCCATGGACCAGTGCATCCTTGACTCCCTACCCAGCAAGAGCCCTATCTCCTCACTTCCCACTAGGTGCCTTAGCAGCCTCTGGCTGCAGGATCCTGGGTCAGACCCTCAATTTCTGGATTCTCAAAGTCATTCAGATTGAGACCCTTGCTTCAGCCAGTTCTGAGTGCCTGTGTTGGCTCCCTGTCTGACCCTCCTCCTGGCTCCTTGGGCTCTGTTCCCAGCTGAGACACACGTGCATGGCACCTCACAGTTTGCAGGCTGCTCCCTCAACTCAGTGTTCTGTCATCTAGGCTCTGAGCTCCTCAGGGCCAATCTCTCACCCATTCCCATCTACAACAAGTAGAAAGAGGAATTGTGATGTGTAGCACTCAGGTCTTAAATCCACTGATTTGCTGGGTGGCCTTAGGTAAGTTCTTCTGCCTCAGTTTCTATAAAATGGGCTGATGTGACGATCGAACAAGATGGTGGCCATCAAAATGGTTATCACAAAGCTTGTCACATAGTTAGCATTTTTCTTTCCACATCCATGGACCTCAGGCGTGAGGCTGATTTGGCTTGGGCTCAGGGGTGGGGTGAGTACAAAAGGATGAGTACGGTTGGGAAAACTGACAAAGATGCCAAGGAGGCCCTGGCAAGGGTATCCAAGCTCACCAAGGCAGCGCCTGAAGGGCACCACAAGCTTAGGCATGATGCAGGTAGTGGGCACTGATGCAAGTGCTGGTCTGATTTCTGGACCAGGCAGAAGCCATGATGGCAAAGTCTACAGACTGCAAAGACCTGGTCATTCTCAGCAGGCCCCAGAGATGCTTCATCCAGGACTGAAGCCAGCAAGGAGGGACAGGAAGAAGAGAGGTTGCTTGGGAAGGGGTTCCTTTGGGTGGCAATGAGGAGACAAGGATTGAGAATACTGACAACACTTTAAATATCCAGAAAGATGTGAGGTGGTAGTCTGGGGCCTAGGGTCAAAGAGATTCAAAGGCCAGCCCCTCTCTGACCAAGGCCTGTCTGAGGAGTTTTGTGGTGCCTGATATCTCCTTGCGTTAACTTGGGTGAATGCTCTCTGGATAGGTCCCTGGGCACGGCAGGATCTGAGACTAGAGCTGAGTAAAACAAGGAATCAAAGCCTGTTTGATGTGAATTATCCCAGAGCAAGGAAAGACCAGGGAGATTGGGGGTCAGGAGCTGAGGGAGGTTCAAGCCAGGGATCAGCCTACCTCAAGCCAGTCATCAGAGTTCTCCAAAACTCAACTGGTCTCTGAGGAGCTACTCAGATCAGGAAGGCATTGGTCTAAAACATTTGTTAAGCCCCTATTAAGCACCAGACACTAGGGCTGTGACAACAGAGGTGAATCCCACAGGTCTTGCCTTCTGATTAGTTGGAATCTCTAAGCAAAGGTAGCAGGAAACAGGCAAGGTGAGGGATGGGAGTGCAGGAGAGCTTCCTGTCAGTTTCCCCACATCTCTCAGGGAGGTCCTTTGGGCTGGACTCCACGGGGCTGAGAGCATATGCTAAACCCCCTTCTCACTGTCCCCGCCATGTAGTGTGGGCTGTCCAGACGTCTGCTTGCCCACCAGCCTCGAAGCACTTACACTTAGGACCATGGAGAAGCAGCCATGGAGAACTGATGCGGCTGTCTCCCTTATAGGCCTCAGACACTCTCCAGTGACCATAGGAGGCCAATTAGCAGAGAACAAAATGCTTCCTGCCCTGGGCCCTCATCTACCACTGCCTGCATCTGCTCAAAGCTTAATGGTCATTTGAGATGTCTCTGGGGACAGAGGATGGGGCTTCCATGGACTGCCTGGCTCCAGGCAGCAGTCTGGGTCCTGAGGGAGGCTGGGGGAGGAGGAGCAAGGTGCCTGTGGCTGCTGGAGAAGCCCAAGATGGCACAAATAGAGCATACTTGGGGCCGAAGGCCAGCATCGGGGGCTGCTCTGCCATCTCCCTGGGAACTGGCATTCTCCAGATTCTCCTCTGTGCCTCTACAAGGCCCCAGCCAGGCCCAAGCCGGTGGTGGGAACAGTGGGGAAGGGCAGAGGCCTCAGGGCATCTTTTCAGTTTAAGAAGCTGCTGAGGCCTAGACTCCTGACTGGGCCCTGTGGGGAGGATGTGATTAAAAGCCTTCATCCCAAACTTTCCAAGCTGGTCTGGAAAACTGGTGTCTCTGCCTGCATGCTGTGGGGAAAATACACAGCTAGAATGGGGAGGGGCCGGGTTCTGGTCAGGGTCCTGCCTTTGATCTGCTGCTTGGTGGTTTCTACATTCCCGAGCCTCAGTTTCCTCACCTGTCAAATGAGAATGGCTGCCTGCCTTACTGAGTCAGCTGACGTCGCTTGGAACAGTGTACTTAGGGAGCTCAGGTGGGTGGGAAGGCTGGAGTGGAAGCGGAGGTGGTAGGGAGGAGAGAAGCTGAGTCTGGAAAGGCGATAACACTTCCTTAGAACGGTCTCCACTGATGTCCCTCTCCCATCTCCATTTCAAACCCACCCCAGCCACCCATTAGCTGTGTGACCTTGGGCAAGTCTGTCAACTCTTCTGTACCTCAGTAAACCAGGCATTACATCAACCTTATTTACTTACTTACTCACTCTTGAGATGATGGGAAGAAATAAGGTGAATCTTTGCAAAGCACCTGGTAGTGCTGGGACAGAGCTAGAGCAAGCCAGATGGAGGGCGGGAGCCCTGTGGTGTGGAAAAAATGCCTGCACAAGACCTTAAGCACAGCTGCCATGGCTTCCAGCCCCAGACTCCACCCCTGCCCCCGCCATAAATAATGAACTGGTATTGATCCTCCGGTCGGGAAATTCCCTGTGACTGTGATAAAAATACACTTAGTCTGTCAGCCTTGAGCTCAAGACAGGTTTTCACAAGCCAGGGCTGAGCTCACCTGCACCCCCATCTTAGCCACAGACCCGAGAGGGTGATCTCGCTTGCACTGGGCATCAGAGCCTGAGGCCCCACTGGTGCCCACCATCTCCACTCCATCGCCAGACAGGAAGGATCAAAAGAGCAGATCACCTATGGCAGGAGTCCCCATAGCCAGGCCCCTAAGAAGAGAAGACTGAGCATGGACCTGGGTTTAAATCCTGCAAGAGCCTCAATTTAGCCAGCTGGAAAATGGAGATGGTAATTCCTTCTTCAGAAGTCAGCCGTACATTAACTCAATTAAAGCATGTAGAGTGCCCAGTACAGTTCTTGCCAAAAGGAGGCACTTAATAAATGGCAGCTCGGGCCTTCCCAATTCTCCATTCTGTCCCCTTATCCTTGCTGTGAGACATAGGACCATTTCTCAGAGGAATGAACCTGAGTGACTCATTTTGTTTTTAATGAGACCCTTATTGAGATATAATTCACAGCCATAGAATTCATCCTTTTAAAGTGCACAATCAGTAGATTTTAGTATATTTACAGAGTTGTGCAGCCATCACCATTATCTAATTTTAAAACATTTTCATCAACCCCGAAAGAAGCCCCATACCCATTATTAGTCATTCCCCATTCTCACCTCCCCCACCCTGTGCCTTTGACAACTACTAATTTACTTTTGTCTTGATGGATTTGCCTTTTCTGTAAATTTCATATAAATGGAATCATATAATATGTGGCATTTTGTGTCTGCTTTCTTCACCTTGGCATAGTTTGCAAGTTTCATTCAAGTTGTAGCATGTAACAGTACTTTATTCCTTTTCATGACCGAGTAATGTTCTACCATATGAACAAACCACACGTTGTTTATTCATTCATTACTTGAGAGACATTTGGGTTGTTTCTGCTTTTTGACTATTATAAATAATGTTATAAACCTTCATGTATAAGTTCTTATATGGACATGTGTTTTCATTTTTCTTGTGTATATACATTAAAGTGGAATTGTTGGATCACAGAGTAATTCCATGTTTAACTTTTTGAGGAACTGTCACGTTGTTTCCAAAGCAGCTGTACCATCTTACATTTCCACCAGCAGTGGATGATGGCTCCAATTTCTCCACATCCTTGCCAACACTTGTTGTTAATTGTCTTCTTGATTATAACAATCCTGGTGTGTGTGAACTGGTACCTCATTGTGGTTTTGATGTACATTTTTCTCATGGGTAATAACGTTGAGCATCTTTTCATGTGTTATTGGCCAGTTGTATATGTCTCGGAGAAATATCTATTCAGATCACTTAAGAATTTTTTAATTGGATTGTTTGTCTTTTTTATCGTTGAGTTGTAAATGTTCTTTATTCTGAATACAAATCCTTTATCAGATATATGGTTGGCAAATATTTTCTCCCGTCTTGTGATGTGTATTTGTCTTCATTTTATTGTTGGTGTTCTTTGAAGCACAAAAGGTTTTAATTTTGATGAGGTCCAATTTATCTATTCTTTTTTTTACGTCACTTATGTTTTCGGTGTTGTGTCTAAGGAACCATAAGAGCCTAAACCAAAATCACTGTTTTCTTCTAAGAGTTTTATAGTTTTAGCTCTTATGTCTAATATATTATGAGTAAATTTTTTAATATGGCATGAGGTAGGGGTCCAACTTTATTCTTTTGCCTGTGGATATCTAATTTTCCACTGCTATTTGTTGAAAAGACTGTCCTTCCCTGCCCGCCCCACTGAATTGTTTTGGCACTCTTGTTGAAAACTGACTTTATGCAAGGGTTTATTTCTGGACTCTCAATTCTGCTCCATTGATCTCAATATTTATCCTTATGCCAGTACCATACTTCCTTGATTACTGTAGCTTTGTGGTGAGTTTTTGAAACTGGGAAAAATGAGTGTTCCAATTTTATTCTTCCCTTTCAAGATTGTTTTGACTATTCTGATTCCTTGTAATTCCATATGAACTTTAGGATTGTCTTATCATTTTCTGCCAAAAAAAAAAAATAGCTGGATATTTTATAGGAATTGCACTGATTCTGCAAATTGATTTGTAAGCCTTCTGATACATGAACATGGGATGCCTTCCCATTTATTTAGGTCTTTAATTTATTTGACCAATATTTTACAGTTTTCAATGTACAAGGCTTGTACTTCACTCATTAAATATATCTCCAGGTATTTTATTGTTTTTGATGCTATTATAGATGGAATTATTTTCTTAATTTCTTTTTCAGATTGTGCACTGCTAGTATATAGAAATACAATTAATTTTTATATATTGATTTTTGTATCTTGCAACCTTGATGAAGTTGTTTATTAGTTCTAATACTGTTGGGTGTGTGTGTATTCCTTGGGATTTTCTATATACAAGGTCATGTCCACTGTAAATAGAAATTTACCTCTTTCTTTCCAATCTGAATGTATGTGTGTATATGTATATATATATGTATATATATATACACGCACTATATATACACTATATATATATATACTCTATCTATATCTATATCTATATCTATATCTATATCTATATCTATATCTATATCTATATCTATATCTATATCTATATCTATACTATATCTATATCCATCTATCTATATCTATATCTATATCATCATCTATATCTATATCTATATATAGAGAGAAGCTTGCCTAATTACTCTGGCTTGACCCTTCAGTACAATGTTGATACCCTTGTTTTGTTCCTGATCATAGGGGAAAAACATCCAATCTTTCACCATGAAGTATGATATCACCTGTGAGTTTTTGGTAGCTACCCTTGATCAGGTTGAGGAAGTTTCCTTCTATTCCTAGTTGTTTAGCATTTAATCATGAGAGCTTTTTGGATTTCGTTAAAAGCTCTTTCTGTGTCCATTGAGATGGCTGCATTTTATTTGTCTTTTATTATATTAATATAATATATAGTCATTATTTTTTAGCTGTTAAGCCAACTTTGAATTCCTGGCATAAAATCCTCTTCGTCATGCTATATAAACCTGTGAATAAGTTGTTGAATTCGGTTTCTTGTGATGTTTTTGGTTTTCATATCACAATAACAATTGCCTTATAGAATGAATTGGAAAGTGTTCCCTACAATTCCATTTTTTGGAAAAGGTCATAAATAATTGATATTATTTTTAAATGTTTGGTAGACTTCACCAGTAAAGTCATTTGAGTCTGGGCTTTTCTCTGTGGGATTTGTTTTTATTACTAGTTTAATCTCTTAAGATTAATTTATAGCCTGTTCTACTTGTAGTCAAATGTTGATTTTTTTCTTGCATTGGTTTCATTTGTTTCTTTCTAGAAATTTATCATTTTTCTCTAGTTTATCTAGTTTATTGGCATGCAGTTGTTCATAGTATCCCTTAATAATCTTTTTTATTTCTATAAGGATGGTAATCATGCCCTGATTTCATTTTTCATTTTAGTAACTTTGAATCTCCTCTCTCTCTCTCTTAATCTCTCTCTCTCTCTCTCTCTCTCTCTCTCTCTCTCTCTCTCTTTTTTCTCTCTCTGTTTTTGGTTAGCCTAGTTAGTGGTTTCTCAATTCTGTTGCTATTTTCAAAGAAACAAATCTTAATTTTATTGATTCTCTCCATTGTATTTCTATTCTTTATTAGTCAATTTAGTTTTTTAAGGAGAAAATTTTAGGTTTTTGTTTGAAATCTTTCTTCTTTTTTTTAACGAGCATTTACAGCTATAAATATCCCTCTGAGTATTGCTTTAGTTGCATCCCATAAGCTTTGGTATGTTGCGTTTCTGCTTTCATTTATCTCAAAGTATTTTCTTATTTCCCTTGTTATTTCTTCCTTGGCCCACTGATTATTTCGAGTGTATTGTTTAATTTCCACATATTTGTGAATTTCCCAAATTTCTTTGTTTTATTGACTTTTAATTTATTTTCATTTTGAATGGAGAACATACTTTGTATTATTTCAATCCCTTTAAATTTACTGAGTCTTGTTTCATAATCTAACATATGGTCTACCCTGAAGAGTGTTCCATGTACATTTGAAAAGGGTGTGTATACAGCTGTTACTGGGTAAAGTGTTCTATGGATGTTAGGTCAGTTGATAGTGTTGTTCAAGTCTTCCGTGTCCTTGTTGATCTTCTGCCTAGTTGTTCTATCCATAATTGAAAGTGGGGTAGTGAGGTCTTCAAGAATTATTTTTGAATTGTTTGGGGCTCTTTTATTAGGTATATGTACATCTATATCTATTTCTTATATTCCTTGTGGAATAACTGTTTTGTTATTATAAAACATTATTATTTTTTTCTAGTAACAATTTTTGTCTCAAAGTCTATTTTGTTGCTATTAGTATAGCTACTCCAGCTTTCTTTTGGTTACTGCTTGCATGACATAACTTTTTTCATCCTTTTATTCCAATCCATTTGTGCCTTTAAATCTGATACATGTCCTTTGTAGAAAATGTGTAATATAGTTGGTCATGGTTTTTCAAATCAATTCTGCCAATCTCTGTCTTTTGATCAAGGTGTTTAATTCACTTACATTTAATACAAGAACTAGTAAGATTGGAATTATACCTGCCATTTTTCTATTAGTTGTCTATATGTCTTATATCTTTTTTCCCTGTATTCCTCCATTATTGCCTTCTTTTGTGTTAATTAGATATTTTACTGTAGCATTGTAATTCTCTTGTCATTTATTTTACCATGTATTTTTGAGGGCTTTTATTTTAAGTGGTTGTCCTGGAGATTACCATTAATTTAAAGTAATCTAGTCTGGATTAATACTAATTTGATATCAATATTACACAAAAAATTTGCTCCCATATAGATTTATTCCCTCCCCACTCTTTCATGCTGTTATCTCCATAAAAATTTCATCTTTCTACATTGTAAGCACACTAACACAGTTTTATTATTATTGCTTTATGCCATCATCTTTTAAGTCAGATAGAAAAAAAACATTTTGAACAAAATATACATTTACAGTGTCTTTTATATATCTATGTAATTACCTTTACCAGTATTCTGTATTTATTTTTGTTGATTCAAGTTACCATCTAGAGTCCTTCCAGTTCAGCCTGAAGAATTCTCATTAGTATTTTTTGTAGGACAGGTCTATTAGCAATGAAAAGTCAGGTTTTCTTTTTTTAAATCTTAAATTGCCTTAATTTCTCTTTCATTTTTGAAGAATAGTTTTGCTGGACAGAGAATTCTTGCTTAACAATCTTTTTCTTCGGCACTTAGATTATGTCATCTTACTGTCTTTTGGCCTTCATGGTTTCTGATGGGAAAGCTAACTTCTCATCATCTCACTAATCTTATTGCTGATCTCTTGTATGTGATTTTTCTCTTACTGCTTTCAGGCTTCTCTGTCTTTGACTTTTATCAATTGACTATGATATATCTATGAGTGGATCGCATTGCATTTATCCTATTTGGAATTTGTTAAGCTTCTTGAATATATAGGTTGACATTGTTGGCTTTTTAAATCAAATTTGGGACTTTGGGGTAATTTTTTTTCTCCAAGTATTCTTTCTGCCCCTTCCTTTCTTCTACTTTTGGGGATACCATTATTCATGTGTTGGTACACTTGATAGTGTTCCGTGTGTCTCTGAGGCTCTGTTTATTTTTCTTCATTAATTTTTTTATGCTTTTGACGGGAAGATCTCAGTTCTTTTTCAGGTTTGCTCATTGTTATTTCTGTGAGCTCAAATCTGCTGTTGAACCCCTCTAGTGAATTTTTCATTTTAGTTATTATACTTTTCAACTTCAGCATTTCTATTTGGTGTGTGTGTGTGTGTGTGTTTGATTTCACTTACATGTGGAATCTAAAAGAAACAAAAACTAAAAAATCACCAAACTCATAGAAAAAGAGACCATATTTAGGGTTACCAGAGGCAGGGGTTAGGATAGGGATAATTGTAGGAAGGTGGTCAAAGATACAAACTTTCAGTTATAAGATAAAGAAGTACCAGGAATGTAATTTATAGCATGATGACTATAGCTAATACTGCTATATGATATATTGGAAAGTTTGTTAAGAGAGTAGATCCTAAGAGCTCTCATTACAAGGAGAAATTTTTTCTTTTTTTTATTGTATCTATATGAGATGCTGGATGTTAATTAAACCTATTTTGGTAATCATGTCACAGCATATGTAAATCAAAGCATCATGCTGTATATCTTAAACTTACACAGTGATGTATGTCAATTATTTCTCAATAAAACTGGAAAGACTTTAAGATTTTTAAAGATAATATTATTATCTTGAGATCTACCAATTCAATGCAATTCCTATCAAAATCCCAAGTGTTTTTTCAAAAATCAGAAAACTATATTAAAATATATACAAATCTTGAGGGGCCCCAAATAGCCAAAACACTCTTGAAAAAAGAAGAAAAAAGTTGGAGTACTTACTACAAATCTATACAGTAACCAATGCAGTGAGATTTTTGATGCACATATTTGTAATAGCTGATTTAAAGTATTTGTCTAATAAGTCCAATCTCTGTCCTTCCTTTGGGACAGTTTTTTCCCCCGTGTCTATGGGTCATACTTTGTTTTTTTGCATGTCTCATAATTTTTTGTCAGAAACTGAACACTTCAAATAACACAATGTAGCAATTCTGGAAATCAATTCTCCTCCCTCTTCAGGGTTTGTTTTGTTACTGCTTGTTTTAGTTGTTATTGTTTGTTTAGTGACTTTTCCTCACTAATTCTGTAAAGTGCCTTCCTTGTCATATGTGGCTACTGAAGTGTATGGTTGTTTAGTTTAGCGGTCAACTAATGATTGAACAGAAATTTCTTTAAATGCCTTGAACCAATAATCATCCATCCTTTGATGAGAGGATATCTGTCTCTCTTCCTCCCCCTCCCCATCCCGTGTGTGTGTGTGTGTGTGTGTGCGTGTGTCTGTGTGTTTGAGCAACACTTCAATTCTCCATCAGTTTACAACTCCGCCTTAGACGTCACTTTCTATTTCCACCAAGCCCAATGTCAGCCAGAAGTGAAAGCTTAGGGCTTCCTTAGGTATATTTGATGCATACACATAGCCCTGCATATGCAAGTGACCTAGACCCTCAGAAATATGATATGTTAGAACATTTCAAAGCCCTCTGTGAACTTCTTCAGATTTTCCTTTTAAGTTTCTTGACCACATAGTCTTTTGTTTATCCCAATTGGTACTACTTCTATGATATTAAACAATTGTACTGATAGTTTTCAACAAATGATCTGGGGATGGGACTTTTCCCATTGAGTGAACTCTGAGTCAGGTCAAGTAAAAGCTCTATGAATGGTGCTTTTCTAAGGAGCTGCTAGACAGGTCAAACAGCGACAGTTATCTGGGAATTGAACTTTTTCAGGATCTCCAAACCTGGTCTGCTCCCTCCAGTTGCTGCTAGGCTGCTGGTTTTCAAGGCTACCATGGAGCTGGGGACAAAGAAGTGGGGATAAGACAAGTCTATCTAAAGTTCGCAAAGCTCACTGTTCTTACCAAGAATTAATAGATTTTCTCTAATAACGCTCCTTGGATAGTTGCAAACTTTTGGTTCATTTCCAGAGTTCTGGAAAAGTTGATTTTGACCATTTATGCTGGAGTTCTTATTGCTTTTAAGGAGGAGCAGAATTTTGGAGTTCCTTGCCCTGCCATTCCAGACATCCTGCTCAGGGTGACTCTTATAGGCTCAACAGACATCTATGAACAAAGCAGGGGAGGGGAGTGGAATTCCAGATAGAAGTGACAGCATGTGCAAAAGATGGAGATATAAAAGTTTGTGGTTTATTTAAGACTGGTAAGTGACTGAACCGTATAGAAGGTGAGTAGAGTATATATTATTGAGGAATTTTCCTGTGCAAGTAAAGCACAGCTCAAGTAGGCTTCAGGTTTTTTTAAAGATATTAATCCATTCGCAAAGTTGATAAGGTTATAGATGGGCCTAGTTTTAGTCATAGTTGGATTCGGAGCCTCATACAATCATTAGGACTCAGTCTCATGCTCTCCTTCTAAGTCTGGTGCCATTCTTTGGTAGAGTCTTTCCTTATGGTTACAATATGGCAGACGGCAGGTCCCAGTTAATACTCTCAAAGCTCCAAATTCAAAGTAAAGAGAAATAATCTCTTCTCAACAATTCTGTCAAAAGTCCCAGTACTAAGTCTCATCGTGCCCATCTCTAAACTGATCATTGTGGCCAGGGAAAATGGAGCCAGGCAAGAATCACATGGTCTTCCCTTGAGCCAAGAGTGGAATCAGTCCCTAACTGAACCACAGAGCCTGAGCATGGGAGAAGGATAGTTCCTTAAGGAATATATATAGATTATCTTACCAGAAGTTGGATAATAAGTGCTAATAAGGCAAAAACAATAAACATACACCCTAGAAGGAGTGGTAGAAGCTGAGACCAGAAAGTGCTAGCTCTAGAGATCTTGCCATCTTGGGCATCACCCCACAGCCCTGACAAAACACTTATCAAACATTGGTTGGTGATCTGCTCTCTGCCATGATCTGTGCTGAGTACTGGGATAGTAATTCTCAAGAAGGCTTCAATCTAGTTTTAGATACTCTCAACCTATAACTTCCTTGCTGAGACTTTCCCAAGAGATCATTTCATCCAAATCTTTAATTGCCCAGACTAGACAATTGGTGCTCCGAGGGGGTTAGGAACCTTACTACTGTCACACAGCAAATCAGTGGCAAAGCTGAGACAAGGACCAGGTTGGCCTCTCTGTGCTACATACAGAAACCTTATTAATTCTTCAAGTTGTCTTTCCAGCCTACCTCTGGAGAACCTTCCCAAAGTACCCCTACTCCTGCTGGTACTCCCAGTAGAATGCTAACTGTTCCCGGGTTGACTCTAATTAACCCTTTCTTTGGGCTCAATGTTGAATTCTTTCCCCTATCGCCTTGCCCTTTGTCCAATATGTCTGCCTGCTGTCCCTACACTATTGGGTGTCCTGTCTCACCTTCTCTTGCTAACCATTAAGACACATTTGCAAGTAGCCACTTTTACATGAAACACTCTGTGGGCAGCCTACAGAAGCAGCACTCAGACACAGATAATGTGAGCCAACAGGTATTGGTCACGCCTCACTGTGGGGAGCATGGAAATCCCTCTGATCCCTATTCCCAGATGACCATATCTCTCCTCTTTTACAAGACCCAACCAAAGATCCCCATTTCATTCAGAACAAAATTCAAAGTCTCACAAGTCCCTTCACAAAGTGACCCATATTAAATCTCCAATCTCACTTCCCGCTACTTTCTCTTTCCCTTACTCTTCTCCAGCACACTGATCTCCTGGCTGTTCCTCAAATTTTACTTCCTTGGGGAGCTCTTCCTTGACTATGTTTCAAAGTTTTTAACTACCACCCTTCCCCCAACATTCCCTATCCTTGTTCCCTTCTTTGGGTTTCTTCTTTAGATCTAACATCATATGGCATAAAACACATTTTAAATATTGATTTTATTGGGCTCGATAAAACAGCAGCTTTTGTCTATTTTGTCTGTAACTGCTTTATTCTCAGCAGTTAGAACAATGCCTAGTACATAGTAGGTACTCAATAAATATCTGTTGAATGAATAAATGAGTAAATAGTCCTGAATAGTTAGAATTTTGGACAGTTTTTAAGTCATGGCAAGTTAGAGCCAGGAAGTCACTTAGACCACTTCATCCGACTGTCCACTCTCATTTGACAGGTGGGGCAGACTGAGGCTCAGAGAAGGAAAAGGACTCACCAAAGTCACTGAAGTAGGTAATTTAGTCAGAAATCAGTGATTTAATCCATAGAATCAAGGGGTCTTCCATGGGCTGTTTTCTTGAGACCGATCCTCTCCTACAGGGATGCCCTTTCCTTTCTAGGAAGAAGCACATAGTCAAGTCCTCCCCAAACTACCCTGCCCATGTGTCTGGAGCCTTTTTGTCCACTGTCTCAGGACCTGGGGTTGGAGTCTGACCCCAAGGCAGTTGCCTCAGCCCCATGGGGACTTTCTTGGGAGAAGCTTGCCCCATGGTTCTTTCTTGGGGATAGAGGAGCAAGTATGGTTCAGAGAGACTGTGAGCAACTCTGGTCATGAGGAGAAAGGAGGGGTCATGTGTGGGTGGGTAATAAGGTGGTGACAAGTAGTGTGTATCGAATGCCTACTTTGTTCTAGGCACCACACTAGGCATCTTATATGATGTTTCATGTTCTCTCATTATCTTTAACACTTTGAATAAATATTATTTTCCCCATCTGACAGGTAAGGAAGCTGAAGCTCAGAGAAGAAAAGTAACTTGACTAAGATCATATAGCCAGCAAGGATTCAGATCCAGGTCTAGTGGCCAATAGTCTGGAGTCTTTCTCTAATGTGCTCTCTGGGGACTCCAACTGTAGACTGTGTTCCAGTCAGGGGCTCAGAGCTAAAGGCACTTCTTTCAGGCCCTTCTATACCCTGCAGGAAGAAAGGGCAGGTCTAGAATAGGCTAGGGCAAGCCCAGGGCTTCGGGCAGTGTAAGCATACTCCCTGGCCCGCAGCCTCCTTTCTCTCTATCTCAGACCTGTAGAGCTGGGCTTATATTTTCCCCATGGAGTGTGGATAGTCCATAGTTGAGCCAAATGGAGGCCTCTCCCGCCTGCCTATGGGAGGAGAGGGAAAAGGGGGAAGGGGAGCAGAGCAGCCTTCCAGAAAGGATAGCTTTGCAGTTTCAGCCTAATATCCTGGAGCTATTCCTAGGTAGATTGTGGTCAGTGGAATTATGCTTTTATCAGGCTGCTGGGAGTTTCAATAAAATCTTTATGGCCGGGAAAGTTCTCTTTATGGAAATCAGATTATTGAAGTGCCTGCTGGGGAAGGGCCTCACCAGCCGGCCTTGCTCCCCACTGCCTCCCTCCTCCCCTTCAGCACAGCACCCCCTCCACTCAGCTCCTTTCCTCCCCTCCCAACAGGCCCCTGGATCTCAGGAAAATTTGAACTCCTTATGCCAAAACACAGGGAAGGCCTTGGCAGGTAAAGGGGCACTGAGATTGCACGTTGGAGGTGTTCATGTGACTGCAAAATTAATGTTGCCAAGTTTTTCATTCCCATTCCCCCACCATCACCCCCATCAAGGAGGTCTGGTTTTGCAATTCCGAGGTCAATCCTTCTCTGCCCTGGCTCACTGTGTTGGCAGGTCCTTAGCACACAGCTGAGCCCTTCTCCCCAGTTCTCACCATCCCCAGCCCTGCCATGTGTCTGGAGAGAGCCTACCTGCCCTAGATCCCACAGGGCTGGCTTTGGGGCCTGAACCTGAGGCAGGATCCCCAGCTCTATGAGGGCTTTCTTGGGAGTGCCCTGCCCTGTGGTTCTTTCTTGGAGATGGAGGAGTAACCCTAGTTGCGGCCCCCCACACTCTAGTCCATAAACTACTTGCTGAGGGAGGGCTTGCCCAAGAAGGTTTCCTTGTGGCTTTCTGGGAGGTTTTAATTTAGCAAAAGGAAACTGGTTTGGACCAAATGGTCTCTACTGGGGCGAGAGTCATTAAAAATTCCCCTGAAATTTGGTGCTTTTGCCTACCCAAGTTCTCCCACTGCTTACTTCCCAACATCCTCCCTGCAATACTTTCTTCGGTTCATGAGATGACATGTCCCCCAAGAAATGGTTGAAGGAACTGGAAAAGAGAAGACCGAGGGAGCCAGGGTGTGTTCAGCCCTTTAGACGGCAATCATGGTGCACAGGAAGAAGGTGTGTTCTGCGTGGTCCTAGCAGTAAAGCTAAACCAGTTCTCTGCTGGTATTTTCACTCTATTATATGAAATCATCCCAACAATTTGAGGTGAGAAGTTTGGTCTCCATCTTATAGATGAGGAAATTAAGGCCCAGGTCCACATAGCTCAGAAGTAGTGGGGCTGCCTTTCAAAGCCAGGTCATCTGACATCAGACCTAGTATTCTCCACATCCTGCTGCTCCGATCTAACCAATGGACAAAGCCAACAAGCAGGCAGCATTGGGTTCAGTATAGGAGGCTCTTTGAAGCCATCCGAACCAGCAGTCCAACCCTACTCATAAACCATGCACCATCGTGGAGGCAGAGCTGTGCGCACCGCCAGGCTGTTTTCAGCCTGGAACTCCCTGTTTAATTCCATCTCTCCTCCACACCTGACTCTGCTCTAAACCTCTGGCCTGTACCTCAGCTGCACACTTGCCCCTGGCATTCCTCTCTACCTGGGGACGATACTCATTCTCCCAAATGGACTCGTCCCCAGACTTTTGTCACTTTGGACCTCTCGGGATTGACCTCAGTCCAGGTAGTTTGGCCTGTGTTCCCATCCTGTTCACCCTGCCCTCTTGATTCAACAAGATAGAAGAACTTTCTAATAGAGCTGTCCAGGGATGGATGAGTAGGGCTATCTGCTTAGGCCCAGGCATTGGGTAAGGGGCTGTCTGAGCTAGGAATCCTTCAAGTTATTTCTATTGACTTAGGTATTCATTTTCCTATGAGAGCCCTTCCATTATGGTTCGTAGGTTTTGCACTCTGTCTCATTTATCATTTTTTATCTCTCTCTCTCCTTCAGTCTCTCTTTTGTGCATCCTTCTGTTTATTTTTATCTTTCTCTATGTATTTTACCTCCCCCTCCTCTCCATCTGTTTCTGCTTTTCTGTTTATTTTTCTTCTTCTTCTTCTTCTTCTTCTTCTTCTTCTTTCTTCTTTCTTCTTTTCTTTCTTCTCCTCTCCTCTCTCTTCCTCCTCCTCCTGCTCCTCCTCCTCCTCCTCCTCCTCCTCCTCCTTCTTCCTCTCTCTCTCTCTCCTCTCTCTCTCTCACTCTCTCTCTCCATATTTTCCATCTCTCTCTATTTCTCTATCTCTGCCTGTCTTATCCTAGTCTCCCAACCCTACAGCCTCCCCTGACTAAGGGCCTGCTCTATTGGGCACAGTCTACCTTCCTCAGCTCTCTACAAAGGAACCACCTATGTCTTTTGTGTTTCTCCAGTGTCAGGCTTCCTCCTCTGTGGCAGCTAATATTAGGTGGCTGGAATTAAACAAGATCATCTTGGCCCCTGAAAAAGTGGAGGAAACTCTGTGTCTTGCGACTTCTCTTCCAAAAAGAAGAAGTGACATTTTTGGTTTCCTTTAGATCCCAGTTGCAGCTCCTGGTCTGCTCAGAACATGAAGGACCCAGAAATGAGCCAATGACACTTAAGAACCCTGTCTTTGAGTCGAGCTCCACCATGGCCACTCCTTCTTCATATCTGGAGGTCATTCTTCCCCTCTGGTACTCACTTCAGTTCTAGACTCACCCTCATTCTGGAAGAAGTTGATGCCTGTTCCTGAAGGAGCAGAAAGAAGCTTTGTATTGCAGAGTCTAGAGTCTAGAGTGCAGAGTCTAGATGTCAGGGGATGAGACTGGAGAGAGAGAAGCTGGAGCCAGGCCAGGTGAGGAGTTTGGATGTTATCTTAAGGCTGATGGAGAGATAGCGAAGGTTGTTAATCAGTGAAAGGGAGATGATCTGTCTGTAATTTGCAAGATCACTCTGGCTACTGGGTGGATTCTGGATTACAGAGAAGCAAAAGTGGAAGCTGGGAGACCATTGAGAAGGCTGTCAATGTAGTCCAAGTGAGAAATGATGGTGGCTTAAACCAGGGTGGTGGCACTGGATTTGGAGAACAGTAAACTTTTTCTGGTATATTTAGGATGTAGGAGCAATGGGGCTTGGCAGCTAATTAGTTGTAGGCATGGTGGAGAGGGAGGTGCGAAAGCAGATTCTGGCTTGCACAATTAGATGGCTGGTGACGCCTGTTATTGGCACACAGCTAACAAGAGAACTCAATGGTTCAGAGCTTAGTTGAGTTCCGAGTTGGCCACGTGGGATTTGAAGTATTCATGGGGAATCCAGATTGAGATGGTGGTCAGGTAGTGGCAGATCGTGGAGCTCAGATGGTAGGTCTGGAGTAGAGCTAGAGATGTGGCAGAAGCCAGCAAAGAGACAGTCATTGAAGCTATGGGAGTGAGTGAACTGGCTCAGAGCAAGAGCATAGCATAAGAAGAGAGGGCGCAGATGCCTCCTTCGCCGGAGCTTGGAACAAACTCACAGCCAGCTAAGTGACTTCAATGGCTGAGGTGAGGTATCCCATCCAGGGGCCTCATAACCCAATTCAGACTACTCTCTCCTGTTCTGAAGAAGAAGAAGAAGAAGAAAGAAGAAGAAGAAGAAGAAGAAGAAGAAGAAGAAGAAGAAGAAGAAGAAGAAGAAGAAGAAGAAGAAGAAGAGAGGGCTACATCAGGGTTTGAGAAAGAGGGATGAGCAGAAAAAGAGAAAATCTGTCACAGAGACTGAGCAGGATTAGGTCAGAGAGGCAGTGAGGACATCTAGAGAGCAGAGGAGCAGAAAAAACAAGCGAAGAGAGTATTGACAAAAGGAAAGGGTGATCAACTGTGTGAAATGTTGTGAAGTCAAATATGAGGAAAGGAAAGTGTCCAACAAATTGGTGATTAGAAGGTCCCTGGTGACTTTCATAAGAGCACTTTTCTGCAGGGATGTCCCTTTAATCGTGTTCCTCTGTTTAGGAGTGAAGAGGAGTCAGCTATATTCAGGTTCTCCCTCCCCCAACTCCTACACACACACACACACACACACACACACACACACACACACACACACGACAGACACACGCTTCTCTTCTTTTTGCTTTTGCCTGCTGAATTCCACCCCTCCTTCCCCGCTTCAGACTCAGAAATAAATTGCTCACTGCCCCAGTGGTGAAACCTTATCTGGCCTGGTAAAACGTGTGTCTGGAGCAGCTGAGCTCCACAGCCAAGGGGTGAGCTGGCCAATACTTTGGCTTGCATGAGCCTGGGGTGGGGGGCAGGGGTGGGAAATGAAGGGAAGGACACAAAGCAGAGACTGGGGTGGGTGCAAGGAGCAGGAAAGGGGAGGGCGAAGAGGAAAGAAGACCGGAAAGTGGGGAGTGGGAAAGGAGAACTGAATGCAGAGAGGCTGGAAGTGCTGCAACCAAAACCACTTTCTGGAGTCACAGATTTGTGTTTAAATCTTATCTTCACTACTTCTCACCTCTGTAGAAAGTAGCTTTCTTCCCTGAGCCTCAGTTCGCTTATCGGTAAGATGGATTTGATAATAATACCTCATTGGTACGCCTCATTAGGCAGCATATCTTCTTCTTATCATTCTTATTCTTATTGGAAGACAGAATCAGTATTGGGAGAAGGTCATGCAGCTTTCTGGGGACCTCGCCTGGGCTAGGGGAACAACCACCAGGGCCCTGTACTTTACTGGCTTTCTGGGAAGGTCTCAGAGGAGTCAGATGCTGGTATTAAGAGGCACAAAAGATGTACTAAGAATCACAGAATGGTCGTTGGGTTCCAAGCTCAGTTCCTGCAGCCCCTTCGGCTTTGGACCACAGACAGCCTACAGAAGGGAAGGCATCCCAGCCTCTGGGGCTAGGACTCTACCCACTAGGGCCTACCTCCCTCAGCTGCACAGCAAAGCTCAGCCATTTCCAAGCCTGACTCTGGTAAGCCACGACCATAGCTTTGCAGACAAACCTCTGGCCAGCTGCTTGCCACATGCTGCCTGGGTTTGAGGGTGGGGGAGCTTCTGATGCCACAGGAAGGCAGGGAGGACAGAAGAGCTCACCAGGCCTGACCCCTGACCTTTTACCCCCATGAGCTGGAGGTAGAGGCTGGTCCTGCTCTCAGCCTAGTGCTAGCAATCCCTAGCTTCCCCTGCCCCTGGATCTGCAGAGTCCTGAGGAAACTCCAACCTGTGTCTGCCCTTTGTGCCAGCCTTCCACTCCCACTCTGGCAGGAGGTTTCAGCAAAGGGAGATCTGCTGCTGAGGGGAGCATGGTTGAAGGAAAATAATTCATCAAGGCCCTGGGGTGGCAGGAAGTGGAGAAATGAGACACACTCTTCAGGTCGGGGAGTGCCACCCCCTCCTGATTGGCAGGACAGGAAATTGGGGCCTGGACGAGCACAGAAGCCAAGCCAAGAGGGTGCCGGCTTCTCCAGGGGCTGTGTGCTGGGAGGCAGCAGTGGCAGACCGTCTGGATGCAATCAAGCTTGCTATGACCTCATGGAGAGAAGGGGGAGCCCCCAGAACTGAAGACTTAGGGCCTCTCTCTCATCAGTGGGGGAAGGAAGAAGCTGTGTGGGGGTGAGACACAGAGCATTTAGTGGAGTGAGTGAAAAGTATGAAGATGGATGAGTCAGAAGAGAAGAATGAAGCTAGAGGGGCAGTTTCAGGAACGTGGCCATCCTGAATCTATATGGGCTCAACGCTGTCAGAGAACCAGTCTGGGAGGCAGGTGCTGGCTGGGTAAGAGCTCCCAGCCCCAAATTAATGGGTTCCAAGTGCAGTACTTGCTTGGAAAGGCAGGGGCAGCAGCTCGTGGCAGGGCAGGTTTTAGAAAGTTCTGGTCCATAATTATAGGCCAAGTAGCTGGCAAGAGCTCCAGGTGGGAGCCCTGCATGATCCAATATGGGAAGACAGGGTCCTTATGGACGATCTTTTGAGAAGGTCTGCAGGACACAGCAGGAAATGCAAAGTGCATGATGCAAAGCTGGCAAGGGGCTGCAGCTCAGGTCCCGTGAGGAGCTGAAAGAACTAGAGCTTCATGGTCTGAAGAGGAGAAGATGGGGGAGGTGACTTCAGTTCTCAGAGCTCTGAAGGGCTGTCATGGACAGAGGAAGCAGAGGGAGCAGATGGTATCCATGTGGCCTCAGTAGGTAGAGACTCATGGGGGAAAGCCACAGGGAGACAGAGTTCTTTAGCTTAGTCCAAGAAAGGATTTTCTCAAGAGCTGTCTATGATCAAAATTGGAAAGGGGGAGGTAGCGAGTGTCCCATCATTGGAGACATGTGAGCAAGGGCTAACTGACCATTTTGTGGAGAGTCAAATAGTAGATAGGGGTGGTCCCTTGACATCACTGGTCACCCTGTCATGAGACTTTCTGGTTCCATGAACTAGATGGGTCACCTTTGTGAGATGGAGTCCTAAGAACCAGCACTCACTCCTCAATGGGCTGTGATTTGGTGGCCATTTATTATGTGGCTGTGCTGTTCTCTCATGAGCTGCCCCATGGGCCTGCAGCCTCTCCTGACATCAGCATCTCAGCACATTGAGTATAGTGGATATGATTAATGGTCCTTTTTTTCATATCATATGGCTCCTTATAGCTTCATATGGTGCTTAACTCATGAGGCAGTGATTGGTCCCATCTTCATGGGCAATTGAAGGAATCCCCAAAGATAATTTTGACTCTGCAATTGTGCCTTACAGGCTGACTTGAGACACTATGCCCATGTAGGGTGCTGCATCACCGACTGCTTAACAATGCTGCCAGGCCCAAAGCGGGGTGTTGGGCAAGGTGTGGTTGGAGGACTGGATAGAAAGGATCTCTTCTTGGAAGCCTGGTGCTCCCATTCCTCTCTTTAACACAGGCCAGATTTCTTCCTGGGTTGTCTCTGCTCCTCAGCTGGAGATCCTGTTGTCTCTGCCTTCTAAAGGGATGCAGAATCCAACCGCTTTTACCACCTCACCACTTCTACTTTGGTCCAAGCCACCATCATCTCTCACTGGGACAGTCTCAAGAGTCTCTTTACTCTGCATTTACCCCTGCCTTACATTCTATCCATTCACCTCATAGCAGCCATGTATTTCTGTTACATCAGACCCTGTCACTCTTCTGCTCAAAACTCTTCAATAGCTCCATTCTGCTCAGAACAAAAGCCAGTGACTTATAAGACCTTGCAAGATCAGTCCCCAGGCCACCTCTCTAACTCATCTCCCACAAGTGTGCTCATTGCTCATTCCCCAAAGCCACTAAATGCATGCCCACCTCTATGACTGCTCTTCCCTCTACTGAAGACACGATTTCCATAGCACTTGATATAGCATACTCTCACGCCCTTCAATCTCTGCTCTGATGTCCTCTTATTGGAAAGGCCTCCTTGACGACATGATATAAAATAGCGATTCCACTATCTTGTCCTACCCAGCACTCCTTACCCCGCTTACCTGCCTTTCCTTTCTCCATATCACTTCTCACCACTTGTGTATTTGTTTATTTACCACCTTTATTTGACTGCTAGAATACAAGGCAGTGTTCTGTTCTCCATGGTATTCCCAATACCTAGCAAAGTGCCTGGCATGTAGAGGGTACTCAATAAATATTGAATGAATGAGTGGTTTAGAAAACACCCATGTGAGCCCACCAACCAGGGCAGAAAGCCAATTATCTCCACCCCAACGCTGGAGCTGCCCTCTGTGTTTCCTGTTCTCTAACGTCACTAACTTGCTGAGCACTGGGCTCAGCCTGACTCTACCCGTGGAAACTGCTGTTAGTTAAGGCAACCCTACCTTCCTGTCCTCCTGATGTCTGCTTTATGCCTGCATGATCCTTCCTGCCAGGCACATCTAATCATCATCCTCTGTGGTCAGGCACCTCCTGGTTCATTGGGCTCTCAGGCCTAGTACTTGGCAGGCAGACCTACTCTGTACTCTGCTACTACTCATGCCACAGTAACCAAGTCACCCACACAATCAAGACTAGAGGTGATGACTTGCCCAGCAAGCACCCCAAGAACTTGAGAGAAGAGATTTGGGGGACAATTTGGAATTTATGCAACCTAAGCCCAGGTAGAAGTGAGCCTAGAATGCTGAGCCTAGGGAAAGGCAGCTCCTACCTCCATGGGCAGGTCTGGTGTTGTACTGAGTTGGAGATGACACTGTGGAGAAGGAACAAGGCAAAGACCTGACTCCAGGGTGCAGAGAAAGCTTTGAGGGAAGCAACCACCATGGGGCTTGTCAGTGAGAGATCCAAGATGGGAGACAGCCAGATGGCCAAGAGTTTGGGGCTTGGGAACTCTATTCTTAGAGTGGTGACTGGGCTCAAGGCATTCAAGGGATAACCTGACAAGCAAATCAGGGGCCCATTCAGAGGGAGCAGACTGCCTTAAATGACCAAGATCACTGTGGCTCACACTGTGGACAGAGAGGGGAACTGAGTGGATGCATATTATCAAATGGAGAAAGAATTTCCATTTAAAGAGCACCAGCCACTCTACTAGATGCTTTGCCTGTGTTTTTTTTCTCAAGAACCTTATGAAATATGCATGATCATTCTCATTTTACAAATGAGCAAATTAAAACTCAGACTTGAAATGACTTGCCCAGGGTCAAAGCCGGGAAACAGCAGATCCAGAAAATGACTTTTGACTCCTGGTCCATGGTTCTTTCTACCAAATACGAATTGAGCATATACGATGTAGTGTGCAAAGCGTAGAATGCAGTTTGTACCCATTGTCTAATTTGAGCATTATGACAGCCCTACCAGGTAGGTAGGTATTGTGGTTCCTATTTTACAACTTAGGAAACTGAGGCTCAGAATTGGTTAAGGGACTTGCATAGCTAGTGAGAGATGAGGCTACTTTTAAACCAATGCCTGTCGCAGTCCAATGTCCGTGACCTTTTTGCTATGTTCCCTAATAAATATTTGATTGTACAAAAAAAAAATGAATGAATGAACAAAGACAGCCAATTCTTGGAGAGCCTGAAAGGAAACATCTGTTCTGGTGACAGGTTGGTCTCAAGCAGCGGCTAGAGTCGTCTACATTGGAAGGAAGGGAGGACATTACATATGTGTAGGTGGTGGATGAGGCTGGACTGAGTTTCACTCAGGTCCTGTGGAGCTGTACAGAGTTGTGAGTACCAGCTACAGGTTGGGAGCAGGGCTAGCTTCATGGACATGTGATCTGGGCACTCACACAGGGCCCCAGACTCAAAAAGGCCCCATACTTGGCTTAATGCTCTGGTGTCACCATCTTGAAATTCTTAATAATTTTTGAACAGGAGCCCTGCATTTAATTTGGTGCTAGCAATCCCAAGTCTTGGACTGACATTCCCCTCCATGCCTCCTGGTGTCTAGTGTTTCCCTCAAAGTCCATCCCATACATGGTTCCTAAGAAGCCTCCCTAAAGCACAGTTCTGGTGTCACTCAACAGCCTCCTTTGTTTCTCTATTGCTTGTTTCACTCCAAACAGCCCAGTTTCCAGAGTCTTTGAAGCCCCGACTCAGTCTCTTTTCTCAAGACTCCTTCATATAAACCCTCTCTTTCTGGCCTCCAAAGTGCCCATGCCCACAAGCCTCCTGGGCTGTCTGAGTCTTCCCTCTGGGCCTTGGTGTGCTGCCAGTCTTCACTGCCCACAGGCCGGGGAAAGTTCACATGTGCCTGGTGAGGATTCTTTCTTTCTGCCAGAACACCAGCTCCCCAAGGGCAGGGGTTTGGTTGTTCTGTGCACTACTATGTTCACAGCACCCAGGAAAGGGCGTAGCACCTAGTAGGTATTTAACAAATAACAGCTGAATGAATGACTATATAATCTGGCTTCAATGGCTCCAGGCCTGACTCCTATGTGCTTTAGCCCAACAGAACAATTCCTTGTTCCCCGTGTACACACTGTGCTGTCTCCATAGCCTGTGGTGCCCCTCTTCTAATACTCAGGTCTTCAAATTCAAACCATTTTCAAGACTTAGCTCAAAATGCCATTTCCCTGATAAAGATGAAGTCTCCCCTAAGCACTACAGCTGGCAGTGACTTCTCCTTCTGGACTCTCTGTAGTTACTGAGAGTTCCCTCAAGGCATCTCGCACTTTTGTGATGCAGCAGGAGGAGTCAAACAGACTTAGGATCAGATCTTTCTGCCACTTACTAACTGTGTAATCTTGACTAGTCACTCACCTTTCTGAACCTCAGTTACTTCAACTATACATTATACCTACCATGAAGAGTTGTACCATCAGTTAAATGAAACAGGTTAGTGCTAAGTGCATTTCATAATAATAATGTTATTATTAACAATAATAGTACTAGCAAAATCTGTCAGAAGGCTTTCTATAATCACCCCATAAAGCAGACACTATTAGTGTTATCCCCATTTTACAGATGGAGAAACAGACCTAGAGATCTAAGAACCTGTTCAAGATCACAAAGCTAGGGGCCATGAACCCAAGATGGAGAAGCCAGGCAGTCTGCTTTGGGCCCAGCCTCAAGGTTCCCTTCCACCCCTGCCCTCTGGCTTCTTCATGGCTGAGGCTCCCACCTCAAGCAGCTGCAATGTCACCTCCAGAGCTTACCTTACTTAGTCTAGCCCCTCCGCCAAGGACTGAATTTGTTCTGAATTACAGATGGTTTGTTTTGAAATGCAAATTATTTATAATCAGAGGGGCAAGGTAGACATAGATGCTTCTCTTTCTCTAAATGAAGCCCTTGGCTGGCTCACCCAAGGGGTATTATTTTCTTCTTTCTTTTTCTTGGCCCCAGGGAGGGCACGGTTATAGTGGGTCTCAATGAGGTCTAAATAAAAGTAAACAAGAGCTAACTCAAAAACGACTGCCTTGCCACCCACACCTTCCTGTTCACTGCTGCTCTGTGCTCCTTTCTACCATTATTGCTTTGGATTGGTGACGGCTCAGTGATAACCTAAGGAGAATCTTAAGGGGTGCCATGAAACTCTCCTCTAACTCTCTAAATAAAATTAATTTGAACTTGATTTTTACTGAAAAAAATTAATGGAAACCATATCATTCTTACCTGAGGGCGGATGAGGAAGGGGTGCTGAGAAAGATCCAGAAAACCAGGAATTATGAGATTGTGTACACAGGATTATGGATTATGAACCCCCAAATCACCTCAGTCTCAGCTAGGCTGTGCACCAGAGTGACAAAACCAACCTCTGCAGGGATTAGTCCCTCAGCTTGTTTCCCACCCCCAAGCACTCTCTCCCCAGCCACCACTCAGTAATGACGAGGTCACTCTCACAGGTGCCATCAGGGCGAAAGCTCTCTTGTCTCTGTGGGTGAAAAAAAGATAAGGGAGACCCAGAATTTACTTTCATTTAGCTCAACAGTACCCCCTCCTCAGAGTTCTCTGCTCCATATGGTTCCAGGGTAAGGTTGGGCATAAGACGACTTCATACAAAATTTGGAAGGCAGAAATGCAGTGGCAGCCATTGTGCTCTGCAAGTTGATTAGACTCACTTCTTCAGCATGTCACCCACACAGTCAAAACTAGAGGTGGTGAGAGAGATAAAGGTTCTGATTTGGCCTCACTCTCTCTCACTTAATGTCCAATTTTTCTTTCTGACTGCCAGCCCTGGTCACTTACCGTGATGTCGGTCCTATCACTAGATGCAGAGGCCACAGCCTTCCACAGGCTTCTTCTTCCACTCTCAAGATGGTGGAAATTCAAATTCCCGTAACAAATGCTTTATTCCAGATCACTCACAATGGTTCTGTTTCCGTGATCAAACCTGAATAGACACAGTGCTCAATAAATGTTATTTTATTAGTATTATTAGAACGGGAGTTTCACAGGCTGGGATTAGGTATTTGTCAATTGTGTATGTACCAAAGAGCCAGCAGAGAAGCTATGAGTTGTTTCCGTGGTATTTGCTGAATGGAAGGGAATTGAATCAAGGCTCTGCACAATCGGCCAATACTTGCTGTGGCCCATTGTGAACTAAAACCTAGAGAGGGCAGGATGGATAAGCAAGTGTAATTAGATGCTGTTAATGCGCTCCAGTCCAAGTGAGTATAGGAAATTATTAACAAACAAGTCACAATGACTAATGGCAAGTGATAATAAGAATAGCTAACACCTATTGACCACATTGCATGTTACCTCATTTAATGCTCATACTAGTTTCTGAGGCAGGTAGTAAAGCTCAGAGAGAGTAAGTATCTTGCTGAAGTTCTCACAGAAGACAGCTAGGATTTCAACAGAATGGCTCAGGCTCCAGAGCCCTTATGGGGCTGTACGTGTTGTGCCAGGCAGGGGCCCCCTAATGAGGGAGCCCCTTAAGAGTCACGAGCAAACTCTGTCCCATGGGAAAAAATAATAACATTAAGATTGAACCATATGAACTTGCTGATAGTCAACTATTTTGACTACAAACATAGAAAATTCCTCTCATTCTTCTAATATTGACAATACTAATAGCCACAGTTTATTAAGCCCTTATATTGTTTTAAGGCTAGACTCATGCCTCCAAACACATTATTCCCACAAATTTCCCAGTCTCTTGCCCTGTTTTATGTCTGCCTCTTTGAGCTTTCTTTATGTCTTATTCTGTCTTCTTCGGGTATTTCTCTCTGTACCTTGATTTCACTCCTGTTGCTGCCTCTGTTTCCCACATCGTCTCTGTCTACCTCCCTCCCAAAGTTCTCTTTCTGTCTCTCTGTCTGCCCTCTCTGATTCTCTATCTTTGTCTCTCTCTAGCTGTCTTTCTTATATGTATGTCTCATGGTTTCTTTTCACTCTCATTCTTGCCTTCTCTGTCTCTGTATTTTCCCCTTCCTCTGTATCTGTTTGCCTCTCTCCCTTTCTTCATGTGTGTGTATGTGCGTGTGTCTGCAGATATGTTTCCTGACCTCCCAGTATGCTAGTATCCATAAGGCTCAGCTGTGGCTGAGACCCAGGGCTTCCCTGCCTGGGAGCTGAGAGGATAGAACAGACTGGACCAGGCATCCGGCTCAGAGGGCCAGGCCCGTCCTAGAGCCCAGGGTACCCTTGCAGAAGCAGTTCCAGGAGCTTGTGGTCTGCCCTGGGGCTGCAGTCTCATCCTGCCTGCAGACAGTGAGGCAATTGCTGCAGATGGCAATCTCCCAGATGTAAAACCCAGCTGTGCAAATTAGCCCAAGGCCTGTAAGAAATTAGACTGAATCTAAAAGAGATCAGGCTGTGAAAAAGGAAAAATGTTAGTTAAAAGAAAAAATTCCCACTCCCACCTTTAGGTCACAGATCACAGAAGAGAATCCTCAAGCCACAAGGGACTTCAAGGGGCCATCTGGCTTGGCCATACCTCAGAACAGGTCAGACCTCAACCAGCCAAGACAATGTCTGTCTTTCCATGTTCCAAGAAAACAGGCCAGAGATTTTTCAGCATCTTTCTCTAGTACCTTGTTCTGGGAATGAATCCTTACAGTGTGAAAAAAGTTTGAGGGAGAATCCAGACTACTGGAGTCACTCATGCTGGAACCCAAGTTTGCACCCTAACCCAAATTGCTCTCCCCCTCAGTCTTCCACATCTCAGTGCCTGGCACCATTATTCACCCAGATGCAGAGGCCAAAGCCTGCACATCCTCCTCTTTTCTCTCAGCCCCCTGTCCAATCCATCAACAATCCTGACAGCTCCAACTCCCAACTGCATTTCAAATCTGACTCCTTGCACAAAAGCCACACTTACCACTATAGGCCAAAAGCCCCCACTGTATCTATCTGGACCACTGTATACCTCCTCTCTGGTCTCTCTGCCTCCACTCCTGTCCTTGCATTTCATTATCCAGAAAAACTGGAAAATATTTTTAAATGGCATGTCATTCAGATTATGCCATTCCTCAGCTCAGAATCTTACTTTGGCATCTCATCACACCAAAACCCACAGTATGGCACTGTGGCCGATGAAGCCCTACATCATCTAACTGCATGCGCCCCTTCACCCATTCTGCTCTAGCCACACTGCCCCCTTGCTATTCCTTGAACATATCTAACTGAGCTCATTCTTTCCTCGGGGGTTTGCCCTTGCAATCCCCTCTGCTTAGGATGCTCTTCCCTCCAGATCTGCACATGGTGCCTTCCCTTCCTTCATTCCGATCTCTACTCAAAATCACCTCCTCCAAGAGGCCTGCTCTGACCATCCTAGTTAGAACAGCACCTGCCTCAGCTCTACCTCCACAGCACTCTCTAGTCTACAACCCTCTTTTGTTTTTCATTAAAGCACTTATCACTGCTTGGCATTATACTTCATATTTTTTGATGATTGGTCACCTCCATCGCTGTTTACCCAGTTCCTAGAACAGTGCCTAGCACTTGGTGGGTACCTAATGGTGGGTGAATGGATGAATTAAATCCTGTTGATTATAGGCTGTATGACTTTAGTCAATTTACATAACCTTTCTGAGTTTTAATTTTCTCATCTCCAAGATAGGAAGAATTAAATCTACCTTGTGAGCTGTTGGGAAGAGCAAATGATATAATAGATATCATGAGTATAGTGCCTTGCACTGGAAATTACTGATTATTAAAATAGTGCAGTTTCTACCTGATTTTTCTTGTTCTGTCCTCAGTAGAAGCAGAGAGCAGCTACATAACCTCTTCAAATTGAGTAACCACAATCCTCTTCATTTTTGTGATGTTAAACATGGTGGTACAAGAGGCAGGGGATGAATGGGAGTAGTGGTAAAGGAATATGGCACTAAGCCACTAGCTTCTTGGAATCCACCCAAGGCAGGAGTGAGCCACAGAAGCTTTAAATCAACTCTTAAATATGCTAAAAGAGCTAAAGAAAATTATGGACACAGAATTAAAGGAAACCCAGGAAATGATATGTGAGTGAGAATATTAATAAAGAGATAGAAATTATAAAAGTAGAAATTCCAGAACTGAAAATTACAGTAACTGAAGTGAGCTTGAGCCACAGATGCCCTCTTGCTTCTAATGAGGGTCCATTGGACACGTGGCCAGGGTCTCTGAGTTTGGGGTCCAAATCCCATGAGGTTCCAGGAGGAGACATTTCATCGCCATTAACAGGTTTTGGAGTCAGACAGACTTAAGACCCAATCCCAGGTCTACTGTATAACTTTGGACACCGATTTACCCTCTCTGGCCTAAGTGATGGTGATCCTAATAGTTTGCCAGGAGGAAGAAATGAGGTAGTGCATGCAAAGTACTTAAGCCACTGCCTGGCATATGGTCAGCATTCTCTAAATGGTAGCTATTATTACAAGTATTATGATCTCATCCATCCCTATCTTTAGGCAGCTCTGCATTTTGACCATTCTCTAAAAGTCTGGCTCAAGTCTTTTAAACCATCCCATCCTCCTGCCAGGGAATCCACCCCAGCTTTAGAATAGGTCCAGCACATGGATGTTTTGCCTTTACAGAGAAAAAGATCACCAGCTTTCCCTATGGCCAAGGAAATCCAAACTGGAGATGCCACCCCCACTTTCTGGTACCCCTGGGCAAGAAACAAAGAACTAAGTGACATCAGCAAAATGGAAGAGTATGCAGCTTCAAATGCCTGTCCGTCCACAGAAACATCAAAGAAGCACACAGAAACTGTCAGTATCAACTTTTTCGGAACTCTGGAAAAGAGTCACAGGTATAAAACAACAAAGTGAACACCAAATTTTTTAAAAATCCCCTTTAAAATGCTCCTGGCTTCCAAGGAATTCTCTTTCGAAATACTAGAACACAAGGTAAAGGGACAGAGATTTCAGTGATAAGAAATATGATCATTGAAAAATTGGAAAACTCACTAAACAAATGAATGACTGCAACCCTTGACAATCAAGAACAGCAAACTCTGGGGAAGGGGGAGAATCTGATTCCCAGGGTTAAACATTATAATATTCAAACGTCCACTTTTTAACAAAAATCACAAATGCATACAAAGAAAAGGAAAATATGGCCCATTTAAAAAAAATAAGGAAGCTCAC
Source organism: Pteropus medius (assembly GCF_902729225.1). Lineage (NCBI taxonomy): Eukaryota > Metazoa > Chordata > Mammalia > Chiroptera > Pteropodidae > Pteropus > Pteropus medius. Next base: position 790,689 of record NW_024350323.1, read on the forward strand.
TTTGGACTTACTAAAGATTTTAAATCAACTTTCTTAAATATGCTCAAAAAGCTAATGAAAACCATGAGCAAAGAACTAAAGGAAGCCAGGAGAATGATATATGAACAAAATGAGAATATTAATAAAGAGAAATGGTAAAAAGAAACCAATAGAAATTCAGCACCTGAAAAGTTTAATAACAAATTAAAAATTCACTGGGGTGTCAATAACAGATTTAAGCAGGTAGAAGAAATAATTAGGAAATTTTAAGACAAGACAATTGAAATTATCCAGTCTGTGGAGCAGAAAGAAAAAAAATGAAGAAAAGTGAACAAAGCCCAAAAGACCTGTGGGATACCATGAAGCAGAGCAGCATATACATTATGGGAGTTCCAGAAGGAGAAGAGAGAGAAAAGGAACTGAAAGGATATTTGAAGAAATAATGGCTGGAAATATCCCAAACTGATGGAATATTGAAGTCTACACATCAAACAAGCTCAATGAACTCGAAACTATTGAAAACCTAAGACGAGCATCTTGAAAGCAGCAAGAGAAAATTGAATTATAATATATAAGAGATCCTCAGTAAGGTTATCATCAGAAACCATGGAGACCAGAAAGCAGTGGGACGATATACTAAAGAGGATACTAAGAAACAACTGTACATCAACAAATTAGATAACCTAGAGGAAACGGACAAATTCCTAGAAACACACAAATTACCAAAACTGACTGAAAAAGAAATAAAAAATCTTGACAGACTTATAACAAAGGATAGAGTCAGTAATTTGTTTAAAAAAAAAAACTGCCCCCCACATGCAAAAAAGTGCAGGGCTATATAGCTTCACTGGTAAATTCTACCAACCCTAAAATTCCTCCTAAAAATTGAAGATAAAGGAACACTTACCAACACATTCCACGAGGCCAGCATTACTCTGATACAAAAGCTAGGTAAAGACATCATAAGCAAATCACAGACTAATATCCCTTATGTATATGCAATATACATTTTTTTTTTTCAAAAATCCTCAACAAAATACTAGGAAACTAGCAAACTAAATCCAAGAACACATAAAAAGGATTATACACCATGATTGAGAGAGATTTGTCTGAGAAATGCAAA
>NW_024350323.1:801963-827793 GCF_902729225.1 Pteropus medius
TGAAGTCTCAGTCTATTTCTCTGTCTCTCTGTCCTTCTCCCTTCCTTTCTCCCCTACGCCTCTCTCCCCTCAGCTCCTGCAGTTCCTTCTCCCCCCTAGACTCTGTCTAGCTCCACACCCTCTACCTCCCTCTCAGATATTCTGTTTTGCCTTTGCATTGCCGAGGACACTACTCTTCAGTAAGCACCCACTTATCATAGCTCTGGGTGCCCCAGGTTTGTCAACCTGGCCGCTCTGCCACAGGGGCCCCAGAGGCACTCAGGGTACCAATGTAGCCAATTTCTGGCCTGGGGAGGGGGGATGGGAAAGTCTAATAGTCAAGGCCTAGACTGCTTACCATGGTCCTCTGCTGCCACCTGTTGTTAGTCTGGAGTGACATCGCTCTGGGAGTTGCCTGGACCCACAGGGGCCGCGAACGTTGCTCCCGCCAACAGGAATCCATTACATGCAGTGTCCTGCCAGGCCTGATTTAAAGCTCATCCTGTAATCTGTCTTGCGCCCCCTCTGGGCCTGTCTCCGGTTTCCTTGCTTGTGAAATGGATGGAAGTTGTCTTCAGCCTGGCAGAGAAAGTTGAAGAGTGGGGGCTCAAGGGACACCTGGCTTCATATCCTGCCCCTGCCCTTGGCTTGGTGGGTAACCTGGGGGGTGAATCCTTCTCATTCTTTGGAGCCTGTGGGGAGACAGGGTTGAGAGAAAAGAGGCAAGATGCATTCCTGTCTATTTCAGGCAAGCACTACATGGCTGAGAAGTTGGAAATGGACATATCCACTCTGTCTACAAAACTTTGGCCAGACTACAACTCCATGGGAGCAGCCAAGCCTTTGCATCCATTCATCCACTCACACACTTACTCACCCATTCATTCCACCCAGCAGCCCAGGGCTGTGGGAAAGAGCACTCGGCTGGGAATCAGGAGACCTGCATCATGGGTTCAGCTCTGCCACTGGCTCCCTAACCTGGGGTAAGTCTGTGCCTCTCTCCGAGCCTCTATTCTTTCCTCTGCAAAACAAAGGGGTTGGAATAGCCCAAGGGAAGTCCCACCTCTGCCATTTAAAAATGATTCTTTGATTGCAGGTGCTTTGCCTGGCATGCTGGGTGATGAAGCAATTACACGTCTCCACTCAGAGACAAGGATATCCTGCCTCGTGCCCCTCAGCCTCCATCCTCCCCCTAGACCTGTGGCTGGCCTTTGTAAAACCAACCAACAAGGGAGCCTTAGCTGAGTTCCATCTTTTTTCTCACAGGGCACTGTTTTAGTGCCAACTGTCAGGTTACACGGCTAGCACAGAGGACAAGATGTTATCTAGCCCTGCTCACTTGGGTCCAGGAATATCAGCAGTTCCTGACACGAATAAGTCCTTTAGACTTCCTCCTGGTGATGCCATCTCCGGGGAGCCCAGATGATGAACAGGCTTGAGCTGGTCCAAGTAGGAACCAGAGTCCCAAATTCCTGCCTCCTCAGTTTTGAGGCCATTGAAACCACTGCTGCCCAGCAAATGGCATCTGAAAAAACAAGGCATTCTTGGAGGACAAAGAAGTCCAGCCCAGGGGCTGGTAGCCTCCTAGACTGAGCTCTGCATCCAGAAACTCTTAGCTGAGGCCAGGATCCCTGGGCCAGCTGTGGCCTCTCAGCCTGGCTGCAATGCCATCAGCAAAATGCCGTACACGGAATTGCAGCCAGGTAGCAGCCTCTCGAGAAGAGCTGCCTGGTGCCGTCTGGGAGCTGTTCCTCATATTCCTACCCCTGCCAGCCCCCCTCCCCAGCCGCCCATGAGGGAGGTCCTACCCGCATCTGCTGCTGGCTGTCACATCTGCAATGGATTACAGGGCTGGCCCAGGCTCAGGCTCATCCCAGATGTGGATTCCCCTGGAATGTGCCTTCTCTCTAATTGTCCAGCCCCTGAAGGGTCTCGGCCCCCTCCTCTTTGTCCACCCCTGCTGTACCCCAGTGATCATGCTGGGGCCTTCCTTCTTTCCCACAGCTTGTGCCGGAACAGCCACAGCTGGGACCAGGGCCAACCCAGTGGGGGGGGGGCACACTCTCCTCCAGCCTGGTCCATGGGGCTGGCGAGAGCGAAGGTCTCAGCCCAACCCCCCTCTTTTTTTCCTGGGGCTAAGCACTGGGGGCAGAGGGGGAAACTCTGGAAAACTCACTAGAGGTGAAAGAATTTGGCTCTGTAGTGCAGGCTTCCCTAATCCCTGGCCCTTCCTGGGAATGCCATTAACCTCCCCAGCCCCATTGATGGAAAGAACAGCTCTTCCCTGGGCCAGGCCAGCTCCTCAGAGGCTCCTAGATGACAGCCTGGCTGGGCAAAGTGGCTCCCCTGGGTTCCACCCGGCATCTTCATGCCCTGAGAGTTTCAACAGCCTCCCAAGTGGTGGCGTGGGCTCTGGTCTCTTGCTTTAGGTCATCCCTCATGAGGCTTCTGGAGATATTTTTAAGGTACAAATCAGTGCAGACTTTGGCTTTGAAATCCAGCTCTGCCACTGACTGGCTGTGTGGTCCTGGGCAAGTGACATCACATCTCTGAGCCTCAGAAGTCTTCCTGCATGAAATGAAGATGCCACCGTCATTACTTTCAGCTCACATTTGTTGAGTGCTTACTATGGGCCAGGCTCTGTCTTAAATACTTTACATGTATTGTCTAAGAAAAACACCTATGTAAAAGGTACTATTATTGCTTCTGTTTTTATAGATGATGAAACTGAAATACTGAAAATTTGCATAGCATGTCCAAGGTCACACGGCTAATAAGGGGTGGAGCCATGATTTGAACCAGGCTGGTTGACACCTGAGTTTTTATTAATGGAACCTAATGCAATCTTTATTATTATTAAAAATAATAATTTGATATCTTCCTGCTTAAAAACCAATACTTACAAGATAAAGTTCAAACTCCCAAACTGGCCTTCAGAATCTGGCTCTGATCTGATATTTGACCTTTGCCCCACCCCGTTTGCTCTAGCTCTTTTAGACCACACTGACCACTTCCTCCCTTTCCTTTGCTGCTCTGTTCCTATGCACATTGCGGTTCTCTCCACGTGGAATCCCTCCCCTGTACACCAACTGTTCTCCTACTCACTCTTCAAGATTGAGGCCAACTGTCAGCACCCCTGTAGGGCCTTTCCAGATGGCTGATTCTTCCTCTGTGAGCCTTAGTAATAGATACATTTTGTCCATGTATCTATTACTGTGCTTTATACACTGTATTCTAAGGAGCAAGTCTCGTCCCCTCTCTGGGCTTTAGTATCCCCAAAGGGTAGCTTTAAGGACCCTTCCAAACTTCTCGTCATACGACCTTGAGGTCAGTGCTTGACTAAGCTCTAGACCGGATATGACCCCGGCCAACAGTATACAGAAGTGAAGAGAAGAGATGGCTTGGGAAGGAGGGGTGAGATTCTGAGTCCTGATACCCCTATCCCCTTTTTCTCTGCCAAGCCTCTTTCCTCTTCCCTCACAATCTTCTTGAAAATCTGCTTCCTCCAAAACAGTCTTTCCTGCCACTCTACCAGTTCTATAAATGGCTCATCCATTCCACAACACCCCAACCCAGGAACAACTACCTCCAGTAATCGTACCCTTAGACAGATTAACCACTGCAGTTTGTTGTTTAGCTGATGGGTCTTTGCCTATGCAGCTGTGTGTTTGTCTGTATTTCCATTAGGATTGCTGTCCTCCATTTGTTGGACCCGTGCCTGGAAATCTGACCAAGGCCAGAAACCTCGAGACCCGAAGCCAGGCCTCAGGATTACAGGCCTTCCTTCTTTTTGATGTGAACCAGAGAGAGAACCAGGGCACGTCAGAGCTGGGAGAGCCTTTAAAGGTCATCTGATCTACTGTTGCCCCCACTTCTCCCCGAGTAGAACAGATGGGGAGCCATGGCTTAGAGAACTTGTTCTAGGTCCCACAGCTAATTAAAGACAGAGCTGGGAGTAGAGGTCTCCCAACAGCATCAGCAAATCCTCAGTTCCAAGCCCCTAAGTCTTTTAGCTCAAGGTCTAACCCTGAGCTGTTTTATTTGGAATCAAGGATAGGGCTGAAAATGCAAGTCCAATCAAGGATCTGTGGGCCCATTCCAGCACTCTTCCTCTAGGAAACCTTTCTAAATGAGCCCTGCCCTGGTTCTGACAACCTCTCCACTGCCACCTCCTTAGCATGTATAACTTCACAGCACACTGGGCTAACAAGGGTGGCCCTGGTCTCTCTCTGTCATGTGGTATGGTATGTCTCCTTCCTGTGGTCTGTGTCCCATCTCCTTTCCTAAAGCAACTCACCAACTGACAGATAGATGGATAGATTGACTGACTAGCTGATTATCTAGCTAGCCAGGCCTGGGTAACAGACAGATAGACCATCTAGCTGTCAGATTGACTGACAGTCTGTTTTGTTGGCTAATAAAGACTGATAATTGATGGACAGGCTGACTGACAAACAGATGAACTGACAGACTGACTAACTATGGAAAGACTCCAGAGGGTCCAAGAAACTAGCACACCAAGCAGAGGGACAACACATGCTGAGAATCCCTCAGTGAGCTTTTGTCAAGACACCTCTAGCAGTCTGTCACCAGTGAGACACAATGAGGCACTGGGAAGTCGGGGAGGGGTGGTGGGAGAAAAGGGATAAACCAGATGTGCTGCTGACCCACCTCAGTAAAGGGACCCAGGCAGGGCTCCTGGCCCCAGGACATTCCTGGTGGGCACCTTGTGGAAAGGCAGGAAGGAGCCAAGAGGGCTGGGCACAGAGGGCACCTCATTTGGGTTTTCAGGAAGAGGAGCCTCATCCTTCTCTCTGTCATATCTTCCATCTAGTTGACATTTAAAAATAATAGACCTAGTCTGGCTTTTTACAAAGGAACAGGGCCCTCCATAGACTCACAGGATTTTGAGCTGGTTCCTATTAAGTTATTTTTGCAACTAGAAGACACTGCATTTACCACTCAAACTCTCATCATTCTGCTGACAAGTGGAAGTGAGTTTGGGGGCTGCTTTCTCATGTTTTTAGAGTTGGTCATTTCATCTCCTCTGTGTCTGTCCCTCTCTTCCTACACTCCTGGGAGGGACAGTTAAAGATCTTGGAGGAGGGATGGAATTTTTTTCCCTCTCTCCTTTTGACCCTTACCTACAGAGGCCCATTTGCCTACAGGGATGAAGGCTCAGACCTCTCGGATGAAGAAAGTGGTAACCTCACTCCCCTTCACAGTCTTGCTAAGAAGAACGGGCTGCAGCTCTAAGCAGGTCCCTAGAATCTGAAAGTGCAAGAGAAGGAAGAAGTCCCACTTCCAGACTGCTGGGTCCATGGTCAGTCACACATAATTGAAGTCATAACAAACACATTTGAAGCTCACAGGCTTGTGCAAAACAATATGATTAATAAGGGAAGACATAAAGCAAATTAGCACGCCAGACAAGGAAATTGTTTTCAGGGCCATGGAGCCAACCAGAGGCCAGGCTGCCTTGTTCCCCACCCTACGTCTGCCCTACCAACTTCTGGTCTTTTCCACCTACCTCCCGCTAGCAAGGGCTAGCTGTTAATCACAGTCTAAGCAGGAGGAGTAACAAGGGAGAGGATAATGCCATGAGCGGTTTGTAGTCAGGGACAATGGAAAGGGCCTGGGCTAGGAGTCAAGAGACAGGAGCTCTAGTTTTGGCTTTACTGTGGATCATTTCCTTGGTGCTAATGGGTTAAGAGCACACACATTTCAGCTCAAAGTGAGCAAGAACTTTCTGGAATTCTGAGCTGATCAAGAGGGAAATTGTAAACTCCTATACTAGAGGTATGTAAACAGAGTGTAGGCTTAGCCCATCCATTGGGATGCTGTTGAAACAACATGTTGAACGCTTACTTTCATTGCTGTGTTTCTGTGGTTCTGTGACCTTCGACAAATCACTTGACCAGGCTGAATCTTAAGTTCCTCATCTGGGAAGAGAGAATAATGAAAAGCCTTGTTCTACCTCCCTTACAATGGTATTGTGAGGCCCAGAAGAGATCCTGTGTGCACAGATGCTGTGAGAAGAACTAGAGAACAATAAGGGATAATTCTGGGTGTCACTGTTTCCTGACCACCAGCGTGGTCTCTGCTGCTGGAGGAGCAGGCAGACGCCCAGTGCATCCTTTCTGATTCTCCCGAACCTTCCCAGCCTCCAAGACATGGCTGAGATCTCAACTCCCTACCTCCCTGACCTTACCAGCTTCTTGACCTCTCTGTCCTGATCTGCTGCAGACTGTGGCATTTGTAGAATTCACTAGATATTCAGTTACCTGTTGTTTCTGTGCAGTTATCTTGACCTGTTCCTAAATCCTTTCATAATCGCTTGTCTCTCTCCCTATCCAGACCGTATTTAGTTCTTCACCACACACTCTGTTTCAACAAGTATTCAGAGCAGAAACTAGACTGTAAGCTACATGAGGACCAGGACTGGATTGTATGCATCTTGAGCAGACTTGGCATAGTATCAGTCAGAATTCTGGATTACACACACCAGAAACATTTCTAGCTAACCTCCTTATATGGGAAGGATATAGCTCAGAGGATCAACCAGAGAATTGAGATCTAATCACTAAAGATGAGAAGTGAGGCCTAGCCATGATCCTCCCTAGGAGCAGACTGCTATGTTCTGTCACTAACACTGCCATGTCTGGACACTTATCCCTGTGCTAACAGATTCTTGGTTCTGCTGTAGACATCACAAATAATTTCTTGCCATTGGTGGGAGCATCAAATTGGCTGCATTTAGGTCATGTGACTCTGCCTGCAGCTGTGAGTAACCTGAAAGGAGAACTATGTGTCTCCATTTGGCTTCTGGACTGCTTCCCACCTATGTTGAGAGTCTCCTTCAAACAAGCAGGGTGTTCAGAAACTAGTCAGTCACCACCGCCTTTTCCCACCTAGTGCTACAGCAGTCACTCAACAGTTGTGGGTCAAATCTGATTTAGCACTTTATAGAGGTTTGCAGAGTCCTTTCAGGCTCTGGCCTATAACACTGTTACATATCACACTGCTATGGTCAGCCCCTCTAACTTGCTGCACAATGAGGCATTGCTCCAATCTCAGAGAAGCACCCCAGTGGAATACTAGAAGTGATCGTCCCTGACACATCTTCATCCAGGCCTCACACCCCACCTTGTCCTACCTTTGACGCTCCAGGTTAACATCTTCATGGTTTATCCTCCTGTTTCCAACTTCACCCCATCCTTTGGCTAATACCTTTTCTTATTTTCCAACCTGTGACCTCAGAACAATCAATACTGACTCCATCTCAGCAATATTGTTGCAGGTGGCCTTGGTAACATCCCACTGCACTCATACAGATCTAGGGAGCCCCCCATCCAATGGCATAGCTCCATCCTTTTCATGAGTCAGCATCTCCCCCAGACCACCATTTATACCACCACCACCATCGCCAGAGCAGGCAGACCTGGTAGGAAGGACATGTGCTGGAGGAGGAGATGTTGGGTACATGGCCATCTCGACTTCGGCCAGATCTTAGCCATACAATCAATCATGGCTCTGTCTCTATTTATACCTATATGTGCAGCCCCATTTGACTCAGGGAAGAAGTCCTGAACTTGTAGGAAATCTATTCCAGAATGTCTTGGAGAAGCCACACAGGAATGAGCCCTGTGGTGCCCATTACCCAGCTGCTTTGAGCCTGGGGCCCCTTCAGATTGGCTAGAGCTTTCTGCCCTTCTAAGGAAAGTCTTGGGAGTTCCCAGCCCGCACAGTCCTTGGTGTAGCTGCCAGCCATTTCGTATGCCTCCCTACAGCTGCTTCTGCATCAACCACCAAAACCTGAATTTGGGCCTAAAATGTAGGCTCTGTTGCCTCAGCCTACCTCTAATCACTCATAATAACCTCAACTTCAATCTTACAATGCCAAATAATTGTATCAACAGGGATTATTCCAGTGGGTTGCGGCAGAGACAGCCAGCAGCCATACGCCAATGATTTGTGCTTCCCTTCCACAGTATAAAGTTTTTTGTTTTTTTTCCTGAGAGGCTTTCGTCAGCAGTTTTGATCCACACTTGATTCTTTGCAGGGCTTTTAGGCTCCCCCGAGCCACTGCCTTATGTGTTTAATCTCATCCAAAAAATAGAACTTTTGGTCCTCTCTGCCAGGTGGCCAAGAACTTGACATACGCTTCCCCAGAACTTTCTGTCCTCCAAAGAACTTACAGTAAAATCAACCAGCATCCATGGCTGAAGGATTTTGTACTTTCAATCTGTGTACCCCCTCATGAATGAGATCTTGCAAGCATAGTTTCGGAGACATTCTTTAAAACAAAAATGTATTCTTTAGCACACCTGAGTCACTCTTCAAACTCCTTTCTCAGGTGATGGTTTGCTGCCCCTGACCCGTATAGCATACTCACCCACAAATAGGCCAACAAACTCCAGAGCTTTTGGTACCTGGTAGCATTCAACACAGGTTGAGTTCCTTGTCTTATCACCTGTCTCAAGACCCCATGTCCCACAGGCCCCAATGTCTGCTTGGCTCTTCCAATCAGTTCTACCACAGCCCTTGAGGAGCATGAAGGGCTTCCTCTCTTCAGAAGCAAAACAATTGCCTCTAGAAATTTTCTGTCTGTGTCTCATTTGCTAAGGGAAATCTTAAGCTTGAACCAGTCTAGAAAATTCCCAAGACAAATAATACTCCCAGCTCGTTGGTGAAGCACAGATTCTCAAATGTGACCATCTTCCAGGGACTTTAATGCCAAGGCCACAGGTGTCTCTACCAAATCTGTTTCCTATTTGGAGGAGATCTCTAGCACCATCATTACCTGTGTTATGTTCACAGCCTCAGGTCCTTTCCATTAACAGTTTGAAGCACAGGAGCCACTCCTAAACTCAAGTCTTTAGTATGCTTTGTTTTGGATGTAGCTGGATTCTGCTTCACACTTCAACAATCCTGGATTGGGCCATTTCCCTCAGACACACACCATGTAATCCCATTATTGTGCTCTTTAACGTCAGAAGAGTGAGATGGCATAGCCCCTTACTAGGGAAATGTCTTAGTATAACCTGCTTGATCACCTGCACAGAACCAGAACAATGTGAAGAATACGTCTTTACTCCCAGCTCTGGTTGTCTACTGGGTCAGGAGAGTTCTCTTTCCCCCTCTCCTCTCTGGGATTAGCTCTTGTGTCTGAATCAATGGCCTCAGCAGGCGTTTGTTTTCCCACTTTTAGGGCCACACACAGAGTTCCTTTCTCTCGGTGTCTCAGGGAGCATCTCCTCTGAAACCCCCTCTTCCTCCTCAACCCAGGCTCTTAAGCCCTCTGTCCCCTCAAGATCCTATCTCTTCTCTTCGTTGGCCTAAGGCTTGGGCTACCATTCATACTGTTGTATCTAGTTTGCCCCTTAGTGGAGCTACAAAGGGCTTTGGACCCTGGCAGGTGAAAAGGGAGATGAAGGAAAGCACTCCTCACTGCTCCAGCTTCAGGATCAAACAATTACAAGACAATCAGGCCTTTCACACTGATGAGAGTGACCACCTCTTTGCATGTCCTCTATAATGCTGCTAAAAGAATCTTGCAGAGTCTTCTCAGGCTCTGGCCTATAACACTGTTACATACCACATTGTCGTATGTATTGATCTTCTTCCCTTTGGGTTACATCACAAAGGGTCCTGTTCTCTTATCCCAGTTTGGTATATTCAGAGCCCAGGAAGGGTGCAGGGGGAAAATCCTTCTAGCCACAATGGGCAACTCCATCCATAGGTTATTACTATGGGTTTCTTCACAACTTCTGCTGACTTGAACTCTGCCCCATCTACCTCATTTATTCCATTAAATCATTCATCCATTTATTTATCAAAACTCACTATATCTATCCCTAAGCAAGGTATTGGGGGTACAGAGATTAATAGTGTACCCCCAACACCTTGCTGTAATCAGTTACTATCACAGAGGGAAGTCAAGAGGAGTGTGGGAACCTGGAGAAGGATGACTTTGAGCTGACTGGCACATTTCAAGAGGACTTCCCAGAGGAAGGGGTACTTGAGCTGAGGCTTACAAGGTGTAGGATGCCATCCAGGCAGAGGTGACAGCTAGAGTAAAAGTGGAGGTGAGGTGGAGTGAGAGCAGCATGCTGTAGGCAGGCAGCTCTGTAATTTAACTGCTGCAACAGAAAGTGAAAGGGGAAGGGGCTGTGAGAGATGAGGCTGAGAAGACCTGCAGGAAACAGGCTCAGAAAAACTCGGCACCAAACTAGGGAAGCTGGAATTTCACCTGGCTCCCATAGCCCAAGGGTGCTGGTCAAGTATTTAATGACTGGAAGGGCACATTCTCCAACCAGTCAGAATGAGGCAATTAGGACAGAAGCTGACTGTAAACTGCCCTACAGACCAATGACAAGGGAAAGGCGGGATCTCACCAAAGCTTTTGCTCCATGTTTGAATCCAGGATCAGCCTAACTCTGTGGTGGGGGAAAAGATCTAGTAATAACTGAGATTAAATTTCCCGAGTCCAAGAGGTGAGAATAAAAATAAAATATGGGCTGAATTAATGAAAATAAGGAAATTGGCTGTACTTTCACACCTGTATTTGTCAGTATAACAGAGTAAGGCAGCTGCTACAGTTATCCCGGACCTGCAGTCCTCAGGTGGTTGACTGTGAGTGTGGAGGCCGGGAGGTGGGGGCAGAAAAGGCACGATTTCTCTGGGTTTGCCTGATGAAGCTCACTTTGAGGTGAGGTAAAAGTTCTGGAGACCCCCTCTCCTCCCCAGTATATCTCTCAATTAAGTAATTGAAATGCCTTCCGGTGGGCTGCAGGGGCCTCAGGGCTGAGGAAACCTAAAATAGGCAGATTGGTGTGTGCGTTGCTGGGTGCCACTATGGGCTTTACAATGGAGCCAGGTGGGATGAGCCAGTAGCAGGGGTAGACTATAATAATCACAGCAGATATGGGCCATGGAATGGGCTGCTCTAAGTCGAGCTGTGGGGAGTTGGGTGGGTCAGTGGTCCTCCTTGTCAGTGGTGGAATCCCTCTGGCTGGCTTCACACTTGTGCTTGGTGAACAGTACCAAGGGACATTAGCACCTTTTTTTGAAGCTCCTTCACAAATGGAGCCACCACATAGGCCCCTGGTCAGAGAGGCAGATGCTAGAGACATGGCTGAGAGCATGGGCTCTGGAACCAGACTGCCAGACTTCAAAGCCCAATTCTACCACTTGGTTAGCTTTGCAAACTTGGGCAAGGTGCTTAAGCTCTCTGTGTCTCAGATTTCTCGTCTGCAAAACATGGTGGAAGATTAGGTGAGGTGAAAGGCATAAGAGCTTAGCAGAGTGGCTGGCACATAGTGAGCAACCAATCAATAGTAGCTGTTGTTGCAAGGGACCCAAGGCCAAGAGGGGTCCTGTGTTAGGGAAGTGAGGGGCTGTTTTTGCAGAAAAATTGTCTGGCAACTATGGCATAATGGCTCGAGCGGAAGGGTTCAGGTTTCTTTGTATAGCCTCTGTCACTGCGGAAATTTGGAGCTTGGGGATATCTGCAGTGGCCTTCGGGTTGCCCAGGAACAGTCTTTTTTCTTTCCCTTGGCCTGATGTCCTGACAAGCCAGGACAAACAGGTCTCAAGTGTCCACCAGGCTGTTGTGGTGACACAGGTGCAGGTGCCGGCTTCGATCTTCCCAGGGACAGTGGTTTTGGGGTGATGCCTAAGGACCTTTCTGCCTCCATTCCCTTCTAAGACTGTAGTGGCTGGTCTTGGAACTCTGCCAGTTCCCATTGAGCATAGAGGCTGGCCTGCATCTTGTCCTGAGAGGCTCATAAACTTCAGACAGGGCCCAGCCCAGTGACATTTCCCAGGTCCTAAAATGAGAAGTAACTGGAAAGCTCTGTGTCCTCAGGCCGACAGGTGTCAGTCAGCGTTCTGGCTTGCCCTCATAGTCAGAATGTGACAGTAGAATCTCTGGGAATACAGGCCTGCTTTGGGGGCAGTCTGCAACTGCTCTAGGCTGCGGTGCTTGCAGCCCAAGTCCAAGGTGGCCTTATCAGTCATGACTTCTTCCTCCCTTGTTGAGTAATTGGAATAGTAGACCTAATGGCAGAAGCACATGTATCAAGCACCTCTTGGGGTGGTGGAACAGCCTCATGGACAGTGTTAGAGTTAGCTGGACCTAGATCCAAATGCAGATACTGCCAATTTTTTAACATCTCTATTGAGATGTAATTTACATACTAGGCAATTCACCCATTTAAAGTACACAATTCAATGGTTTTTAGTGTGTACATAGAGTTGTGACACCATCACCACCATCAATTTTACAACATTTTCATCTCCTCCAAAAGAAACTCCATACGCATTAGCAATCACTCCCCATTCTCCTGTTAAAGAAAACCAGAGCCAGATAGCAGTTAAAGTGGGAAAAGCAGATTTTATTCAGGAACTATTGCAATAGCGGGAAAGAGACCTCAGTGTAGAGCTTGGCTCAACTCCAAATACAGCAAGGACAGTGCAGATTTGCAGCCTAAGAGCAGGGTGGAGTGTGGTGGTGGATGGAAAATGACTAACAGGAAACATCAGGAGTAGGGGGTTCTTAGCCAGAGCTAAACTGACCTAACAGGATTCTTGCTGAAGGCAGTCCAGGGAGATCAGACATCACCTGGAGGATGGCAGGGGATAAAGTATTAGATATCAAGGTGATCAGGTATTGAAGGCAATCAGATGTTGAGATGGGGGCATTCTCATTAAAGTGATTTAGCAGGATTCTTACAAATACTGGGCCATGCAGGCTCTTTCCTTTGGACAAGGCCTAGTTGAGAAAAGGCCTTAGAGGAGTCTGACTAAAGTTTGGTAAAAGACAGAGTGTTTGTCACCCCTCTAGCCCCTCACAACCATCAATGTGTTCTATCTCTAAGGACTGATTTGCCTATTCGGGAAATTTCATATAAAAGGAAATTTTATATTTGTATCTGGCTTCTTTCACTTAACATAATATTTTCAAGGTTCATCCATGTCATAGCATTTATTAGTACTTCTTTTCTTTTTATTGTAAAATAATATTTTGTTGTATGAATATTCCATATTTTATGTATCCATTCATCAGTAATTGGACATTTTGATTGTTTCCACTTTGAGTTATTATCAATATTGCGGTACAAACATTTGTGTACAAGTTTTTTTGTGAACATATGCTTTCATTTCTCTTGTGTGTATACCTACGATTGGAATCACTGGATTATATGATAACTTGTGTTAAACCGTTTGAGAAACCACCAGACTGTTTCCCACAGTGGCCACACCTTTTGCATTCCAACCAGTAGTGGATAACGATTACAATTTTTCCACATCCTTACCAACACTTGTTATTATCTATCTTTTTAATTATAGCTATCCTAGTGTGTATGAAACGGTATCTCATTGTGGTTTTGATTGACGTTTCCATGGTGGCTAAGATGTTGAGCATCTTTTCATGTGCTTATTGATCATTTGTGAAGTTTCTCTGGAAAATTTTTTATTCAAAACCTTTGGCAATTTTTTAATTTGTTTTTTTTTTTTAATCATTGAGTTGCAACAGTTCTTTGTATATTCTAGATACAAGTTCCTTATTAGATTTGCAAATATTTTCTCCCATCCTCTGTGTTATCTTTTTACATTCTTGATGGTACACTTTGAAGCAAAACTGTTTAATTTTCATGAAGTCCAACTTACCTGTTTTATTTTGTCACTTGTGCTTTTGGTGTCATATCTAAGAAGGCTTTCCCTAAACTGAAGCTATGGAGATTAACTATTAGGTTTTATTATAAGAGTCTTATAGTTTTCACTCTTACATTTAGGCCAATGATCCATCTGGAGTTCATTTGTGTGTATGTTGTGAGGTAGGCATCCAAGTTCATCCTTCTTTGTATGAATTTGAAGTTGACTCTACATTATTTGTTGGAATCACTATTCTTTTCTCCAGTGAGTAGTCTTGGCACTCTTGTTGAAAATCAATTCACCATAGATGCAAGTGGTTATTTCTGGACTCTCAATTCTAGCCCATTGATCTCATGCCAATACCACACTGCCATGATTATTGTAGCTTTGTAGTAAGTTTTGAAATCAGAAGTGTGGGTCCTCTAACATTTTTCTTCTTATTCAAGATTGTTTTCACTATCCTGGGTCCCTTGCATTTCCATATTATTTTAAGAATCAGCTTGTCTAATTTTGCAAAAAAGGCCAGTAGGAACTTTGATAGGGATTGGATGAAATCTGTAGATTAATTGGGCAGTATTGTCATCTTAATATCAAGATCTCCAATTTTTAAAGATGGAATGTCATTTCATTTGTTTACATCTTCAATTTCAGCAATGTTTTATGTTTTTCAGTGAACAAGTCTTGCACTTCTTTTGTTAAATCTATACCTATTTTATACTATCGTAAATAGATTTTTTCTTAATTTTATTTCAGATTGTTCGTTACAAGTGAATAGAAATGCAACTATTTTTTGTGTATTCACCTTGTATTCTGAAATTTTGCTATACTTATTAACTTTAATAGTAGTTGTGTGTGAGAGAGCGTATGTATTTCTTAGAATTTTCTATGTACAAGATCATGTCATCTGCAAATAAAGACAGTTTTACTTATTTTTTCCAATATGGATGCTTTTTATTTCATTTCCTCACATAATTTCCCTGGCTGAAACTTCCAGTACAATGTTGAATAGATATGGTGGGACTAAACATCTTTGTTTTGTTCCTCATCATAGGAGAAGAGCTTTTGGTCTTTTGCTATTAAGTATAATGCTAGCTGTGGATTTTTCATATCAGGTTAAGAAAGTTCCCTCTATTCTTAGTTTGTTTCAAGTTTTTATCATGAAAGTGTGTTCGCTTTTCATCATTTGCTATTTCTGCATCTATTGAAATAATTGTATGGATTTTTTTCCTCTTTATTCTATTAATATGGCATATTACATTGATTGGTTTTCATATGATGAACCAACCTTGAACTTCTGGGATAAGTCCCACTGGGTCATGGTAGATAACCCTTTTTAAATGCTGCTAGATTAGATTTGCTAGTGTTTCACTGAGGATTTTTATGCCTATATTTATTAAGAGAGATTTATCTATAGTTTCCTTTTGTTAAGATGCCTTTGTCTGGTTTTGTTATCAGGGCAATATTGTCCTCATAGAATGAGTTGGGAAGTGTGCTACTTTTTTGGAAAAGTTTGTAAAGAATTAGCGTTATTTCTTTAAACATTTGGTAGAATTCACCAGTGAAGCCATCTGGGTTTTCTTTGTGGGTAGTTTTGTTGCTGTCTTTACTTTGTTATGGGTCTGTTCAGATTATCGATTTCTTCTTAGGACTATTTCAGTAGGCTGTATCTTTCTAAGAATTTGTCCATTTCACCTAAGTTATCTTATTTATTGGCAGAAAGTTGTTCATAGTATTGCATCCTAATCCTTTTCATATCTATAAGATCAGTAGTGATGTTCCCGCTTTCATTCTAGATTTTAGTAATTTCAATCCTCTCTGTTTATTTCTTATCCAGTCTAGTCAGAGGTTTGTTGATCATTTCAAAGAACCGACTTTTGATTTCACTGCTTTCTCTATAGTTTTTCTAGTTTCCATTTCATTTATTTCTATTCTAATCTTTATTATTCCCTTCCTTCTCCTTACTTTAAATTTAGTTTGCTCTTTTTCCCATCCCAAAACTGCCAATTTGTGTTCTGTTTCATCCTGGGCAAGTCACTTCATCTCTCAGAGCTTTAGTTTCTAACTTGTAAAATGCTGTAGACTACCCCAGAGGATTGTTGGGTGGATGAAATGAGATAATGCAGATAAAGTGCTGAGCCTGGCACAGAGTAAGTGCTTAACAAATTGTAGCTCCTGTGACTTTTCATGCCAGATTCTGTACTTGGCACTTTATTTATGTAACACTGCAATTATGCTGCATGATGTCTTGCAAGGGTAGAATCAATTATAAGATTTTAAAAAAGATATTTTACTTATGGCCAACTTAAACACATTTGAAATCTAGAAAATGATGTAAACCATTTTCCACTGTTGCCAGCTAATAGTCCTTTGGTCCATAGGGTTTAGCTCAGATAAGTATCTGGAAAGCTCTCATCCCTGGGTTCCCCTCTTTCTTTCCTCTGTTATTCCTTGCCCCCACTTCCACTCTTAGGGTCCTGGCCTTATTCTGTCACTACTTCTTGTGGACAAGGATGGCAAAATCTATTGGCTTCCTGTGGCCAAGACCAGCAGGAAAGACTCTTGGCTCTGACAGAAGAGGGGAACCTCTAATTCTTCAAAATACCTTCCAGACCAACAAGCATCTCTGCTGTTTGTATCCATTCATTCTTCTGAAAAAAAAGTCAATGTGCTATTGTGATAAATGGCCTCCTCCTCACCAGAGATAAAGATAGTGAGGAACAGTTGGATGACTTGTGAAAGGAAAAGACCCCCTCTCTTGTCACTAGGTGTAAGGATGGTGAGGAACACACATCCTAAAGGAACACTTTGCACCGTGGAAAGAATACTGCCACCCCTTTCAGTGATTTAGGAGAGCCTGCTGGGATATCAGGGTTCTTGGCACACCAGGCAGCAGCTAGTCACATGAAATTGATCTTTCCTGAGCATTCTTAGCTAACTTCAGGTTAGTCATCATGTTGAATTTCCCAAGATGTTCTGGGTGGAGCTGTCCCTGGACCCTCTAGTTAGACACTAAGCGTGTCCTCTTCTCAATAACACTAGTTGCATTCCTGTCCCAGAAACATCTTCCGGTTCCAAAGCTCAAACTCTGAGGTGTCTAGACAGTGCTTTGCTGAAGGAGGCCTGCTAATTCCTGATGCTTTGGAAAGAGCACTCCTATTAAAGATTAAGGTAGTTATGAGATCCCCCTCAAAATGTGTCAGACACCTCACTGTCTGTCCCTATGTACACCTTTCTTTAGAAACTTGGAGACTAACCACCTAATCTGATCATCATGATTTCTTTGAATTGAGAGTATCTCCTATCCTAATTACTTCCCTGATGAGTAGAAGTTGTTATGATGCATTATGTCAGTGATTCTCAAAGTATGTTCCCCAGACCAGCAGCATCAGCATCCACCTGGGAACTTGCTGGAAATGCAAATTCTCAGCCTTGCCCCAGACCCACACAATCAGAAATTCTAGAGTAGGCCTCAGCCATCTGTGTTTTAACAATTCCTCCAGGTGATGCTGATGCTACTCAAGTTTGGAAAAATCATTGCATTAGGAGTCCAGCTTCTGTTCTCCCTTCCAGATGCACTTTGTAAAGTGGCAAGCATTCTAACCAGTTCA
This sequence comes from Pteropus medius, assembly GCF_902729225.1. Classification (NCBI taxonomy): domain Eukaryota; kingdom Metazoa; phylum Chordata; class Mammalia; order Chiroptera; family Pteropodidae; genus Pteropus; species Pteropus medius. Next base: position 819,210 of record NW_024350323.1, read on the forward strand.
CTACCAGATACAGAATTTCTGTCCAGCAGTATAGTAGCTTTCATATGTTGTAACAAAACTTGATCTTTGAGTAGTCATTTGGGTGCCTTGCACAGTGTTTTCCTTTGTGTCTGGGATACTGTGTTACTACCATCACCTGCCAATGAGCAGATGGGAATGTACTCCTCAGCTTATCTGCAAACTGGACCCCCATCTACCTATCTGGGCCCATGCCACTGATCCCTAACAGATGCAAATGGTCAGATAGGGCTCCCTTCCAAACATCAGGAAGGTAGATGGGAGACAAGGGACATTATGTGCATGGATTTGAAAGCCCACATACCGATTCTACCTGTTTCTTTTATGTCCACAGAGACCCCACCATATTTATTCAAGTTCTTTAAATTTCCATTCAAGGGTTTGTTGCATAATGACAGGAGTACTTCTCACTTTTTAATTCCTGACAACAGTTTCCATAACAACTAACTCTCAAACTCTCTCTCTGGCAGGATGCACCCAAGGAAAAATGCCTCTCAGCACACTTGTGCCATCATGGATGCTCTCTGATTCCAGGTATGGCTCACTGGGCATGACAAGTGGCAAGACATCATATGTAGTCCAAATAATGACTATCTTATTCTAGGGAAAATTAATTAATTATAGGAGTTTGATGATTAATTTATTTCCTTGTAGATTATTTGTATGGGCAATCATTTTAGTGACTACTTGAGATGCAGTTATCACATTTTGCCTGAACTTCCTTGGTTATTTTGGGCCAAAGAAACTTAATTAACTCTATATCCATTCCCTTCCCAAATTGTTCAGTATTATATATTGCCCACGAACCATTGGGTCATACTTCTGATGTCATTCTACCCACTTCTATAGCATGTTCGAGGACATTGTAGCACTCATTAGGGACTTCTATGCCTTTCCTGGCGCCTAATATTCACCCTTTAGGAGGCAGTCTTCACATTCCCCAGTAGAAGGACTTATTCTTTATTATTATTATTATTATTATTATTATTATTATTATTATTATTATTATTTTCAAGTATATAGTACATTGTTTAGACATTACGAAATGATCCCTCTGATTGCTCTTTCTCTCCTCGGGCTCTCCACCTAGCCATCACATTACTGCTGACTGCATTCCCTATGCAGTGCTCCCCATCCCCGTGACCCTCTACCAACTGCTAATTCGTACTTCTTTAACCCTTCACTCCATTCTTCCAGCCCCCTAACCCCCTCCCCTCTGGCCATCACCAGATTGTCCTCTATATTTGTGAGCCTGTTTTTGATTAGTTTGTTCTTTTTGTTCCTTAGATTCCACATATAAGTGAAATCATATGGTATTTATCTTTCTCTGTCTGACTTATTTCACTCAGCATAATCTCTATGTCCATCCATGTCATTGCAAATGGTAGGATTTCATTTTTTTAATGACTGAGTAATATTCCATTGTATATATGAACCGTAACTTCTTTATCTAGTCGTCTGTTGATGGGCACTTAGGTTGCTTCCATATCTTGGCTATTGTAAATTGTGCTGCCATGAACATAGAGGTGCAAAGATCTTTACGAATTATTGTTTTCATTTTATTTGGATAAATACCCAGAAATGTAATTGCTGTGTCAAAAGGTAAATCCATTTTAACTTTTTGGGGAACTTCCAGACTGTTTTCCACAGTGGCTGTAGCAATCTGCAATCCCAGCAACAGTGCACGAGGGTTCCCTTTTATCCGCATCCTCACTGACACGTGTTGTTCTTTGATTTACTGACGCTAGCCATTCTGACAGGTGTGAGGTGACATCTCATTGTGGTTTTAATTTGCATTTCTCTGATGATTTGTGACCTTGAGCATCTCTTCATATGTCTATTGGCCATTTGTATTTCTTCTTTGGATAAATATCTGTTCTGGTCTTCTGCCCATTTTTTAATTGGATTTTTTTGTTTTTTGTTGTTGTTGTTGTTGCTGAGTTGTATGAGTTCTTTATATATTTTGGATATTAACCTCTTATGAAATGTATCATAACCTAAGGACTATTCTTATATCTCCTATACAGGCTGCAGTTCCAAATTATACCACTAAAATGTGTCTAATCTCCATCGGGGAAGTGAAACTGGCTTAAATAGACAGAATTTATAACTATTCTGGACACAGGTTGTAGGAATAGCTTAGATTTAGAGTCATGCCCTTCCTGTTATGAAAGGGAGCCCCTTTTCTATCACAGATTGCTTGTGGGCTTTATAAGAAAGAGTTCTTACATCTGTTACTTACCCAATTGACATTAAATACTGCTAAGGAAGTGACCCAATAGCACTCAATTCAGCACTGTTAAGGACATATGTTAGAGAGTTGATACCTTGACTTGGTAGGGTAGGAATCTATCTATGATATTTCATTTACTTCAGGCTAAAAACTCAAGTTTTTCTCATTCTTGAGTTGTATGCTTAGTTCACCCATTTTTAAACCTTGTTTTCCAATAAATGTTTTTATGGATGTAACTTTATTTCTGAATACAGCTTTGGCTTCTTCCCACAGATTCTAATGTTTTCATTACTATCAACTTACAAATAACTTGCAATTTTCATTTTTACTTTCTCCTTAAACCATGAATTACTTAGAATGTTTTTAAATATCCTAATGTATGAATATTTATTTTTTTACTATTGATCTTTTTATTTTATTGCACTGTGGTCAGTAAATATGGTCTTAATAAGATCAATTTTTTAAAAGAAATATCAAGACTGGTAGTTTATATAAACATTCCACATGCATCTTAAAAGAATGTGTATTTTTTAACTGCTGGATACAAAGTTTTATATCTATACAAATAAGCACATACAGACTGTTTACATCATCAAATTTGTTAATGTAGTTAGTCAACACCTCTATATTCTTAATTCTTTTTAATCTAGTGATCTTTCCATATCTGAGAGGAGTATGTTAAAGTCTCCTGCTTTAATTATGGAGTTGTCAACTTCTCTTTGTAATTTTTGTTTTCTATATTTTGAAACTACTTCCTTAGGTGCATATTATTATTTTCTGCCTCTATTATATCTTCCTGGCAAATAGTTCCTTTAGTCAATATGAAATTTCCCTCTTTGTTCCTTTTAATATTATTTTATCTAAAAATAATGCTTACTTTCTTTTTGTTATTTACCTGGCATAGCATTTTCTACCCTTTTATATTTTAAAACTTCCTGTGTCATTTTATTTTAGCCATTATTTTTCTTCTACACCCAAGGTAGAACCTCTGTTATTTAATAGGTAAATTTAGTCTCTCCTCATGTATTTTTACTACTGATATGTTTGGACTTAAATCTGCCTTAATTTACATCTTCTATTTACCTTGATTCCTCTTTTTTTTTTCTGGACTGAAAAGAAAGTTTTCTTTTTTCATTATTTTCTCTACTGATTTGAACCTAAACATTTGAAAAGAAGAAAGGAGACTCAGAGAGGTAAAGTGTTTAGTTCAAGGCACACACTTAAGTATGCTGATTTAGTGACTTGATGACTTTAAGTGACTTTGCCAAGATTAAAGCCAATTTCTACTTGACTTCAGTCAATTGCCACAGATCCTTTCTGGAATGAGGTAGGGTATAAATAAACGGACTCAAAATCTGGGCTCTTTCAGATAGTAATAGCTAATCTTTATTGAGAGCTGACTATGTGCCAGGCACTATTCAAAGAGCTCCCCATTTTGTACACCTCGCTGTCATTGGTTTGAACAGAAAGTAAACACAATATATCTGTGAGTTCTGCTGGGCAAGGTTGCCTCCTGCCCAGTTTTGGAGACATCCATCTCATCTACGTGAATACAGCAGCCGAGGTAAGCCCTCATCTTCCCAAAAATACAAAGTAATTCACCAATCTCTATCTAGTAGTCATTCATTTTTAAATTTAACCAATATTCATTGAACACCTACTAAGTATTATGCATTACTTTCTGCCCTCTTGGGGCTTATATTACAGTGAGGAAGGGAGATAATAAACAAGAAAACAAAAAAAATAAAATTAAGTTTTCAGATAGAGATAAGTTTTATAAGAAAATAGAGTTGAATACTTTAGAGTGATCAGAAGGTAGGAGCTACTTTATGTAGGATAGTCAAGTAAGGCTCTCTATAGGCAGAAGTATGTCTGAATGTACAGGTGGCTATAGATAGTACACCTATGTGTCTCTTATCTATAGTAAGAGATATTCAGAGAAGGCCTTCCTGAGGAAGGAATAATGAAAAGGAGCAAACCATGTGGCTATGGTGGTAAATAATCCAGGCAAGGGAAGCAAGCCTTGAGGTGGATTTTGGTATGTTTAAGGTAAAGCAAGAAGTCCAGTGTGGCTGAAAGAAAGTAGATAGAGAATATAGTGGGAGATAAAGTCAGAAAGTTGGTTAGCAGCAAGGTTAAGCAGGGCATGGTTATGAGTTGATTTTTGTTCTAAGTATGGTAGAAAACCATTGGAGGGTTTTGTTGTTGATGCTGCTTTTTGTCTTTGTTGTTTTGTTTTATTTTGCTTTTAATCATGGAAATTTTCAAACATATAACAAATTAGGGACAATCATATAATGAACCTCCATGTATCTATCACCCAGCTTCAAGAATTAACATATGACCAATCTCATTTCATTTGTACCCTCCACATACACCCTGAATTAGTAAACGTAATCCAGACATCATATCTTTTCATCCATAAATACTTTATATATAGCTTCAAAAAATGAGGAATCTTAATTTTTTTGACATAACCACAAACATTGAGGGATTTATACATGCAAGTGGTATGGTATGATTTGTATTTAAAAGATCACTGACTACTTCTGGAGACAGATTATAGGCACTCAAGGGTGGCAGGAAAGATATCATCTGGTTAGGCTACTGCAGTGGTCCAGGAGACAGATGGCAATGGTTTGGACCAGGAGTAGCACTGAAGATGGAGACGAGTCATGCTACTGTAGATAGAAGGTAATAGTAGCTCATAAAGCTATAAAACCTTGTAATTACAAGATTCTAAGGGAGCTCCTGTTTCAAGACCACAGTCACCTTTGTCAGCATGTTCTAAAATTTTTGAAGAAAGAGGATGGTCCCACAGTACTCTACTCTAGGGTGGCCAAGGGTGGTTACTCTGCTGGTCACAAAAACCATCTGGGCTGAGGTATAAAGAAGCATGCTGCTCAAATATATCTCAACTTCATAGTTTCAAAGTACATGCAGGATGCTGGTCTTGATAGGGTAGAACACTCCTAGCCCTGCTAGGATAGCCAAAGTACCATAGTCGATCTGGCGATCTGTGGTCCTACTTACTTACTTGAGGCTGCTGCAAAATTGCTAAGATCACTGCTCCTGAAGACTTAGCCAAGATGGAGCCCCTCAGATCACTGCTCGCCAGAACAGCCAATAGTACTGTGGCCACAAAAAAGTACTAGCTGTGTTTAGAGGGAAAGGACAAGTACAAGTTAGAGAAGTGGGATTGAATGTAAGAATTTATCTGGAGATTGAACTACGCCATAAGATAACATGAGAGATGGGAGGAGGATGTGAAACAAATCACAAGTTTGATGCCAAGAAAACTAATCAGAGCTTGTGAAGCAGTGCGCATACTGTGTCAATGAAAGAGTTTCAGGGTTTAGGCTGCAAATCATTCAGTGGTGTCAGAGGCCAGTTCCAGCTATGTGGTTTGAGTTTTGGGTGAAGGTGGGGGTGCCTGATACTAGGAATCCCATCAGGCAGGATGAGACAATGGCATATATTCCTCCACTCATCTTCCCCTTTTGGGGTTACAGATAAAGGTACATGTCTCCTGAAACCTTCAGCGTCCTGAATACTGAGGCCCCTCTGAGCATAGCCAGAAGAAAAGGGATGAGCAGCTGTAGGAGCAGTCTTGTATAGTCATAATTTCTAGGCCTTGGTTGTCCTACAGGAGTCTAAGCTTACTATTTTGAAAGGTGAGTGTAAAACCTCCCCCATTTCTCCCAGAGATTTCTGTCAATAACAGTTCAGAGCATGAATGTCTCTGGCCCTAGGAAATAGTATCCCCATTTCATATAGACCTGGACCCCGGGAATGAGGAAATGATCCAGTTCCTCCAAGTCCTGGGAGGAAGAAGCTTCCTGAGCTTATGCTCCAAGAATATCTCCCCAGAAGCCACACAGTTGGCCAGCATTTCAGCAACTGGCAGGGTGGGCTGGACAGCTGCCTGAAAAGCCCACGTTAAGTGCTGACAACAGTAGATCAAGGTGAAACCACTACCCTAGAGTGGGGAAGGCAGAGAATGAGTGACCACAAAAAACAGCAACTGACCGGGCCTCTGGAGAAGAAGTTCACGTGCAACAGGCCCCTCAGCAGAGTTCATGTGGCGAAAATGAGGATGATGATGATGATGATGATGTGATACTTACAACTTATTGAGTACTTATTGAGTACTTATTGTATGCCAGACACTACATTAACTGCTTTAATCCATTATCTCACTTAATCATCACAGCTTTTATTATTATCCTCATTTTATAGCTAAGGAAACCAAAACTCAGAGGGTTAAGTAATTTGAAAGGTTAAGTAATTAAGTGGCCAAGCCCAAATTCAAATGTATACAATCTGACCTCAGAGCTTGAGCTCTTAACTTCTTTGCTATGTTGCCCATAGAAGGTGTCTATTTATAGTATAAGAAGTTTGGGTCAGGGAGTTAGTAAGGTCTGCTGGACTACATCCCTGTGGATAAGATTGTGTGACATTCTGTAATATAGTATTGTAAACAAGCCCTGAATATGAACATGGGGCAGGCATGAAGGTAGAATGGAGGAAAGAGCAGGCCCAGGGATTCAACTCTCCCATGGCACAGACTTAATAATGCCCCTTCCAACATACATGTTTGGATGTGAGTAGTAGATGGTAAGTTCACCCAAACACATACGCTTTTTTTTTTTGCTGTGGGAAGAACCCAAGTAACAGTCCTAGTCATGCTGGAAAATAGTTGTTGCCTCCAGTTCACATTCTAGCCATGTCCACTAAGTACCCATTTGATGAGATATCCCACTTTCAACACCTGAGACAGTTCAGTGTGTAGGAGCCCTGTTGTAACCTTCTAAAAGTGCTTCTAAATGGCATCATTCTACAGACACTTTAGGCAAGACTGTAGAATTCCAAGTCATAGAGACCAACTGGCCCCACCATGGTTCCTAATGGCAGGTCGCCTTTCGTAGGAATTGGTATATCCTCTCTTCCATTCTTCCAGGAAACCATGGTGGTTATACCATGCAGGGGAAAGTTTCCTGACCATGCACATGGAAAAGCCCATGTTTTGTCCTCTTGTCAGGCTAGAAATCTTCCAACTTTGCCCCCAAACTGTAAAAGCCACGACATTTTATAGCTGCATCACTAATCCAAGAAGGCCTATCATCCACGTGATTATTTCATGGAGGTTAGTGTGACTGTAGATAAGAATAGCCATTTTATGTCATTGATAATCTTCACTCCTCATTTCCTCTTTGATGTTTCCTATAGATTCTCAAACTAACTTGGTTAGAAGTCTGCAATCCACTTTTTCCTTGTTAACCCCAGAATATTGTCACATGCTCTTTCAGTAAACTTGGCAGGCATGAGCTAATTTGTCTGCCTCTAAGGTACCTGTGATACTGACCAAAGATACAGGCTTCCAGAACAGTAGAAAGTCATAGCAAAAGACAAAAAACAGGTGAATTATGTCTGCACTGAGATTTGAACTAGCTGACACATCTGTATACCAGGGCCCATATTTCAATATGACAGTGTGGTAGTTATAAATGCTATTTACCACTTATTTGTGGCTTTTCTCCTTCAGGCATATGGTAAAACTATACTTCCCTTACCCGTCTGAAGTTAAGCATGGCCATGTGACTTGCTTTGGCCAATAAAATATTAGTAGAATTGACATAGGTCACTTCTGGGTGGAAACGTTAAGGGCCAGTGAGTGATTCAGCTTCCTCCTCTCTCTTGATGCAATAGTCATGGAAATGGGTTGAGATGGAGGCTCTCTCAGCTTGGATCTCTGATGACTGTGATGAGCAGAGCTCTCAGCTGACCTACAATGGGCACGTAGCATGAGCAAGAAATAAATTGTTATGAGTTTATATTTTTTTTTACTAGAGAAACACCATAAAGTTTTAAATGTAAGCAAAAAATCCATAAACATGCAGTATTACTTCTACTAGAGTGTTCTTTTGGAAAACTTGATTCCCTTTGCTCATAATACAAATATTCAGATCTTCAAAGATTCCTAGAAGTGCATGCCCACTATAAAAAACAATGTTTCATTTTACTCTGATCTGAACATTATTAAAATAGTCTTACAACAAAACCTTGAACATCAGTTAGAAATTCCCTTCAGACTTAAAAGAAAACTTCCACAGATTATTTTTTCTCTCCCAATAGATCGTAAATAGTATTTGAAAAGAAGGTGGGTTAAGATGACATTATTTCAGGCAATATGTAATTAAGTTGACAATCATTGTGACCATCATCTAAAATTTATCAAGCACTCCCATTATGCTATGTGCTACATAAATACACACCCACTACCTCAGGCATTACTTCTTATTGACAAGAAGTGCTCTGTGTGTGTGTGTGTGT
>NW_024350323.1:830690-842481 GCF_902729225.1 Pteropus medius
GAGAAATAGTCCATTAAACATCATGAACAACCAAGGTGACAAGGCAGATCAGAAAGAAAGAGAAAAATCTTTAGAAAATAAGCTTAAAGACATTGAACTATGCAATTTAAATGAGAGAGAATTCAGGATTGCACTTCTGAAAAAACTCAGTGATATGCAAGATAAATCTGATTGACAATTCCAAGAATTTAGAATCAAAATAGACTACCAAAATGAGTTTTTTTAGCAAGGAGATTGACACTTTAAAAAAGAGCCAAATAGAACTTCTGGAGATAAAGAACAAATTCAAAGAGATGAATGAAATAGCAAGCTTAGGAAATAGAGCTGACCAGATGAAGGAAAGAATAAGTGATGTGGAAGACAGAAATCTATAAATAACTCAAAAGGAAGAAGAGAGAGACTCGAGAATAAAAAAAAAATGAAAGAAATATACAAGAACTATCTGACACCATCATGAAAAGAAACATAAGAATAACAGATATACCAGAAATGGAAAAGAAGGAGAAGGGAACAGAGAACATATTCAAACAAATAATTCTTGAGAATTTCCCAAATCTAAGGAATGAGCTGGGTCTTCAAATTCAAGAGCAAATAAAACATCAATTATCTCAACCCCAAAAGACCTTCTCCAAGACACATTATATTAAAATTGTCAAAAAATTAATGACAAAGAATTCTCAAGGCAACCAGGAAAAAGAAGACAGTAACCCATAAAGATAAACCCATTAGACTATCTTTGGACTCCTCGGCACAAACCTTATAAGCAAGAAAGAAGTGGAACCTAATATTCAAACTCTTAAGTGAAAGAAATTACCAGCCAATAATAATATTCCCAGGAAATCTTTTCTTTAGCTATGAAGGAGAAATAAACCCTTAACAGACATACAAAAGTTGAGGGAATTCTTTGCCCCAAGACCTGCATTACATGAAAAACTGAAGGGGTCATTCCACTTGAGACAAAAGGACAAAAAATACATAGCAATGAGTAAGATGACCAACAAGCAGACAAAAGAAGGATATTGCAAACCTTATTAAAAACAGGGTATTAGAAGTTTAAACATTAAGAAGATAATTGCTACTTCAAGTTAGAAATGAACATTCAGCATACATAAGAACAATTTGAGACAACAAAAACAAAAGAGGAAAGGAAATAAAAATTCAAATTCACAAAGGAGAAAGGAGTTAAGGTACACAAAGAATAAAATGGACTACTGTGTGTGTGCATGTTATCCTTTACATAATCTTAATGTAACCACACATCAAAAATCCAGAATTGAGATATATAACATAAAACAAGAGGGATAGAGGGAAAATCCACAAACCCTTACCAAATTAAAATAATAGACAGAAACACAAGAACAAAGAAACAATGGAAACACTGAGCTACCAGAAACAAAAGGTAAAATGGCTATAGAAATACATCATATTTAAATAATTACCTAAATGTAAATGGACTGAACTCACCAATAAAAAGGCACAGAGTTGCAGACTGGATCAAAAAACAAAACTGAGCTCTATGGTGCCTTCAAGAGATATATCTCAGCTGCAAGGATGAATATAGACTCAAAGTGAAAGAATGGAAAACAATATTCCAAGTAAATAGCATCCAGAGAAAAGCAGGTGTAGTTGTACTTAATCTGATGAAATAGACTTCAAGATAAAAAAAAGTAAAGAGAGATGCTGAATGTGAAGGACACTTCATAATGATAAAGGGAATCATACATCGAGAAGACATAACACTTATTAATATCTATGCTCTAAATCAGGGAGCCCTGAAATATATAAAGCAATTACTAACAGAACTAAGGGAAGAAAGATACCAAAACACTATCATAGTAGGGGACCTAAATACCTCACTGTCAGATATGGACAGATCATCTAAACAGAAAATCAAAGGAAATAACATCCTTAGATGACACATTAGACCAGTTGAACATAATTGACATTTACAGAGCCTTTCATCCCAAAACAGTTGTTTATACATTCTTCTCTAGTGTACATGGAACATTCTCGAGGACAGACCACACACTGGAACACAAAACTAGCCTCAACAAATATAAGAGGGTTTAAATCATACCAAGCATATTCTCTGATCATAATGTTTTGAAACTGGAGATCAACTATAATAAGAAAATAGGAAGAACCACAAATTGGTGGAGATTAAACAACATGCTACTAAAGAATAACTGGGTCAGAGAAGAAATCAAAAGAGAATCAAGAGATACATAGAAACAAATAAGGATGATAGTACAATATACCAAAATTTTTGAGACACAGCAAAAGCTGTAATAAGAGGAAAGTTCATATCATTATAGGCCTATCTCAGAAAACGAGAATGAGACCAAATAAACAACCTAACTCACATCTTAAAAAACTAGAAGAACAAATGAAGCCCAATGTTAGCAGAAGGAAGGAAATAATCAAAATTAGAACAGAATTAAATGAAATTGAGAACAAAAAGACAATAGAAAAAAATAAATGAAACAAAAAGCTGGTTCTTTGAGAAGATTAATAAAATTCACAAACCCCTAGCTAGACTCACTAGAGAAAAAAGAGAAAGGACGCAAATAAACAGAATCAGAAATGAAAGAGAAGTTATGATAGATACCACTGAAATACAAAGGATCTTACAAGAATACTATGAAAATTTATGACATCAAATTTAATAACCTAGAAGAAATGGACAAGTTCTTAGACATATACAACCTTCCTAGACTGAATCATGAGGAACTGGAAAATCTAAATGAACCAATTAGCAGTATGAAAATTGAAACAATCATCAAAAACCTTCCAAAAAGTAAAAAGTCCAGAACCAAATGGCTTCAACAGTGAATTCTACCAAACATTCAAAGATTTAATGCTTATTCTTCTCAAACACTTCCAAAAAATTGATGAAGGGGAAATATTTCCTAACTCATTTTATGAGGCCAACATTACAATGATACCAAACCTGGTAAAGATAATACAAAAAAAAGAAAACTACAGACCAATATCTCTCATGAACAAGGATGCAAAAATCCCAAATAAGATACTAGCAAATCAAATACAACAATACATTAAAAAGGTTATACACCATGATCAAGTGGGCACAGGGATAGTTTAACATACACAAATCAATTAAAGTGATATATTACATAAACAAAATAAAGAATAAGAATCATAGGATCATATCGATAGATGCAGAAAAAGCCTTTGACAAGATATAACATTCGTTTATGGTTAAAACACAATAAAATAGGTATAGAAGGAAAGTACCTCAACATAATAAAGGTCATATTTGACAAACCCTCAGCTAACATCATATTTAATGGTGAAAAACTAAAAACCTTTCCTCTAAGATCAGAAACAAAACAAGTCTGTCCAGTATCACCGCTATTATTCAATATAATTTTAGAAGTCCAAGCAAGAGCAATCGGGCAAGAGAAAGAAATAAAAGGCCTCCAAATAAGAAATGAAGACGTCAAATTGTCACTATTTGTGGATGACATGATTTTCTATATAGAAAACTCTAAAGACTCCACTAAACACTACTAGAAATAATAAAGTTTCAGTATAAAAAAAAATCAATGTTCAAAAATATACAGTGTTCCTATACTTTAACAATAAATTTTCAGAAAAAGAAATTTTTAAAAAATCTTTTTTTTTTGCAATTGCAACAAAAAGAATTAAATACTTAGGAATAAATCTAACAAAACATGTGAAGGACCTATACAATGATAACTATAAGACACTATTAAATGAAATTAGAGAAGACACAAAGAAATGGAAAGATATTTTCTGTTCTTGGATTGGAAGAATCAACATAGTTAAAATGACCTTATTACCTAAAGCATTATACAGATGTAATGTAATCCCTATCGAAATCCCATTAGCATTTTTTAAAGAAATAAAACAAAAAATCATGAAATTTGTATGGAAGCACAAAAGACCCCGAATAGCCATAGGAATCCTGAAGAAAAAAAAATGCTGGAGGCATCATTCTGCCAAACTTCAAATTATACTACAAAGTAACTATAATCAAAATGGCATGGTATTGGAGGAAAAACAGACACACAAACCAATGGAACAGAATTGAGAGTCCAGAAGTAAATCACTGTTTATATGGGCAAATAATTTTCAACAAAGGAGCTAAAATCATACAATGGAGAAAAGAAAGCCTCTTCAATAAATGGTGCTGGAAAAACTGGAAATCCACATGCAAAAGAATGAAACTAGACTGCTATCTGTCACGATACATGAAAATTAACTCAAAATGAATCAAAGACCTGAATATAAGACCTGAAAGAATAAATTGCATAGAAGAAACCACAGATACCAAACTCATGGACCTTGGATTTAGAGAGGATTTATGAATTTGACCTCAAAGGCAAGGGAAGTAACAACAAAAATAAATGAATGGGACTATATTAAACTAAAAGGCTTTTACATAGCAAAAAAACTGTCAATAAGGTAAAGAGACAACTATCCAAATGAGAGAGTATATTTGCAAACAATGCTTCTGATAAGGGCCTAATATCTGAAATATACAAAGAATTTATAAAACTCAATAACAAACAAACAAACAAACAAACAAACAAACAATCCAACTAAAAAATGAGCAGAGGACCTGAACAGACACTTCTCCCAAGACAAACAAATGGCCAACAGACATATGAAAAGATGTTCAACTTCACTAGCTATTATGGAAATGCAAATCAAAACCACAGTGAGATACCATCTCACACCGTTCGAATGGCTGTCATCAACAGGACAAGTCATAAGTGTTGGAGAGGATGTGGAGAAAAAAGAACCTCATACACTGCTGGTGGGACTACAAATTGGTACAGCCACTATGGAAAACATTATTGAGGTTCCTCAAAAAACTAAGAATGGAAGTACCATATGACCCAGCAATCTCTCTTCTAGATATTTAACTAAAAATTCTGAAAACATTTATCTGCAAAGATATATGCATCCTGATGTTCATAGCAGCATTATTTACAGTGGCCAGAACACATGGAAGCAACCAAAGTATCCTATGATAGATGATTGGATAAAGAAGGTGTGGTACATATATACAATGAAATACTACTCAGCTGTAAAAAGAAGTGAAATACTGCCACTTGCAACAACATGGATGGATCTTGAAATAATCATGCTAAGTGAAATAAGTCAGATGGAAAAAGTTGAAAACCACATATCACTCATATATGAGATATAAATCTGAAAGCAACACACAAACATGACAAACAGAGACTCATGGACATGGACAGTGGATTAGTGGTTATTAAAGGGAAGGGGAAGTAGGTAGGGGTAATATGGGTTAAATATTTGGTGATGGAAAGAAATTTAACTTTGGGTGGTGAATGCACAATGCTTTTAAGTGAAACTTATTGGATTTTTTTGATCAATGTCACCACAATAAATTTTAATTAAAAAATTATGTCTTCTTCATTTTCTTTCATTAATGTCTTATAGCTTCCAGTGTACAGGTCTTTCACCTCTTTGGTTAAATTTATTACTAGGTATTTTATTCTTTTTGATGAATTGTAAGTGGGATTGTTTTCTTAATTTCTTTCTGATAATTTATTGTTAGTATATAGAAACATAACTAATTTCTATATATTGATTTCACATCCTGCAACTTTATTGAATTTATTAGTTCTAACAGTATTTTTGGTGGAGTCCTTAGGACATTCTATATATAGTATGTTATGTGCAATAGTGACAATTTTACCTCTTCCTTTCCAGTTTTGATACCTTTTCTTTTCTTGCCTAATTGCTCTGGCTAGGATTTCCAATACTATGTTGAATAAAAGTGGTGAGATTGGACATCCTTGTCTTGTTCCTGATCTTAGAGAAAAAGCTTTCAGTTTTTCACAATTGAGTATGATTTTGGCTGTGGGCTTGTCACATATGGCTTTTATTGTATTGAGGTACATTTCCTCTATACCAACTTTGTTGATAGTTTTTATCATAAATGGATGTTGAATTTTGTCAAATGTTTTTTTCTGCACGTATTGATATAATATGATTTTTATCCTTCATTTTGTTAATGTGGTGTATCACCTTGATTGATTTGCAGATATCAAACCTTCCTTGTATCCATGGAATAAATCTCAGTTTATGGTATATAATCCTTTAATGCTTCATTGAATTCATCTTGCTAATTTTTCTTGAAGATTTTTGCATCTGTTTATCAATGATATTGGCCTATAATTTTCTTGTGGTGTAATGGTGCAGGTCTTTTAACAACCACCTTATTTAGAACTCTCTGGCCTTCCTGGATCTAGATGTTTGTTTCTTTCCCCAGGTTAGGGAAGCTTTTAGCCATTATTTCTTCAAAAAATTTTCTCCCCCCCATTTCTTTCTTTCTTTTTTTTTTTCTGAGAGTCCCATAAGTCCCTTTAGGTATCTTCACTTTTTTTTTCTTTTTGCTGCTTTGATTGGATGAGTCCCTGTGCCTCGTTTTTGAATTTACTGATTCTTTCTTCGGCTTCATCTAGTCTGCTGTATTGAAACTCTGTGCTGTATTTTTTGTTCAGTCATTGTAGTCTTTGGTTCTGTGACTTCTGTTTGGAACTTTCTTATATTTTCTGTCTTTTAGTTGAAGTTCTCACCATGTTCACTCATTCTTCTCCCAAGTTCAGTGAGCATCTTTATGACCATTACTTTGAACTCTTTATCAGGTAAATCTCTTATTCCCATTACATTGTTTCTTTCTTAACGTTTTTTTTCTTTCATTTGGAACATATTCCTATGTTTCTTCATTTTGCTTGACTCTGTGTTGGTGTGTATGCATTAAATGAAACAACAACCTCTCCCATTCTTTAAGGTTTGGTCTTGTGTAGGAGATGACACTTATTGTTCAACCCTGCCCTAGTTCTTGGTTGACTCTCAAACATTTGTGATAGTCCAAGCAGCTTATTTTTTTTAAATAGCTTCCAGTAGTTTGCATTATGCCGTTTCACTTTATGAAAGATCTACAGCAGTACCTGTTTTCACCAACCAGAAGAAATTCAAAAAGGTCTTTTGTAAAAGCAAAGTGATGATGCAAACTTCTGGAAAGCAGGAGATACTCTGCTTTCTGCCATTTCAACTTACTAAAGGTTTCATATGAACATTCTACTTTCACATGACAGGGGAACCCTGTATTATTAGAGTTTCCATTTTATAGGTGAGAAAAAATGAAGCTCAGTGAGATTAAGTCAGCTAGTGAATGACAGCTCCGGGTCCCCATAAGTCATATCCCATGCTTATGTAACACAAAAGCCATGTTTTACCACCTCCCTAACCACCCAGCTCTGGCCCTTGGAACTTAAACTATTGCAGCTATCCAACCAAAGCCTGGCTTTCCAAAGGGGCCCATTTCAACCCTCACTAAAGGATAAGATACCTTGAAAACAGACGCTTCAAACAGTTTAAATAATCAGTGTTGCCCTTTACAACTCCTAGATTGATTTCCCCAGCTCTCCTGAGTGAAGGGACAACAGAGATGCTGGATCACATTCCCATTTACTCTTCAAACCTTACTCTTATAAAGTTCTCGATCTGGGAAAGCCTACATCATCTCTGGCAGCAGCACCACTGAGACAACCCAATTATATACCTGAAAGGCCCCAAATCCTTTTCCTGGGCTTGGGCTTCTCAGGCAGCTCCCCAAGTAATCCAGGGAATATTTAGGGGCCCTTGGGCTTGGTGATATTATAGAGGCTCACATATCATCTCTCTGTTTTTCTAGGCTGTTTCTGTGGTCTACACTCTGAGATAGGCTTCCCAGTATTGACAGGAGAACCACTCTATCACAAGAGGTCCCTAGCTGGCACAGGGTACTTTCACTCTGGTGCTTGTTTTTCTAAAAAGCTGACTGCAGCCTATACAAACTCCACAGGATGGGAACAAGGACTACTTACCAGCAAAGCTGCTTTGGATGCCTATAAGCCTTTCCTCAAGGGAGCTCTGAACAATCCCTGATCACAAGGTCAAAACATCACATCCTAGAGTAGCTTTCCCTCAGCCCACATCAGTGCAGTTGGTCCTCTTCTTGGATATTTCAGTTGCAGGTCAACACCTGGTTGTGAGCTTTCCCCTCTGAGATACTGTGGCCCTAAAGATATAGGAGAAGCTATGCAACAAGATAAATGATCATTACTAAGCAGATGCACACACCATCAGGGTATGGTCCACAGCCTCCCAGAATATCTTCCAAAGATTATAAGAATGGGAAGAGAAAGGTGCTGTTTCACCAGAAGATCAGAGCCCATTCTATCAGGAGAAGTCTTCAGATATCTCAACCATTATACAGCCCTAGTAGGCCACTGAGGTCCATTCTAGGTACTAGTTGTGCCTCTCAGGACTTCTGGTGGGCACAGATTGGGTTTACACTTTATAGGATATTGACATCCATGAGAGTATACAAATCCAGGAGGCCATTGGGGCTATTTAAGTCCCATTGAGACCCTTGCAACCCTTTCTAAAAGGAGATTCTCACCTTGTAACCTGTGTTGAGCCTAACCCTCCTCCCAGGGCACAGGGCCTTATAGAAGTGGTAGATGCCCTCACCATAGTGGCATACTTCATCTTTTGCTTCAGATTTTTATCTACCTTAGCCACTGCTGCTTTGCTAAGCAATAATTTCAGTTTTGTCTCTCAAGTTTGTAGGTTTGATAGTCTTTGAAGTCCTCTCTGTCCACATTAGATTATTTATCACCCACTACCCACAAACCAGAGTATATATTGATCCTAACAGCAATACCATAGTAGGATATCTCCTGATCTTGACATTACAGCCACCATGGAGGCTCCACCTACCTCCCCACCACAAAGTCAATCTCTAAGAACTCCTTGTTTCTCTCCACCCAGAGCATGTCCTGGTCTTCTAATTATAGGCTTCACTCTCTGCTTCCTCAAACCATGGAGTACCATGACAGCCACAGACCACCCAGGAAAACCTAACAGAAATTCTGTGTGACACATCAGGAAACTATACCAGGCTTATGGCAACAGGCATCAAACACTAGTCAAGGCTCAACTTGTGGGAAGCAGGAGATTCATTCAAAAGACTAAAGAGATGGCCCTATATAGCACTGGATCAGAATTGACATCTTGAAAAGCATCCATTGCGCAAGTCCTTATCTGGGCATATCTTGTGACACTAGGCTATGCCTGCTACATTTTTGGAGGTGGTCCTTTTTTTTCACTTGATGCATTTATTTTTCTAAATAATCCTTTAATTTTCAATTACAGTTGACATAATATTATATTAGTTTCAGGTGTACAGCATAGTATTTAGACATTTGTATAACTTGTGAAGTGATGACTCTGATAAATCTAGTACCCATCTGACCCATACATAGTTATTACAATACTGTTGACTACACTCTGTGCTATACTTTACATTCCCATGACTATTTTATTACTACTAATTTGTACTTGTTAATTCCTTCCTCGTTTTCACCCACTCCCCCAATGCCCCTCCCATCTGGCAACCATCAAAATGTTCTCTGTATCTATGAGTTTGTTTCTGTTTTGTTTGTTCATTTTGTTCTTTAGATTCCACATATAAGTGAAATCATATGATATTTGTCTTTCTCTGTCTGACTTACTCCACTCAGCACAATGTCCCCTAGGTCCATCCATGTTATTGCAGATGGCAAGATTTCATTCTTTTCTATGGCTGAGTAATATCCCATTGCGTGTGCATGTATACATACACACACCTTCTTTATCCAATCATCTATCAAAGGGCACTTTGGTTGTTTCCATGTCTTAGCCACCGTGAATAATGCTGCAATGAACATCAGGGTGCATATGTCTTTACAGAAAATGTTTTCAATTTAGGGGGATAGATATCCAGAAGAGGGTCATATGGAAATTCCATTCTTAATGTTTTGAAGAACCTCCATACTGTTTTCCATAGTGGCTGTACCAATTTACATTCCCATCAGCAATGTATAAGGGTTCTTTTTTCCCCACAACCTCTCCAACATTTGTTATTACTTGTCTTGTTGGTAATAGCCATTCTTACAGGTGTGAGATGGTTTTGATTTGAATTTCCATAATAGCTAGTGAAGTTGAGCATCTTTTCATATGTCTGTTGGCTATTTGTATGTCTTCTTGGGAGAAGTGTCTGTTCAGATCCTCGGCACATTTTTTAATTGGATTATTTTGTTGTTGTTGAGTTATATATGTTCTTTATATATTTTGGATATTAGCCCCTTGTTGTAGGTGTTGTTTGCAAATATCTTCTCTCATTCAGTTGGTTGCTTCTTTGTTTTGTTGATGGGCTCTTTTGCTGTGTAGAATCCTTTTAGTTTGATATACTCCCATTCATTTTTTTTTTTTGCTTTTATTTCTCTTGCCTTTGAGGTCAAATTCAAAATCCTCTCTAAATCCAAAGTCCATGAGTTTAGTACCTATGTTTCTTATCTATACAGAGGCATGTTTTGAAGATATTTTCTGCCAGTCCATGGCTTGCCTTCCTATTCTCATGACATTGTCTTTCACAGAACAGAAAATTTTCGATTCATCAAAGTTCAGATTATCAATTGTTTTTTACCATGGATTTTGCCTTTGTTGATCTATCTAAAAAGTTGTAGCAATACCCAAGGTCATTTAGATTTTCTCCTATGTCATCATCTAAGAGTTTTATAGTTTTACATTTCACATTTAGATTTATGATTAATTTGAGTTAATTTTTGTGATGGCTATAAAGACTATTTCTCTCTCTCTAGTGTGTGTGTGTGTGTGTGTGTGTGTGTGTGTGTAATGTTGATTGTGGATGTCAGGTTGTTCTGGCATAATTTGTTGAAAATTCTATCTCTGCTTCATTGTATTCCCCCTTACTCCTTTGACAAAGATAAGTTGACTATATTTATATGGGTCTGCTTATGAGCCTTCTATTATGTTTCATAGATCTTTTTCTATTATTTTACCAATAGCACATTGTCTCAATTATTGTTGCATTATAATAATTCTTGAAGTTGGGTACTGTCAGTCCTCTAACTTTGCTCTTCTTTAATATTGGGTTGGTTAAACTGACTTTTTTGCCTCTCTATATAAATTTTAGAATCAGTTTGTCAATATCCACACAATAACTTGCTGGGGTTTTGATTGCAATTGCATTGAATCTACATTGTTTTGATTGGGAAGAACTGACATCTTGACCACTACTGAGTCTTTCTATCAATGAACATGCAATATCTTTCCATTTGCTTAATTTTTCTTTGATATCTTTCTTAGAGTTTTGTAGTTTTCCTCATCTAGCTCTTGTACATATTTTTCGATTTATACGTATTTTATTTTTGTTTTAATGTAAGTGTTAATGTGTTTTTAACTTCAAATTTAACTTGTTCATTGTTGGTATGTAGGTAAATGATTGACTTTTGTGTAATAGCCTTATACACTGCAACCTTGCTATAATTGCTTATTAGTTCCAGTAGGATTTTTTGTCAATTCTTTCAGATTTTCTACACTGATAATCATTTCATCTGTGACAAAAAAAGTTTTATGGCTTCTTTCCAAATCTATATACCTTTTATTTCCTTCTCTTGTCTTATTGCATAAGACTTCCAGCACAATGTTGAAAAGCAGTGATGAGAAAGATGTCTTTGCCTTGTTTCTGATCTTAGTGGGGAAGCTTAATGTTTCTCAGAATTATGTGTGATTTAAGCTGTAGGTTTTATGTAGACATTCTTTATTAAGTTGCAGAAGTTTTCTTCTATTCATAGCATGCTGAGTATTTACAATAAATAAGTGTTGGACTTTGTCAAATGCTTTTACCTCATCTATAATATGATCATGTGATTTTTTT
>NW_024350323.1:845294-935342 GCF_902729225.1 Pteropus medius
TTAGGACTGGGCAGCTTCGTGTTTTTGCCCCCTCCTACCTTATACTATTGCAGGGTGGTTTCTTAGTTCTCTCCCTAGTTGTAGGGCTTCTGTTCATCTAGATTCCAGGTGACTTTGCTTGCTGTTTCCTCTGTGTTTCTGTCACAACTTTGATATAGTTGCAAAAGGGATGCCTTTACCATCTATGCCATTATTTTTCCCCAAAATCTTTGGATCTTTTTTATGGTTTATATTTCTTATTAAATTTCTAATTTTGTTCATGTTCATGTTTTCCTCATTTTATTTAGTTGTCTGTGTTCTCTTGCATATCATTGACTTTCTTTAAGATGATTAGTTTGAATTCTTTGTCAGGCAGTTCATAGATCTACATTTCTTTGGGTTAGTTATTGGAGCTTTATTAGGTTCCTTTGCTGGGGTCATGTTTGCCTGATTCTTCATGATCCATGTAGCCTTGTTTTGACGTCTGTGCATCTGAAGGAACAAACACCTTTTCTGGGTTACAGACTGGTTTCAGCAGGTAGAGACTTTCTCCTTTCAGGTACCTGGGCTGATGGTATTGTGTCCAAGATTATAGTCAACCAGTGTTATAACTGGGTCTTGTAGAAACTTCTGGGTTTTCATTGGAGTTTCAGGCAGGCATGGATTCTGTCTGATCCCTTGTAGACAGGACTGCCTTCAAGACCTTGATCAATAGGGCTGGGATTGAAAAAGAGTATGCTTCTGGGTCCATAGATCAAAGATCTATTACCAGGTGTGCAAATGATTGTAGCTGCCATTGAGTTCCTGGGAAATCTTCTGATAAGCCATTGGGCATTTCCCTGGATGGCCAGAATTGACCCTGGACTATAGTTGAGACAGACTAGAACTGAGTCACAGGGTCCACAGCAGGGACCAGGGTCTGCAGGTCTGTCTCCAGGAACATAGACAGGCATGCCTCCTGCCAGGTTCCTGGAAACAGGACTCCTTCTGGACTGCAGCTAAATGAGACTGGAGCCTGGTCACAGCTGCTTCAGAATCAGGTTGGACCAAACTCATTGAGCCTTCCTTCAGGGGCACAGAAGAACATGTCTCCCACTGGGTCCCTGCACAGGCAAGACAACTTCTGAACCATGGCTGAGAGGGGCTGTATTCATGTCACAGAGCCACTTCAGGCTCTGTAATGAGAGCAAAGTCAGTAGGTCTGCCTTCTGGTGGGACACAGATGGGCAAGTATATCTCTTTCCAGGTCCCTGGGTGGGTAGGTCCACTCTCAGACTGTAGTAGCAAGGGCCTGGAGTCAGGTTACAGGGCCATTTCAAAATCTGCAGTCAGACTGAAGGTCAGAGGACCTATCTCTGGGTGCATAGATGAATGTGTCTCTTACTCAATCTCTAAATGGGCAGGACTTGTGGCTAATAGGGACTAGGGCTGGGTTACGGACTACTTCAATGTCTACAGCCAGAACCAAGGTTGGCGGGCCTGTTACCCAGAGCACAAGCATTCCTGACTCCTGCCAAGTTCTTTGGCAGATAGTACTGGTGGAAAAACCAAGACCAAATCAGGCTATAGCTAAGTCCACAGTGGGAGGGGGATGTTTCTGGATCTGTAGCTGAAGCACTTGGGCACAGACCTGCCTTCTCAAAATACTCCTCCTTGGTCTTGGGTTCCAACGAGTTTCACAATCTCCTATCTGGATTCCAAAGCTCCCACAATGGCATTTTTTTTTTGGTGCATGGGTAGCTGCCAAATTATTATTGCTAGGGATGGGATATGAGCAGAGGACCTTATATTCTGCTATCTTGCTGATATTACTCTGCCTTTTGTGGTTTTAAGTGAGCATTTAATATAGTTCCATTTTTTCTCTTTTCTTAGCTTATCAATTATACTTTTTAAAATTATTTAGTGGTTGCACTTGTGTTTGCAATATATATTTTAAACAAATACAAATCTATTTTCAAGTTACACTGTGTCACTTCATGTGTAGTGCAAATACCTTGTAATAACAAAATATTCCTAGTTCCTCCTTCTCATTCCTTATATCATTGTTACCGTTCATTTCATTTATATATTTGCATACATAAGCATATATTTATATAAATACGATATATAAGCATACATAACCAAATACATAGTTGCTATTTTTATTTTGAAGAAACTATTATCTATTAGAGCAGAAAAAAATAAAAGGCTTTTTTTTATATTCACTTATACCTTTTCCAATGTTTTTCCTTTCTTTCTGTAGATCTGAATTTCTGACCTATATCACTTTACTTCTCTCTGAAGAACTTGTTTTAACATTTTTTTGCAAAGCAGTTGCACTGGCAATAAATTCTTTCAATTTTTGTTATCTGAGAAAGTCTCTTTTTAACTTTTGAAGTATAATTTCACAAGATAAAGAATTCTAGGTTAGTGGGTTTCTTTTCTCAACACTTTAAATATGTCACTCCACTCTATACTTGCATGCATAGTTTCTGAGGAGAAGTCAGATGCAGCTCTTATCTTTGCTCCTCTATAGGTAAGCCTTTTTTCCCTCTGGCTTCTTTCTAGGATTTTTCTTTATCTTTGATTTTCTTAAGTTTGAATATAATGTGCCTAGGTGCAGTTTTTTCCCCTTTATCCTGCTTGGTGTTCTCTGAATTTCTTGAATCTGTGGGTTGGTATCTGACATTAATTGGGGGGAAATTCTCAGCCATTTTTGCTTCAAATATTGCCTCCATTCCCTCCCTTTTACCCTACTTGGTTATTCTGTTTGGAATTTTTTTCAGTTTTTTTTTTCTTTCTGTTTTCAGTTTTGGAAGTTTATATTGTCATATAGTCAAACTTAGAGATTTTTTTCTTCAGCCACGTCCAGTCTATTAACGAGCCCGTCAAACCATTCTTCTTTTCTATTACAGTGTTTTTCATCTCTAGCACTCTTTTTTCAGTCTTAGAATTTTCATCTCTTTATTTATATTACCCATCTATTCTTTGCTGTCTACTTTTCCATTAAAGGCCTTAGCATATTAATCATTGTTTTTTAAAAAAAATTCTTGATCTGATAATTCTAGCATTCCTACCATATCTGAATCTACTTCAGATGCTTGTTCAGTCTCTTGAAACTGTGTTTTTTTGTCTTTAAGTATGCCTTATAATTTTTTAGTTGGAAGGTGGACATGGTGTGCTGGGTAAAAGGAACTGTGGTAAATAGGCCTTTAGTAAAGTAGTGAAGAGATGTGGGATGAGAAGTAGTGCTCTGTCGTCCTATGAGTAGGTCTCGGTCTTTTGGTGAACTTGTGCCCCTGGACTGTGAACTTCTCGGGGAATTCACACCTGCATCATTATGGAGCCAGAGTTGAGTATTTCCCTTTTCCCACGTGGAAGACTAGAGCTGGCTAAAGTTGGATATTTCCCTTTTCCAGGTAGGTTAGGCTTTGCTGATATCCCAGCAGGTTAGCCTGTGGTTAAGGGCAGACTGTGTTGAGAAGAACAGAGTGGTCTGGCATATTTCAAAATAGTTTATTTTCCTCTCCCCTTGCTGGAAACATGAGGAGATTTTTTTCCAATCTTCAGTATGAAAACCTAGTAGAAGTCCTGGAACTAAAATTCTCAAAAGCATGGGAGCCCCACTATAACTGAGTCCCCTCAGGGTTTTAAACTCTCAGACTTGTCACTCTGAGCCTCCAGAAATTCATCAATTATAGTTATGTGGCTTTTACAGACATTCCCGCTCATGAGTCTCTGCTCTGGTAAAGTTGTGATTCTCTATGTCTGCAGGTCTGTCTGTCTAACTGGGAGGCAGCAGTTTTCCCTGTGACCTAAAAAGAGTTGTATGATAGATCTAAGAGGAGTTGTTGATTTTCCAATTTGTTCATCTTTTTACTTCTTGTTAGGACAATGTGGTGACTTCTAACTTCCTTACAAACTGGATGAAAAAGTGGAAGTTTTATGTGTTCATTTAAAAGATAAAAAATTTTAAAGAAAAAGTTCTCAGCTGCACCCACAGTCCAAATGATGCCTCACTGCCTCATGCAAATGATGGTGAGAGTCATGATTTAGGCTTGTAGGATGTGTTATAAAATTGCAGTGATAGCCTGTAAGCCCCTAGTTTGTCTATATATCGTTGATCACTTAGAGGTTTGCTATGCAAGTACTGCAGGCATTTTGTTTGCTGTCAACTAAATCAGTGGTTCCCAAGAGTCAGCGGCATCAGAACTACTTTGAAAAAATTAATCCTGGCCCCATCCCCAGAATTTCTGATTTAGAAAGTCTGGGCGAGGTCTGAGGATTTCTTTCTTTTTTTTTTATGTATTTCTTTTGTTTGTTTGTGTTTTGCTTCTCAGTCATTCTGATGTGCAGCAAGATTTAGAAATTACTAGTCTAGATCTCTTCATCAAAATGCTGATTCAAATTTCAAGCCATCAATATGCATTTCTTCATTGGGACCTGCAGGTGGTGCTGCTGTAGTATTCCAGTGTAACTCAGACCAAGAGCTAAAAGGAAAACAAATTTAGGGAGGAAATTAATATAAATTTAGGGCCTTAGATCTAAGAAGAATAAAAGATTCCATTGTTTAGGTGACAGAAAAATAAAGCTTAATTAATACCAATTATGTTACTAATATATATTCCTCCTCCCAAGTGATTTGGAAATAACCTTTTTCACCCTTCTAACACAAATGAGGTTATATATTGGTACCCAGCAGGTCCAGGTTTATAAATACCCAGGCTCCTCTCATAACACCATTGCCTTAACCACTGGGGAACATCATTATCTGAAATCTCTCTTAACCTTTTACAAAAATAACCGGTGTCCAAATGAAGGAATTTGAAGATTTAATAAACCTCCGCCATAGATTTTCTATGTGGAGTCCTTGAGCCTGGGCTCCTGAATCAGAGTGTGAGTACACTGATTGTGCATTCACTGAAATTGTACACACATTGTACAATTAAAAGCGCATTCACTTCTCAAGGATAGGCATCCTGACGATAAGACCCACAAATCAGTTGAAGTTCTGATACAGGATTAGAATTATATGTCTCCTGTTTTGAAAACACCTCTCAAATATGTAACAACTTACTTGGCAAAGTGAATTATCTGGCAATAAGCCTGTCCCAAAGATAATGTTAGCAGCACTTATAGATGAAGTTCAGGGTCTCGACTGCTTCAGAAAATAATCAATTGGTAGGTCTCAAGATAGGTATATCTAAGGTCAAGCAGACACATGGCCAGGGAGTGTTTGGTGGTTTATATTACTTAACTCTGAGCTTCAAGGGTATAGGTGCCATCAGAAACAAATGCCTTTCAATAAAGCAGAGCTTCTCAACTTGGGTGCTGCAATGCAGAAGTTAATCTCATCAGCCATAGGTGTCTGGGCAGAACCTGAAGCTGGTAAAACCTGGACCAGTCACCTCTGACTATGAGTAGTCTCTGTTTACCCCAGTGCACTATACAAATGTTACCATTTTCCATGTGAGGTTTGACATGAGAAAGATTGGGAAGTTCTGTAATAAATTCTCCCAAGATTAGGGCAGGCCTGGGCCAGGTCAATAGCTGGGCGTAGTAGACTCAATTTCTCCCTACTCCCAAAGACCACCAATATGTTTATTTTTAACTGCGTACCAACATCCTCTCTACAATTTATCTGATAGCCAGGACATCTCCTGACTCAGTGTGAGGCTCCGATAAAATGAGGGTTATGCCTGAGCCTGCCCCATTTTTCCATCACTATCCACTACAATGTTTTCCAGTTATAGGTTCAGGCCATGTAGCACAGTCCTTTCTTGTAACCTGCTCACTAAACTACTTCAAGTAGGATTAGCTTTCTCTCCAATCCGTATCCTCCTGAACTGACTCCTCCTCATCTACCTCAGATATGCTTTATAATAGTCCCTGTATCAGTGTGACCAAGAGATAAAGTCAGATGACCAGCAGGCTCTGAAGTCTAGAGTGTGTAGGACTTGGGCTAGTTCAGTGGTCTAGGATAGTTAGTCTCATATTAGACTCTCTCTTGGAAACATGGCCTCAGGGTGAGATTGTTCATCTAGGAGAAGGATTGGTAGAATGTAGTGGAATGCTAGTTTACTAACCTTTACCCATGGTAGAGTCAGAAAAGACTGGTGTTGGCCTTTTGTATCAGGACGCAGATGCAATGTGACTAGAAGTATCATGAAATCTTTCTTAAAAGGGCTATCAGGCTCTAATGTAAGTGACAAACTATCTTTTCATTTTCTATCTGCCCTACAATACTACCCCCTTAGGAAGTTAGGAAAAGTGCCACTAACTCATGCTTGACATAACAATCCACAGCAACACAGACAAAACTCAGTGTTGGAAGCCCAAGGACATTAGCTTGAGTCCTGGGACCATTAGGACTGTGAACACAAGGTGAGTAGCTCTGCCCTGACCTCAGTCAGTTGACTCTTGTGTAAAATGTAACTTTCTTCCATGACTCCAAATCTTCATTATGCCCTGATATAACCATTCAGCCTTTTGTGGTAAATTGTGTTGAATAAAAGGACAGACCTTCAAAGGGAGTGTCCTGTGTCCTGTTCTTCCACTCACTGAGGCCTGTGCAGAGGTATCAACATCAAATAAAGGAGTACTATAGTTCAGAACTTATAGGTGGTGACAGGGTAAAGCAAAGAAAAATAGTAGCAGAGATAAAGATGTGGAACAGAGAAGTATCATTCAGTGTCCAGCTTAGTGGTGAACATAGGACAAGCCCCCTTTCATCCCCCAGAACGTACCAGAGGGTATGACTGAGAAACAAGCAACCATTATAATCCTATTTTTTAAGAAAGTGTTTAATGGTCTATAGACTACCCACAATGTAATAAATGTAAAAAGAGACCAAATTGTTTATACATTCTGTTTACCAGTTTGAAGTTATATATTTATATCTATATACCAATAGATAGGGAGATACAAACTACACTAAAATGCAACAAATGTTACTTTAAGGTGGTAGGATATTGACTGATTCTTATTTAAATCTTTACATATTTCTTATTTTAATAATAGCTTTATTAAACATTATTCATATACCATAAAATTCACCCTTTTAAAGTGTACAATTCAGTGGTTTTCAGTATATTTACAAAGTTGTGTAGCCATCACCACAATCAACTTTAGAGCATTTTTATTACCTCTAAAAGTAACCCTCGTACACATAAGCAGTCAAGCTACCACTAATCAACTTTCTGTCTCATCTCTATGAATTTGCCTCTTCTGGACAATTTATATAAACAAGGTTATATCATATCTGGCTTTTTGTGTTGGGCTTTTTTCACATAGTGTAATGTTTTCAAGGTTCATGCATACTGTAGCATGTGTCAGCACTTTGTTCCTTTTTATGGCCAAGTAGTATTCCATTGTATGGATATACCACATTTTATTTTTCCATTCATCTATTGATGAATGTTTAGGTTGTTTCTACTATTTGGCAATTATAAATAATGATATTATAGATATTAGTGTATAAGTCTTTGTTTGGATGTATGTTTTTATTTCTTTTGGGTAGATACATAAGAGTGGCACTGTTAAGTTATATGGTAACTCTATTTTTAACTTTTGGAGAAATTTCTGGACTGTTAACATTTTTCATTTTCCAACTTTTTTTTCTGAGTATCTATTGCTTTTATGATCACAAAAATTAAAAATTCACAGCAGACAAAAGAAACCACATAAGCTTCTGTAGCTATCATAAACTAGTTGACCGAGATAATGACTCCAAGCTCAGTCTGCCACCTTCCCCTTCACCTCTTTTCTTTTGTCTGACCCCTAGTTTCTGTCCCATACGTATTGTACCTAAATGAAGGCCACTTTGCCTGGAGCAAAGGAGGTGGTGGCAAAGGCCCTCAGGTGCAAGTACACTTGCTGAGCTCAAGAGACCACAGCAAGTAGGTAAAAGTGGCTGGAGTGGAGCAAGCAAATGAGTCACAATGATGGGTGAGGTCAGAGAGGAAATAGTATCAGTCAGAAAAGGCCTCTCTGACAAGGCAGTATTTGAGAAGATGTCTGGAAGAATACATGGCTTGTCTGAAGAATAACTAAGAAACCTACAAGAAAGTAAGTGGGGGTGAGAGTGACAAGTGAGAAAGGCGGAGAGGCACGAGGAAGGGCATATTTTGTAGGGCCTTAAAGGGCACTGAGAGGATTTTTTTTTTTCAGAGAAATAGGGAGCAATAGGAGAGTTTTAAGAAGAGGAGGGTCATGATTGGACTGATGTTTTAGAAGAATCCCTCTGGCTGCTGTGTGAGGGGAGGCTGCAGAGATGAACCAAGGCTCTCTAACCAACTCCAAGGAATCCCAGGCTTCGCAAAGTCTAATATCCAGGATATGTACATACATATCAGCCAGAGGGGATTTTTACTAATTTAAACCACATCACAGTATCCCATTTAACACCTTTCAGTATCTTTCCATCACCTGCAGTAAACTCCAGCATCCTTGCTTGTTGTGACTTCTTTGTTCTCATCACCTCTCACTCTCCCCCTTCCTCCCTCTGCTCCAGTCACACTGAGCTGCCTTCCTAGTTGCCCTTCTCCCTGACTCATCAGGTTTATTCCTACCTCAAGGTCTTTGTAATTTTTCCTTCTGCTGTACAATGCTTCTCCAAATTCTTCTGATGTCTTGCTCTCAGCCAAAATATCACCTTCCCAGAGAGGCCTTCACTAATGCCATGAAGTAGCCCTTGGAGGCCTCCCTTCCACAGCACCAAACTTTCTTCCTTCTCAGAACTTATATTCTTTTGTTATTATCTTAACTATTTACTTACTGTATAAATTCATCACTAGAATGTGAGTACTATAAGAATAGGGACTTTATTTTATTCAGTGTTGTATCCCCAAAAGCATAGGACTATGTTGGCTCATGCTAAGCATTTAATAGATGCTTGCTGAACAGATGAATGAAAGAAAAATCAAGCCTTTCTCTCTTAGTTTCTCTACCACTGTAGATACAGGTTAGGCCTTTTTTTTTTTTTAAAAGAAAAAGTACAAAATAAAGGAGGCCAAAAATAAAACAAAAGAAGAAAATATAACAAGTATAGCAGAGCTTTGCAATAAAGCATGGGTCCCTGAAAGAGTTAGTGGGACTGCATCTACTTATAACCCACAACTAATGTCATATTTAATGGTGAAAGACTGATATTTTCCTGCTAAGACTAAAAATGAGACACAGAAGGCCACTTGCCAGTTCTGTTCGACACAGTACTGGAAGTTCTAGGGCGATTAGGCAGGAAAACAGAATAAAAGACGTGCAGATTGGAAAGGAAGAAGTAAAACTACCTCTGTTTGCAGATGTCATGATCTCTTATGTAGAAAATCCTAAAGAATCTACTAAAAACTACCAGAACCAATAAACAAGTTTAGCAAAGTCGCAGACAGCTGCCAGGGAAACAAGGGTAGTAGATGGGGTTTCTGGCCCCTCCCAGAGTTGATGGAGGAGCCCACACACTTCCTTGGGTACCATTTCCATGGAACACAACAGTCCAAACACACAAAAATTCTTTCTACCTTCCCTCAAGTCACCCTCCCTGCTCCATTTCTATCACCCTTTTGTGAAAAGGTTGAAGGATTATATTCTCATATCCTGTGTGCCTTGTTAGCTGTGCCAGCCAAGCCAGTCTGCACTCAGAGTATAGTTTCTCAGGATAAGAAATCGAGACTCTATAATGCATCTTTTTCTAAGCTTTTGTATTATTTTTCCCTCTCTCCCTCCCTCTCTCTGGTTTTGTTTTTCACTTGGTTTCCTAGCAAATTTCCTTTTGAGAAATTACAATATTGTCTCATCCGAATCAGGGGAAATAGGATTTGTCTATATCTCAGCTGCTGCAGGGCTAGCTTGGGAGGTCAGAAGTCCCTTGAGGCTAGGTGTGTGGGGGCGGCTGCAGCCAGCACAGCTGGAGATGCAGGGAAGGGTTGGAGCTGTGCAGACTTTTTTTGGTGGGGGGATGATGGCTTAAGATACTGGAATGATAGGCTTTTGGCTAAGGACCCAATGACTCTCACTAGGGAAGAATGTGGTTGCCTAGAGACTTGCCAATCTGATCAAGATGACTTTAACTGGAAATGAGGGTGGGGGTACAAAACATGCCCATATCAGACTGTAAGCCAGATACTATAGACAACAGCCTGCATGTCAGCAACAGAAGAATAATAGTGAGAGATACACCCAGTGATTTGCAGAAAATGACTGGGAAGGAAATTGAGAATGGCACTTTCATCCTCAACTGTCAATACGCCAGTGTGAAGAGGGAGAGCAGAAAACAAAGCAAATTGGATTTTTAATACAAAGAAAAAAAACTAAGGGTATCATTAAGACGAAGAGGAAAGAGTTTCACGACTGAAATATACTCATGGATACTTTTAAAGACACAAATCTAATAGAAGGATTTGCGTTACCCCTGAGTAAGAAGGTGGCCCTTTGCCCATCTGCACCAACTGTGTGGCATTCTGGGGGTCAGATTAAGAAGAGAATCAAGGGAGGGAGTACTAGGGGAAATGAATACCAATTCCAAGAATCGTGGAAATGCATCGTTTACTAATTTATTTAGTGCCCTGCATTCATGATAGAGCAGGGAACAAGTCAGACAAGGTTTCTGCTCTCATGGAGCTACTATTGATGGTAAATAGACAATAAACACATGTTAACAAGTAAATTAACAATATAAAATCAGTTCGTGAAGAGGTTACAGAGAAAATAAAACTGCTAGACAATGAAAGAGAGAGAGGAACTATTACAGTTTGGATGGTTTTGGATGGCCCATCTACAAAGGTGACTTTTGAACTGAGATAAAAACAAAGAGGAGGATGAACCATGCAAGTATCTGAAGAAAGAACATGCAAGCAGAGGAAACATCAAAGGCAAGGGATTTTCAGGGAAAAAGAGTTTTACCTGTTGGAGAAAATGGAAGAAATTCATGAATTGTTTTAGTTCTCCCAGATGCAGACCCTGTGACAAGAAGTTGAGTGGGAAAATGACACAAGGAAAGAAAGGCAGCCAGTAAAGGGTGTGTTAATAATAAGCCAGCTATCCAATGGGTTACAGTCCTAATACCTCAGAGAAATTTTTGAAAATAGGGCAAAACACATCTCAAAATTACTCTACTCGGGGGGTAAGGGTGTTGAAGTACTTATATTCCAACTCCCAAACTTATTGGTCGATTGCTCTTTTCCATGAGCAGAGTGACCTACCAAGCCTCCAGTAGAAGTAACCAGGCACAAAGATGCAGACATTGGCCATTGGAAGGTGAGAGGACACTGAAATTATAGATCTAAGGGATATGAGAAGGCATGGACAGTATCTGCTATAACTAGCAAGCCTGGGGCAGAATCAGAAAAAAGGCCAGCAGGAGAGTCAAGCGGGGGCCAGAGCACCTAGGGCCAAGGTTAGTTACAAACTAGTAGCTGGCAGAGGTGTTTGATGTGGCCGGCACAACGTTTTCTCTTGTTTCTGTTTATTTTATTTTGTTTTTAATTGCCAATAATTAAAATTCAGAAGATCTCACATGTAGACCTGGATTTCTAGTTCTCTTGGAAAAAAAATCGAAGGTCTGATAAGAGTGGATCTTCATTTGGCAAGGAGACAATCTGTTGGAACTGAGTAGCAGATGCCCCATTTATAGAAGAGGCAGGTGCTATCCAAGGAACCAGTTCTCCTTGAGTTTCAGATCAGTGGTCTAGGGCATCGTAGGCCATGATAAGGAGTTAAGGTTTCATTCTAGGATCATAGGCAGGTTTTTAAGCTGGGATTGATGCAGTCAGTCCACTCTGTGTGCAGAAACAGTCAAGAGTGGGAGCAGGTAGACAAGTAAAGAGGCTATGGGAGTAGCTTGGGCAAGAGATAATGGCATCTCAGAAATAGATTACAGTAGTGATGAAAAGCAGTGAAGGAATTAAGTATATAATTTGGAGTGAATTTGCTGATGTAAGGAGTGAAGGGAAAGGTGATATCTAGGATTACACCCAGAGTCTGACTTTAGTATATGTGTATATAGTACCACAATTCACTGAGATGAGGAAGACTAGGAGAGGAACTGGTTTGAGGGGAAAATCAAAAGTTCTATTTTGAGCATAGTACATTCAAGATGCTTATTTGACATCCAAGTGAAGATGTGAAACAAGATATTGGGATAACTCTTAAATATGAGGGGTGAGGTTCAGAGGAAAAGACAAGAATTTTGGACTTATCAGAATATAGAAATGAGACTATACCTTCCATTTCTGGAATTATTATACATGAGGTATCCTGATGATAACTTTGTCCTACAAAACACCTAGAAATACTAGATAAAAAATAACGAATATCTTTTTAAATCATTGCTGAGCTCAAAAGGAATCAAGGGAAATCCCCAAGAGCCAAAATAAAGAACTGAGCTTAAAAGAAGAGCCCTGGCTGATGCTGCTTTATGAATGCCCGGAGGCAACTAAATAGAGATTGAAGGGTTTGGGGTTTGTTTATTTTTGACTTTATTATTATATACATATATACATCACATTTATCATAAAAAAGGCCCTATGCAGTTTTGCCTTTGGATTTACTTTTATTATCATCTACATTTTAAGCTATTATGTATTAACCAATTTTAAAGTAAACTATCAACAAACTAAAACGAAATAAATTAATGCTAAAATATCAATATCCTCTCATGACTTATTTTTCCATATCCAAACCTGGAGCACAGTCATTTTTCTACTTTCTAGTCTAATATTTAAAGAAATTTTTTATTAAAATATAACATAAACAGAAAAGTACATACTGTATATCTTGATTGCATGGCCCAATTAATGTTCTTAAAGTGAGCACAACCTATAACTAGCACCCAGATCAAAAAACAGAACATTACCCCTGAACCCTCCACCTTGTATCCTGTTTCTGATCACTATCTCCCAATGGTAACTCTATGCTAACTTCTAACATAATAGATTAGTTTTATCCATTTGGGAACTTTATAGAATGGAATTATATAGTATTTACTCTTTCACGTCAGGCATCTTTTACCCAATACTGTGTTTGTGAGATTCATCCATCCATGTTGTGGTATATAGCAATAATTCATTCATTCTCATTGCTAGTTATCACTCTGATGTCCTGGTAATAAAATTCTTGCTTTATCTATTCTACTGTTGATGTACATTTGAATCGTTTCCAATTTGGGGCTATTACAAATAGTGCTGCTATAAACATTGTCTTTTGTCCTATACATATCTATTGATGGGCATATATATGTAATTTCTATTGGGCATATACCTAGAAGTGGAACTGCTAAATGATAAGATATCGATATATTGAGCTTTAGCAGATAGTTTTCCAAAGTGTTGTACCCTTCATACAAATTTATCCTCCTACTAATAGTGTATAACAGTTTATACTTGCCCTACTTAATTTTATAATTGTTGGCACTTATTTTACTATTCTTTTACATTTTTGCCATTCTAGTAGGTATGAATAAGTATCACATTGTGGTTTTAATTCACATTTCCCTGATGATTAAATAAAGTTGAGCATATGTTCATATTTTTACTGGTCATTCTAGATATAAATCTTTTGTTGAGTATATATAATACAAATACCTTTCCTTACTCAATGACTTGTCTTTTTACTTATTAATGGTATCTTTTGATAAACAGATATTCTTAATTTTAAAATAATCCAACGTAAAGATATATTCCTGTATAGTTAGGACTCTTATGTCCTGATCATAATACCTTTGCTTACCTTAAGTTCATGAAGATACCCTTTATATTTTTCCCTAAAAGTACTATTGTTTTGCCTTTAACATTACGATCTTCAATCATGTTGCTTGCATTTTGATGGACATATAAGTGTGGTAGGCAAAGCCTTGGGCCTTTGTACAAAGGAGGAGTAGGAAATAAGAACATCACACTTAAAAATGAGAACTTCCAAAAGACCACACCCTTAACAAAGTATAAACTAGAAAAAAAAATAAGTATAAACTAGAAAAAAATAAGTATAAATAAAAAAATAAAAAAATAAGTATAAACTAGAAAAAAAATAAAAAAATAAACAACTAAGCAAACTTAGTTGTTTTAGCTTTAGCATTAGTATATATATATCTTAGTGGGTAAAGTCTCTTTTAAGAATTCATAACCACAAAGAGTTATGGCTTAAATTTGTACTATCTGTGTGTCCAGGAAACTCATAACCAAAAAAATTAACAAAAGTGTTCCCGGATTGGTAATGCCCTGCGGTGCCCAGCAGAAACAAAGATAAATCATCTCTGGAAAGATAGGGCTTCAACCCAGGCCATAGAGCACTTCAACAGAAAAAAAAATGTCATAAAACTGAGCTCACAACTGAACGAAATAAAACGCATGAGAACTATGACGCCATTAGTGAGACTTGGCAGAAATAACAAACGATGAGATAACACCCCTATGAAATCCATATGATGGAATTATCAGACGCAGAATACGCAATATGTGTATCTCATATGGTTAACAGAATAAAAACGAAAATGAAAAAAAAAAGGGAAAAGGAGCAGTACATTATTTGAAAAAGACCAGATTCACATGTAGTTATAAGAAATAACACAGAGAGACCCTGTGTATCCTTTACTCAGCTTCCCCCAGTGGTAACATCTTGCATAACTACAGGACAATACCATACCCAGGATATTGATATTAAAACAATCTACTGATCTTGTTCAAATTTCCCCAGTTTTACTTAAACTTGTGTGTATGTGTGTGGGGGTGGGTAGCTCTATGCAAATTTTATCACATATGGAATTTAATGTATGCACCATCACAGTTAAGATTCAAAACAGTTTCATCACCACAGGGATTCCTCATGTTGCCATTTTATAACCACCTCCCTTCAGCCCCCTCCCCCATGCCTAATCCCCAGCAACCACTAATCTGTTTCCTTCTCTATCATTTTGACATTTTAAAAATGCTATATAAATTAACTCATACAGTATGTAACCCTGCAGTGTTAGTTTTTCTCATTCAGTGTAATTCCCTGTAGATTCATCCAAGTGGTCACGTTTATTAATAGTTTCTTTTTATCGCTGAGTAGTATTCCTTGGTTGGATGTTTAACCATTTACCCATTGAAGGATTTCTAGATTTTTTTCAGGTTTTGTATATTTTAAATAAAGCTGTTAAGAACCTACATGTTTTTGTAAAACTAAGGTTTTTCACTTTTCTGCAATAAATGCCCAGGAATCCAATTGCAAGGTAACATGTTTAGTTGCATATTTAGTTTTATAAGAAACTGCCAAACTTTTCCAGAATGATAATACTATTTTACATTCCCATCGGCAAAGTAAGAGGGACCCAGTTTCTCTGCATCCTCACCAGTATTTGACATTATCACTATTATTTTCATTTTGGTCATTCTGATAGATTATGTAGTGATATTTTATTATGGTTTTAATTTGCATTTCCCTAATGGCTGATAATGCTAAATATTTTTTCTTGTGCTTATTTGCCATCCCTGTATCCTCTTTGGTGAAATGTTTCTTTATGTCTTTTGTCCTTTGGTTTACTGTTGAATATTGAGAATTCTTTATATATTCTAGATATTAGTCCTTTGTTGGAAGTATTTTCTCTGAATCTGTAGCTTTTTTATCCTCTTAAAAGATCTTTTGTAGACCAAAAGTTTTTTTTTTAATTTTGATGAGTTCCAATTTATAAATTTTGTTTCTATGATGCAAGCCTAAGAACTCTTTGTCTTGCCCTACATTCATTTTTCTTTTTTTTCTGAAAGTTTTACAGAATTATGTTTAATACTTAAGATTTAAGTCTGTGATCCATTTCATGTTAATCTTTGCATTAGTTGTGAGATTTAGGTCAAGGCTTTTTTTGTTTTTGTTTTTGTTTTTACTTATAGGTGTCCAATTGTTCCAGTACTATTCATTGAAAAGACTCTCTCTTTTCTCCAGTGAATTGGCTTTGTACCTTTGTTAAAAGTCAGTTGGGCATATTTGTATGGGTCTATTTATTTCAGGTTTCCCTATTACATTAAAATGATCTATGTGTCTACCCTATTGCCAAAACCACACTGCCTTGATTACTATAGCTATACAGCAAGCCTTAATATTAGGTAGAGTGATTATTCCCACTTTATTCTTTCTTTTTAAGATTGTTTTCACAATTCTAGGTCCTGTGCTTTGCCACATAAATTTTAGAATAAGCTCATCTATATCTATAAAAATTCTGCCGGTATTTTGATTGAAAATGTGTTAAGTCTATGTATCAATTTGGGGAAAATTGACATCTTTGTTGAATATTCCAATCCATGAACATGGTATGTCTCTCCATTTATTTAGGCATTTTTTTTTTATTTTTCTTGGCGTTTTGCTGTTTTCAGCATATAGACTTTATACTTGTTTCTTAAGTATATAACTACTTTGTTTTCTTTGGAGAAATTATAAAAAGTATTGTGTCATAAGTTACAGTTACCACATGTTCATTTTTAGTATGTAAAATACAATAGATTTTTGTGTGTTGGTCTTGTGTTCTGTGACTTTGCTGAACTTACCAGATTTAAGAGTTCTTTTTTGTAGATTCCTTGGAATTTTCTATGTAGATAATCATGTCACCTAAAGTAGAAACAAATAATAAAATGTCACACTTAAGCCCTAACATATCAATAATTACTTTAAATTTTAATGATCTAAACATACCAATTAAAAGATAAATTGTAAGAGTGTATTTAAAAAAACATGACCTATTACAAGAAATTTACTTAAATTCATTAATATAGGTAGTTAAATGTATAATATATACCATTCATACATAAAAAATGAGTAGTTATATTAATATTTTATAAAGTAGACTTCTTAGCAAAAAATTAGTAGATACAAAGAAGGATATTGAGTAATCATAAAAGTATCAATGCACCAAAAAGACAGAGTGATTTCATATTTGCATGCACCAAACACCAGAGCCTCAAAAGACATCAAACAAAAACATCCAATTAAAAAATGGGTAGAGGATCTGAATAGACAATTTTTCAAAGAAGACATACAGATGAACAATAGGCACATGAAAAAGTGGTCAACATTACTATTCATCAGAGAAATACAAATCAAAACCTCAATGAGATACCACTTCACATCTGTTAGAATGTCTATTATCAAAAAGAAAGGAAATAACAAGTGTTGGTGAGGATGTGGAGAAAAGGGGACCCTTGTGCACTGTTGGCGGGAATGTAAGTTGGTGCAGCCTCAATGCAGAGCAGTATGGAGGTTCCTCAAAAAATTAAGAATAGAAATACCATATGATCCAGCAATTCTACTTCTGGGTATTTATCTAAAGAAAATGAAAACAGCAACTCAAAAAGATATACACACCCCCATGTTCAGTGCAGCATTATTTACAATAGCCAAGACATGGAAGCAACCTAAGTGTCCACCGATGGCTAAATAGATAAAGAAAATGTGACACACATACACACACAAATATTATACAATCATAGAAAAAGGATATTTTTGCCATTTTAACAACATAAATGGACCTAGAGTGCATTATGCTAATTGAAATAAGTCAGACAAAGAAAGACAAATACTGTATAATTTCTTGTATGTGGAACCAAAATATAAATAAACGAAAATGAGTTCACGGATACAGAGAACAGGTTGGTGAATGCCAGAGGCAGGGAGTGGGGGTAGGCAAAAAGGATAAAGGGGGTCAAAAGGTAAAAAAAATTATACCTATAAAATAAATAAGCCATGGGGATGTAATATATAGCACAGTGACTATAGTTAATAATACTACATTGCATATTTGAAAGTTGCTAAGAGAACAGATCTTAAAAGTTCTTATCACAGGAAAAAAATTATGCCTATGTGTGGTAATGGATGTTATCATCACTTATTGTAGTGATAATTCTGCAATATACACAAATGTCAAATCATTACGTTGTACACTTGAAACTAATGTTATATGTCAATTATATCTCAATAAAAAAGATTATCATCTCAGTGCTGATGAAAACAGATGTTAAATCAGTGAATGCAGGGTAAGGATTTTAACATTCTGCCTTTTAAAATAGTTGCTTTTAGATGATTTCCACAGGTCATTCTCCATGGAAATCGGATAAGAAAGACACCTCTGGCGAAAAGTAAGCAGTATCCTCTGTAAGGTCATTTGTTGGTTGTCAGATGAGATCTGACCCTGCAATTCAGAGTGGCTCCCACAGCCTAAGTCTGCAAGAGTTTGATTAGTAAACGACTACCTGAACAAAAAATACAAAAAAAAAAGAAAATATCATTAGTACACAAGTGAAGTGTGAAAACATTACTCTACTTAGATCCCTTTACTTTCCTTACATTTAAACATCATTGTCTTATGTGTCTCTCCATCTCATTTCAGGCTTTTTTCTTTGTCATTAAGAAATTTCATCATGATATGTCTTGGTGAGGATTTTCTTAGGGTCATCCTTTTGAGGTTGGCTCATTTTCTTAAAAGTTTTCAGCCATTATTGGTTCAAATATTCTTTCAGTGTCACTCTTTTTTTCTTTTTTTCTGGGACTCTGATGATACTAGTGTTTGATTTTTGTTTTTGTCCCATAGGCACATGTTTATTTCTTCAGTCTATTTTGTCTCTGTTGTTCAGATTGGGTGAATTCTATTGATCTGTCTTCAAGTTCACTGATTTCATTCTGTCATTTCCAACCTACTGTCGAGACCATCTGGCAAATATTTAATTTCTATTATTGTATTTTATTTTAGTTCTATAATATTTATTTGGTTATTTTTTATAACTTCTATTTCTTTGCTGAGGTATTCTATGTTTTTATTTGTTTCAAGATAACTTTTAGTTATTTGTTGAAGCATTTTTTATGATGCTGCTTTAAACTCCTTTTTAGATAATTCCAACATCTGATTCATCTCGGTTTTAGCAACTGTTGATTGTCTTTTCTCATTAAAGTTGTGATTCTCCTGGTTCTTGTTATAATGGGTGTTTCCTTTTATTGTTCTTAGGCATTTTGTCTATTATTTTAGGATACTCTGGGTCCTATTTAAATCTTTTATTTTAGCAGGCAGTCATCTTATTTAGGTTTAGCATACAGATCCTTGCCTACTTTTGTGTACTTTGATTTCAATGACAATTTAATTTTAGAGTCTTTGTGGTGCTATTTTGACCTGCTTGGTTTATTTGGCTGCTGGGGCTCCCATTGATTTCTGCTGGTGATACTGAGTGAGCAAAAGGAGTTTCCTCAAGCTATTTGATGAGGGTAAAGAGCACCTCCCGGGCAAAGCCAGTTGTGTTTGGATTCCCCCTCTGCATGCCACCCAGCTACCTGGCTTCTCTTAGTGAAGAATAGGAATAACAGGCCTGATGAGGAAGGACAATATTTCTGGCCTCTTATTGTCAGTGGTTCTTTTGACTGATTTCCAATGTCGATACTGCCATTTTCTCCTGGGTTTGTCACTGAGATTCCTACTCCATCCAGGGGAAGGGTGTGTTTACCTAGGCTGCCTTTTGTTGGTAGGTAGGGAATCAGTAGACATTAGGCTTAGATAGCCTTCTATTTGGGGGTTGGATCATAAAATGTCCTGTTGAGTTTTCCTCCAATGCTGTGTTCCTTAACCAGTTCACTCTTCTCTTTCTGCCTTTCAGAATTCTCTTTTGATTGTTTCTTGCATTATTTTCTGAGTTTAAGTTATCAATGAGTCTATATCATCTTGTCCAAGAGAAACAAGTCTATGTCATTTTAGACACACATTTATTTTCTTTTAATTATTTCTATTTTAAGTTTTTTCTATTTTTTTTGTTGAGATTCTCTATTTGTTCAATCATTAAAACCATCTTTTCCTTTCCTATTTATAAAAAAATTCTTTTAAGTCTTTGTTTACCAAATTCAACATATGGCTTATCTCAGGTTGACTTCTGTTTCTCTCTTTTTTATGGTTTTAAATAAACTTTATTAAGATGTAATTTACATAGACAAATGGAAACATTTAAAGTATTTGGTTTGATGAGTTCTGATAAATGTATACACCTGTAACCACCACCCCAATCAATATACAGAACATTTTTGTTGCCTCCAAAAGTTCCCTCTTGCCCTTTTGCAGTCAATTAAGTTATACTTTCTTATTTCTTCACATGCCTACTAATTTTTATTTTATCTTTGACCTTATGAATTATACATTGTAGAGACTGTAGATTTTGTTTTGGCCTATGAAGAGTGTTGATTTTCATTCTGGTAGGCAAAGAAATCACTGGTTGATAACTTTTAACTTCTGAGACATGGTTTTATACCTTTTTAAGGTGGATCTGTTTCAATTTTGCCTTTAGTCTTAGGGTAAGTCCCTTTATCCTTAGACATAGTCTTTACTCCAAAGTCCTTAGACATAGTCTTTACTCCAAAGTCGAGAGCCTTCTGGTATTTTAATGGAAAGTTTGGGATATTTACCCAGAGATATTTACCCATTATACTAGGTAGTACTCAAACTATAAACTCTGTATTCCTTGCAATGGGCAACAACTGAAATCTCTGCTTAGGATTTTTAGCCTTCTAGCTGTTACTTCATGGTCCTTGGAATACCCTCATACATTTTATGTTGATGTTCAGCCAAAGATTTTAGGGGCTCCCTCCAGTTTATTGCCAGACTTTTCTTTGCAATTTTCAACTGCTCTGGCAATTCCAAACTCTACTCTGATACTTCAAGCAAAAATAATATGACTTCCTGCTTAAATTTAAATTATCCTGTGACATGAGCACTGGGGATTGTCCTCAGGGGAAAAGACATATAATTTTGAATCTCAACCAATGAGATTCCCTTCTTCATAAGAGTCAAATCTCTTCAAGTTTCTGCCTGGTTTCATTCAATCAACCTCCAATGCATTCTAACAGTTGATTTTTTTTTAATAGTAGTTTTAAAATATTTTATTTAAAAAATGTCCAAAGTGTATAATTGTTATCTGTGGGAAGGTTAATCTGATACAACCTATCCTGCCATTACGGGTACCAGAACTTTCCCTCACCCTCTCTTTTAACTCAAAGCCTTATTGTCTCTGATCTAGGCAATTGTAATGTACTCCACACTGGCTTCTATGCCTCCAGTCACTCTTGTAATCCATGCTATGCACTGCTGCCAGAGTGATTTTTTAACATAAAATCAGATCCTAGTATCCTCTAATTACAATTCTTTAATGTCCTTTCCCCCTCAATATATACAGAATAAGTTCGAAATTCCTTAGCATAACCAGATTCCTGCCTATCTCTTCAGTTTTATATTTGGACAACTGCTCGTCCCCTTTGACATCTATGTTCTAACTATGCTGAATTACTTGCAGTTTTTCTATTAAGCTCTGCTATCTTGTTTGGGGGACTTTGCACCCTGCCCTCTACTTGATATTAAAACAAAAAAACAACAAAGAAAATATATTATGATAATAATAATAATAATAATAATAATAATAATAATAATAGACAACAAGTACTGAGTGCAGTCTATGTGCCAGGTGCTATGCTAGCTTTTGAAGTATTTATTTTTCATTTAGTCTTTGCAATAACCTTATGAAGTAAATACTTTTTTAATCCTCATTTTACAAATGATAAAACTGGCTCAGAGATGGTGAATAGTAGAGCAGGGTTACTCTAGAATCAGACTATGTTCACTGTCTTCCACTCAGGTAAAGTGTACTTATAGGATTTGGAAATGAAAGAACTAAGAATCGCCTTTGAGAGCTAAACTGTTGAATTAACATAAGATGAATATTAACAGAGATATGCAATGACATCTTAATAAAACAGAATAGTTCCCTTGTCAGAAAGGCTTGACTATAACCTGATGGAAATCATTGACTTATCTAAAAAAATAATGTGTCAAACAGTAGGGCAGCTGGTTAACTATGAATGAATACAGAGAAAAAGCCACAGAAACATACATGAGCAGCTCCCTCCAGACACTTTTCAAATAATATAGTATCCTAGCCTAAGAACCTAGCCCTTGCTCACTAGACAAGCTTATCATTGTAGTTTTAACTTCTTCTACTCCTTGCCTACAGGTAAGAACATGTACAGGTAAGGTCTATATGTATGTCTTGCAACCATGAGGGGACTCAGTCTAAGAGAGCATACTGAGGATAATATCATGTGTAAGATGACAGAGAAAAAGACAGACATATCCTGGGTCCTACATTGTATTACAGAGCCACTGAATTAAGCAGCCGGGAAACTTGTAACTAGAGCTCTTGATGTGGATAAGAAAGTACATATTTTTTATTGTTTATGTCAATTGATTTGGTGTTTTCTGTTATATGTTGCCAAGAGCAACCCAACTTATAGAGTGAAGCAGATGCCCAAGTCTTTTAATAAATGTAGGTGGGGGAATTACTGGAATTTTGGCAGATGACAGAATTGAGGAGGTAGAGAAGTGATATTATTGATGGCATGAGCCTCATAAGCAGGGATTTTTATACAAGGATTAAAAATAATTGCTTGTAAAAGAAAATGGGGAGCAAGAAGGGTACCAATCTCACATTCCTAATGTGTGTAGTATGAAAGAAAAACCACCCATAGGTGAAGTGGTGTGCTAAGAGACTATCTAGATTCTAGTTATGGCAGGAGATTGATAGAATGTTTTAAGAAGAAGCTGAGGGGTTTGGCTTATCACAAGTTATGAGTTCCAGAGGGTACAGTAGAAGGGTTTAGGCTAGATAAAATAAGGGGAGGAGTTCAAGATATGCTTAATTAAGGGAAAATACAGAGGAATATAGGGTGAGCATCCTGGTAATAATAATATGCTGGGTATATTACATGTTTGCTCTTGGTTTCACTCCATGCTCTGCTGTAAATAATATTACTTGTTTGTCCTTGCCAGCTGGCTTTGGCTAATGGGAAACACTGGTTGGAGATTGGAGTATGGAAGGAGGTATAAGCCAAGTATTTCTCTCTCTCTCCTTCAAGGGGCATTTTCGAGAAATGGTTGCATCTTCCTCCACAGTTCCAGATCCCCATTGGATATTTCCATCATGACCCCAGATCCCACCAACTGGCCTTGGCTTTACTTCCTCTCTCATGTTCCTCCAGTGTTAGGAATGGAAGACACTTCCTGCTATGACTAATCTGTATTGCTTTGCTATTCTCTGTTTGGCTTCTCAGCAATTCCATGACCTGTGTTACTGATTCCCTATATTAAATTTCCTATGTTTTTAAATACATAGAGTATTTTTTTCTTTTTCTCTGACTGATGCCAGTGCCTACAGTGGCTTGGCTGTGACTGGTGCTGTACCCTTCCAAAAATCATTTTAGACTTTGAATGCAATGTTTGGCCCAGGAACACCTCCCACATGGCCTCTCTGATTTCATTTTCATAAGGAGTATATCTTAAGGACACGATTATTTTCTTGGGACAAGTTACTACTCATAGTGTTGTTTGAACTAGTATGGCCACTTCATAGCATGGCAGCTCCTTTTTTAGAAGTCTGTTAAAAGGAACAACACGGGATTAAAAAGCTTGAAGTGTTCCTGATGTAAGAGAAATCACTAGCTACTTTGAGTTTTGGAAAAGTGGAGTCTTTAATATCACATGGTACTGCACAATAAATTTAAATTGTCACATCTGCCTATATGTCCCAGAAAGGCACTACAGAAAAGCAAGTCTTATCCTACTACTCAAGGCCTTCATTTTGAACTACTTTCCTTATCCCACACTTCTTGATCTGTTTCCTATCCTCCTGATTGCTGATCTCACCACTGGGCTCTTTCATGGCCTTTAATTGACCACATTTCTGATTTCTCTGGCTTCAAGATTTTTATTTCCTCATTGACCACAACCTAGACTGCTGGTCTAGCTATACTGTCTCTAGTTGCTTTATTTGACTCCTCATCCCACTCCCCCTTTTGGTCCAGCCAGGGATGGTGCCCCACTACGTTTTTTCAAACTCTAAGAGTTGGATCAGAATTGGTGGGAGGGGTGCATCTAAGTCACCTGTGGAAAGAGTAAATTCAACCTTGAATATAATGATCACATGATTTTTATCCTGACCCAACATCTCTTT
Source organism: Pteropus medius (assembly GCF_902729225.1). Taxonomy (NCBI): domain Eukaryota; kingdom Metazoa; phylum Chordata; class Mammalia; order Chiroptera; family Pteropodidae; genus Pteropus; species Pteropus medius. Next base: position 869,234 of record NW_024350323.1, read on the forward strand.
GGGGTATCATCCCTCCTGAATTCTCAGTTCATGGGGATTTGGATGGGGAAAATCATCTCATTCACCACACTCACAGGGTTGGAGAAATAACATAAGCTTGGCTGATTAGAATCCTCCCTTGGACATAATGATTAGTCCAGGATGAGTTAATAAAAGTATGACCAATGAAATTCCTCCTTGACATTTTTGCTGGAATTTTTGGGAAAGATGCACTCTTACTCTCTGAGATCAAAGACAGTCATGGACCATGTAAGCTTGGAGCTTATAGAGGCTGTCTTTATTACCACAAACCCAAGGATAAAAGTCAGAAAAGAAAAGAGGCAGAGCCAAGAGATAGAGATATACAGATACTTGGTGATATCATTTGAGGCCTGGGCCCAGCTGTACCTGTAGCCAGTTGTACTCTTACACTTCCCCTTTTGTCTTATACCACTTTAGGATGGGCTTCTGTCACTTGCAACAAAGAGAGTCCTGACTATGGAACTCAAATTCTTTTTCAAATTTCACCTTAGGAACAAATTGATGCAAATAAGACAGAGAAATTCACATATGTTTGTGTTAGGTGAAGTTACAGAATTTATGAAAATGTGATTAAGGTAGATTATAAATTTCTGCCCCTCTCTGCCCTCCTTACCACAATTCATAAATTTCTGGAAGACTGCAGAGGAATTACAGAGGCTAAACCTTTTTGAGTTGCCTGTATCCGATCTGGAAGACACTCCTTTTTTCTTCTCTTAGATCCTCTGGATAGTTTCCTTTATTTGGGCTTCCTAAAAGTAGTCCAGGGTTTGGGATCAGAAGTCACACATGATACTGTTAAGGACCAAAGTCATAGTACATAAGGATTGAGTGAGGAGAAAAGTTACCTGTGATCTAAAATAATCCTGTCCAGAGTCTCTGAGTTCATACTTTTTGGTTTTGAGGAGAGAACAGGGGTTTTGAGATCACATAGGCCTATTTTCCTGTTCTATCCCTGTCACTTCCTAGTTGGGTGACCCTGAAAAAATTACTTCACTTCTCTGAGCCTCAGTCTCTCCAACTATAAAATGAAGAATGTACTCTTCAAGGTTGTCTGTGAGGAGTAAATAAAATATCAACAACTATGATTGAAGTGACCGCAATAATTTTCTAATGAACATCCCTGCTATTCTTGCCCCCTACCATCCATTCCCCAGAAATAGATGCATGTAATCAGAAAGTTAAAATTTAACTTTATTGAGCTTTAATTTACATATAACAAATGATTCGATGTAATAGTACAGTTTGATGATACAATTTGGTAAATTTTGACAGATATATGCACCCATGAAAGGACTACTACAATCAAGATACAGAATATTTGCATCACCCCCAAAAGATTCCTCATTCCTCTTTTCAGTCCATCCCTCACTCCATCCCCAGCCCAATACTCAGAGTAACTTTTTAAATACATAATTCAGAGTTTCTCATCCCTCAGAAAATTAAATCTAAATTCCTTACCATGTCATTTCAAAGCCTTTTGTGGTATAAATCTTGCTATTCTCATATCATATGGACCTCTATCACTTGATATGTTGTAGCCACACTGGTTCCCTGTGTTCATGGAACCTGCCAAGCCCTTTCATACCTCTAGGACTTTGCTTTTGTTTCCTCTATTTGACATCCTCTTTTCCCAGTTAGAATCACCTCATTTGCTTGTCATCTTTCAAGTTTCAGCTTAAATGCCCTCTCTCAGAGAAGTGTTCCATGACTATCCATTAAAAATGGACTCCTCTAATTACTCTTTCTTTTTTCAATACCCATTTCTTTGTTTCTTTCATAGCCCACATCTTATTTATTTGCTTACATGTAGTGTCTGTCTCATTAAGTTGACTTTAGTCTCCATGATATAGAAATCATAAACCTTTTGTTCCTCCTTGTATCTCCAGTGCTTAGCACATACTAGGCATGCAATAAATATTTGTTGAATGACTTAATTATGCATTATCATATCTAGAAGAGTACCTGGCACATAACAGTGGTGATGAGTATACAACATTGTGAATGTAGTTAATGCCACTGAATTGTACACTTAAAATGGTTAAAATCACAAATTTTATATTATGTATATTACCATAATAAATAAATGCAAAGATAAATAAATAAATAAATAAATAAATAAATAAATAAATAAAGTCAGGATTGCTAACTTGAAAAAATTAAACAGATAGAGATACAGGAATATCTCATTTTAACGTCCTTTGCTTTACTGTGCTTTGCAGATATTAAATTTTTACAAATTAAAGGTTGTGGCAACCACCAGCAAAAAAATATGACTCTGAAGGTTCAGATAATGGTTAGCATTTTTTAGCAATAAAGTATTTTTTTAATTAAGGTATGTACACTGTTTCTTTTCAGACATAATGCTATTATACACTTAATAGACCACAGTATAATGTAAAGATAACTTTTACATACACTGGAAAGCAAAAAATTACATGTGACTTGCTTTATTGTGATATCCACTTTCATCTGGAACAAAACCCACAACATCTCTGTGGTCTGCCTATATACCATGCTAACACTAAACAAAGAAAGCTGGAGTACCTGTATTAATTTCAGACAAAGAAGACTTCGAAACAAGGAAAATTATCAGGAATAAAGATGGGCATTACAAAATATTAAGTGTCACTTCTCCAAAAAGACAAAGCAACTTTTATGTGTATGTATGTAACAATAGAGTGTCCAATACATGGGGAAAAACTGATAGAACTGCATGGAGAAATAAACAAGTCCACTATTATAGCTGAAAGCTTAAAGAGACTTCTTTTAGTAATTGACAGATGAAGCAGAGAGAATATCAGTAAAGATATAGTTGAACTAAACAGCACTATCAATCAACTGGATCTAATTGACATTTATAGAATACTTCACCCTACAGCAGTGGAACACACATTCTTCTCAAGCTCACATGAAACATTCGCCAATAAAGACCCCATTATAAAACACACTTGGAAAGATATAAAAAATAGAAATCATACAAAGTATGTTCTCAATCCCTAGTGGAATTAAACTAGAAATCAATGACAGAAAATAGCTGGAAAATTCCAAAATACTTGGGGATTAAATAAAATATTTCTATATAACACATGGGTTAAAGAAATCTCAAGAAAAATTTAAAATAATTTTAAAATAAATGAAAATAAAAATACATCTTATCAAAATTTATTGGAGGCAAGGAAATTTAGAAGGAAATTTATAGCATTAAATACATATAGTAGAAAGAAAATCAATAATCTAAGTAGTTCCACCTCCACAACTAGAGAAAGTAGAGCAATTTAAGCCTAAAGCAAGCAGATAAAAAGAAATAAAATTAAAGCAGAAATCAATAAAATTGAAAACAGAAAAAGAATACAGATAATCAACAAAACCAAAGCTGGTTTCTTTTTGAAAAGATAGACAAGATCAATAAACCTCTTGATAGACTGTTCAAGAAAAAAAGAGAAATACAAATTACCCATGTTAGAATGAAAGAAGGGTTATCACTAATGATCCCATGGATATTAAAAGGCTAATAAATGGATAATATGGATATTTGTATGCCTACAACTTGATAACTTAGATGAAAAGAATCAGTTTTTTTGAAAGACACAAACTACAAGAATCACACAAGGAGAAATAATCTAACTAGGCTGATATCTATTAGAGAAATTGAATCAATAATTAATAACATTACAAATAAAGGAAGTACCAGTTCCCAATGGTTTCACTGGTGAGTTCTCTCAAACATTTAAGGAAGAAATAATACCAATTCTCTACATTCTCTTTCAGAAAATCAAACAAAGGTAGCATTTCCTAACTTATACAGCAAGGCCAGTATTTGTTACCCTAATTTCAAAACCAGATAAACACATTACAAAAAAAAAAGAGAGAGAGAAAAGTATACACCTGTCTATGGCCATATCATCCTGAACAAGCCAGATCCTGTCTGATCTCGGAAGCTAAGCAGGGTCGGGCCTGGTTTGTACTTGGATGGGAGACCACGTAGGAAGACCAAGTGCTGTAGGTATAAAAAATAAAATTAGGGATTGTAAGCTGACAAGATCCTTGCAATCTGTGAGGTCAACCAAGGGTTGCCTCGCCTAAAAAAAAAAGTTTACACCAATATCTTTCATGAACACAGATGGAAAAAATTTTAATAAAATATTAACAAACGGAATCCAACAATGTATGAAAAGAATTATATACCATAACCAAGTGGTATTTATTCCAGGTATGCAAGGCTGGTTCGATATTTGAAAATCAATTAATGTAATCCATCACATCAACAAACTAAAGAAGAAACATCATATAAACATAATAATGGATGCAAAAAAAATTCAAAAAATTCAAAACCCAGTCATGATAAAAACTCTCAGCAAACTAGAACTAGAGGGGGAACTTCTGCAACTTGATAAAGAACATCTACAAAAATTCTATAGCTAATATCATATTTAATGATGAGAAACTGGATGCTTTCTCAAGATCAGGCAAGGATGTACCCTCTTATTTCCTTACTCGACTTTGTACTGGATGGAAGTCCTAGCTGATGCACTAAGAGAAGAAAAGGGAAAGTGTAAAAATTGGAAAGAGAAAAATGAAACTCCCTTTGTTCACAGATGATATTTTCTACATAGACATTTCCAAAGAATAGACCAACACCCCCCTCCCTCCCCGGACCTAATATATAAAAATTCAACTGCTTTGCCATATACCAGAAATGAGCAATTAGAATTTGAAATTTAAAATATAATACCATTTACACTAGCACCAAAAAGATAAATACTTAGGTATAAATATAACAAAATGTATACAGGATCGACATGCAGAAAGCTATAAAACTTGAATGAAAGAAATCAAAGATATAAATAAATGGAGACTCACACCTGTTAGAATAGCTGTCATCAACATTATTCATCATTAGGAAGTTCTAATAAAACACACCTATCAGAATGATTAAAATAAAAATAGTGACAATACCAAATGTTAGTAAAAATACAGAAAAAAGGAATCATCATACATTGCTAGTGGGAATGTAAAATGGTAAAATCACTCTGGAGAGCAGACTGACAGTTTCTTTAAAAAACTAAGCATACAGTGACCATATGACCCAGCAATTGCAGTCTTGGGCATTTATCCGAGAGAAAAGAGAACTTATATTAACACAAAAATCTGTACACAAATGGTCAGACCATCATTGTTCATAGTAGCCAAAAATTAGAAACAATCTAGAAATCCTTCCTCAGGTGAATGGTTAAATAAACTGGTACCTCCATATTGTGAAATATTACTCATCAATAAAAGGGAACAAACTATTGATAAAAACAACTACTTGGATGAATCTCCAGGAAATTACAGTGAGTGAAAAAAGCTAAAACTACACGGTTACAATACTTTATAATTCTATTTATATAGCATTTTTGAAATGACAAACTTATAGAGGTAGAAACAGGTTAGTGGTTGACAGAAACTAAGGAGAGGCATGGAGGCAGGAGAAAGGTGGGTATGGTTATAAAAGGGCAACATGAGGTAATCCTGTGTTGATGGAACTGTTCTGTGCCTTAACAGTGTTGGTGGATACATCAGTCTACACATGTGACAAAACTGCATATAATTAAATACTTAACCACACATACATACAGACACACATATGAACACAAGTTAAACTGGGAAAATTTGAATAAAACTGATAATTATAACAGTGCTAATATCTTGGTTATGATGTGCTATAGTTTAGCAAGCTGTCACCCTTGGGAGAAACTTGGTAGAGGGTACATGAAATCTTTTTATAATTCTTACAACAATATGTGAATCTACAATTATCTCAAAATAAGCTTAATTTTAAAAGAACTATAATGAAAATGGTATACTCATATAAGTGGAACATTATTCAGCAATAAAAAGGAATGAAAGAGATCAACTTCTAGAATGGCAGGGTCAGCAATGTGGTGAGCCCTCTCCCCAGGGAAATAACAATCTCACTACTGAAAACTATTTTAAAAACAACCATTTCAAATCTCTGGAAATTGTTCTAGTGTTATACAGAAAATGGAGAAACATCTATTCAAAATAAGATTTGACAGTGAGAGTCTGTGGTGTTTGAGCCATGACACATTCCCTTATCAACATCCAAGCTCCTATACCTGTCACCTGCAGCCAAGAAGATAAGCGGCCCTCTCCATCTAACTCCCAGTCTGGCACTATGGTTTCATCTTTGGAGGGGCAGGCCACTAGCATCTCTCATCCCTCCAAGCTTCATATTGCAGAAGCTCTATTTTGGGAAGACACTGCCAAGAAGACCAGTTTCTCTTTCCCAGCCCACCTTCCACTAATAAGGCAAAGGCTTTACTCCAAGGATGACAGGCTGAGGAAGCTGGGTCTCAAATATCCCTATCCCAGCTAGCTTGCAGGGTAAAGGGGCAAGTTAAGAAGGGACTACTGTCCCAGCAGTGAGCCCTGCTCATATGAGCAGTGGTGTCAGTCTGGAAGAATCAGGCCAGCCTCCTCCCAACTCCTGTAAATTACATAGAGGTTCTGCCCAGGGGAGAGACAGACCATTAGAACAGAGATCTCTGCAGCTCTTTCCAAAGGAACTGACATATTTGGAATAGAGTATAGGAAGTTTGTGCCTGAGGGTGTTGAAAACAAAGGAGGCCAATAGCCCCAGACTACTCTAAGCAACAAGCAAAATGGCATGCCATCCAGATGTTTAACAGAGGCACAGGGAAAGAAACAACTAAGAAGACTATATCTGGGATCTGAGCAGCCCCAAAGATTGGCAATAGCCTGCTCCTACAACTGTTTGGCAGTTACTTACTCTAAATGTAAACATGGAGTTACCATATGAGACAGCAATTCCACTCCTAGATATATACCCAAGAGAAATGAAAATATATGTCCACACAAAGAATCGTACATGAATATTCATAGAAACATTCATATTAGCCAAAAGGTGAAAATAACTCCAATGTCAATCAACTGATGAAAAGATGGATAAAATGTTGTATATCCATACAATGGAATAGTCTTTGTCCATTAAAAAAAGGATGAAGTACTGATACATGCTACAAAATGTATGAGCCTTGAAGACATTGCGCTAAGTGAAAGAAGTCAGTCACAATAAAAACATACTTTTTATTCCAATTATATTTGTAGAGACATAAAATAGATTATGATTCTTTAAGGCTGGGGGCAGGGGTAGGGGTTAGCAATAAGGTACAGTGTTCCTTTTTGGGTTAACAAAAATGTTCTAAAATCAATTGTGTCGATGACTGTGATACAGGACAGGGTAAATTCTCCCAAATGGGGACTCAAGTCCTGCATGGAGAGAGGGAGTGAGAATCCTTGACTGCGTGCAGAAAAGAATTCAAGTTCATGCTAGAGTTAGAGACAAAAAAAAGTTTATTAAAAAAGGAGCAATGCTCTATAGACAGAGCATGGTCTCCTCTCAGAGACAGGATATGAGTGAGACAGACTCCGAGTGTTTGAGGATTTCAGTTTATATGTGATTCGTAGTTTCTATGAATTTTAAACAAAGTTTAATACTTTGTTTCCCTATTTTCCTTTGATGGTATGGGTATGGAGCATGAAAAGCATGGGTATGCAGCATGAAAGGTGTGCTGGCGATCTCAGCCTTTGTTTTATAGGTTCCCCATGATCTGTCTGTAGGGAATGAATGATTGGGTTTATTTTGTGAAAGATAGGACTTAAAGATTCTGTTTTCCTTTCACAGTGTGAGTAAATAGTTTGTTAGTAATCCCAGCAGGAAATTTTCTCTGTTCTGTAGGTTCCCCATGGTCTGGAAGCAGTATGTTGTAGGCTGGTAGGCTGTGAATACAACCTAGTTTAACATTTAGTCAATTTATGTAGTTCTCATGCCTCTTCCCTATATCAATTGCATGACTCTGCATATACTAAAAACTAGTGAATTGTACACTTATATAGGCAAATTGTATGGTATACAAATTATATATCAATAAAACTGTTACTAAGAAGGAATAAAGTTTCTGATATACTCAACAGTATGTGGAATATTAGAAACATTATATAACCAAAAGAAGTAGAACCTAAAAGAGTATATACTATGTTATTCTACTCATATGAGATTTAAGAACAGGCAAATTAATGTATGATAACAGAAAGCATATTCATATTTGCCTATGGGGGCTACGGATTAACAGAAAGTGGAAATGAGAGAACATTCAACTGTGATGAAAGTGTTTTATATCTTGATTTAGAGTGGTAGAAATACAGTGTATATGTTCATGAAAATTCATTGAGTTGTATATTTAAGATATGGCATTTCACTATATGTAAATTCTATTTCAATTAAGAGAGACTATAGGAGACAGGAGAAAGGAAGAGAGAGAGGGAGCAAAAGGGAGAGGGGAGGGAGCAGATATAAGAGCTATTTATAAGGTAGACTCTATAGACTTTGCATCTTGTAGGATATGAAGGATCAGAAAGAGGAAAAGAGCTAAAACGACAAAAGGTAGCAGAGTGGTATTCTTAAGAATCCTGACTTTAAAGCCAGATAAATGGGTAGGAGACTCCTCCAAGACCTAGCTGTGGGACTCTGTGTCAATCACCTCATCTCTCAGAGCCTTAGTTTATTCGTCTGTAAAAATAATAATGATCCCTCTGTCACAAGCTTTCTTTGAGGATTAATAAAGTAACACATGTGAAGCACCTGGAGGGCTTTATTATTATGGCTCCAGATTTCTCACTCTGGCTCTAGATAGGTCACACTCTGTCTCTGATGTGGAATAGGGGTCTTGAGTACAGGAAGGAATTGTAAAAGGGATACCCAAAGAAAAGAGCCAGAAGCTAGGATGAGCAGTTTTTCAGCATGCTGAGGAGTGGACTTGGAACCCAGGCCAAAAGTTGTTAGGTCTACTTCTAGGTGCCCTCTTTACACCAATTCTCAAGCTGAGAGGTGGGATACTGGTGGTGTCTTCACTCTGCCAGCTCATACTGAGAGAGATATAAACCCTCCAAACCTGTCTTCTTAACATTCCCTGGGCAGTCAGGCTTGGCCTTCGACTCATTTTCTGGCCCTGTAGGTAGAGTGGTGCTCTTTCTGAGAACAACGGAACATTTCCCTGAGGTCTGTGGGGGAGCCTACATCTTTTGCATAAGATCAAGTGTCTGCTTCCACTTCTGTCCATACCCTAATGTTCAAAGGTGTGAAGAGCTCAGAGGGTGTAAAGTGGGCCAACTAGGCTGTGGGCCAACTAGGCTGTGGGCCACATTTGACCTGCCAAAGGTACCTGACAAAGGGCAGAACAAGCTGAGTCGTGGCTCCTGGGCTAACTTCGAGGCATCCTGGAAAAGGATCATGCTCTTAGTCTTTGAGATGGGTGCTTGGGGATCTTAGGAGGCTTCAGACTAGCGATTTTGAGGCTGAGCAAGATCTGAGACAAATCATTCCATTCCCAGTGGACAACCTTTTTCTTCATTCACTTCCCATATCTCTAAAAGAGGTAGGGAGTCTGGATGCAGGCCCAAGTGGATGGCAGCACCACCCAGTCATGGCCTGAACCTCACCAGTCTCAGGACTTGGCCCAGTTGTGTCTTGCTGCTATCCCAAGAGAGAGTTATGTTCCTGGCAACACTGCAGAGAGGGCTGAGGGTGGCTGTAAGGAGCTGGAGAAAGTGGGTAATAATTTGGAGGTCTGACAGCCCTTTTTCCAGAAGTCACCTCAGGTGAAGAAAAGTAACCTCAGTTACCATGGGGGGGCAGCAGAGGCCAATTTATAGTACCCTTAGTTGAGACTCAGAACTTCTGGATTAGAATCTGCATCCGTGCAGGAGTCATAGGCCAGCTCTTCTTAATCCCAGGCAGCATCTCCTTCTTGCAGGCCAGTAAGATCTGACCCAGTGTAGGTGGTGGGAGCAGTCTAAAGGTCAAACAGAGATTAAGAAAGCTTCTGGGACAGTAGGGCAGCATTAGGGACCCCAAAATGCCACAATAGAGAAGTCTAAAACATGGCAAGGAAGAAGACAATTATTTGCATGTAATTTAGTTCAGTCCTTAATATGTCTATGCATAGAAATCTCTCTCTCCCTAAGTGACTTTCACATAGAAACAGTCTTCCCCCACTTTTGATATTCTAGATTGAGTTCTCCTAGCATAGAACTCCTGCTCAGAACAACTGTGTCAGCTTCTCTCCCAAATAGCTCTGGTAATGGCTTTTTTTCATGTCCACCATGCTGGCCTCTCTGGCCTGGGAGAAACATCTTCTTACTTTTATGGTCCATAAATTTAGGGTATCCAGATTTCGTAAGAATTCAATTCAAGGACTGTGGGAAGGATTTCATTCTCTCCCTGGGTACACCAAAAGGCCCTCTTTGTCTTGGATCTTGGCCTCGAGGATTGAAGAGGAAGAGTGTGAGTCTGGTAACCAGTGCTAGCTTGATTAATTACTAAACTAAGAAGACATTGGACATACACATCCTGCAAATGAGCTAAAAGCCAGAAGCACTCCTAAAAGACAGATTCTTATTAGGAGAGTTTGGAAGTGAGCTCAGACTTCAGGACAGAAAGAGAAAGCCTATTAGCTGACAGAGCAGAGCCCAAGGTGGCATTCGCTCAAAAGGCAACATTTCTAATGGAATAACCAAGCTCAGAGATGAGTTTAGACCAAGCCATGAAGGTGCTGAGCTTCCCTAAGGGTTACCCTGGGGAAGCCTCATGTGCTTTTCCTCTGAAGCTCCCAGACCATGTGTCAGGTTCAGACCGACTCCACAAGCTCTGCTGGCTTCTTTCCTAAATGCCTAGAGATTCAGCCTCCTTTCCTTTCCTCTCTAAAGCTGTCATTGGCACTCATCCCTTTGAGTGGGGCACAGCTTTCCTTTGGGCTAGCTAAAGAGGGAGGTAAAGTCATCCTGGAACTCCCTTAAAGATGAATCTGAAGACAACCCTCAGGTAAAAAGCTCTGCCAACCACCACCAAGGCAAAACAGAATGATGGTAACAAAAACAACACATTGAACACACTAGGTTTGGTGTATTGTTACAGTGAAATGAATGTGAAATAACAAGGCTCCATCTTCCAAAGGCCTCAGATTGAGGAGACTGAAATCGAAGAGTTTGAGCTCTATCTCCTGACTGCCTTCTGAGGTGGCCACTAGAAGCTCTGAGAGGCATTCCCCCTGCATTCGGCATCCTGATCACCCACCCCTACCCTGCCACGTTCTCCCCATCCCTGCTCGCACAGGTTTCTCCTAACGCATACCTGGAAAACACAGGCATGTAGGCCCCCTTTCTCTGCATGGGCAATCTGTATCCTGAGGACATCCTCCCTGGGGTTGAAGATGAGCTTCTAGCCCCTAAGCCCTTGCGAACACAGAAATTATACCCTCTGGAAATTTCCTCCCAGCAGAAAACCACACTTAATCTGCTGCTGAATATGTCTGAAGCAACAGAACAGAATAGAAAGAAACCATGAGAGAAGAAACAGGGAATGTATACCTTGTCCTACAAAGGACAGTTCAGGGAGAACTCCTGTATTGAGAGCCATGTCTTAGGCACTTTACAACCATCATGATATTTTATCTACCCAACCACCTTACAAAGTAGCTATTTTTCCTATTTTACTGATAGGGAAACTGATAGGTTCTGATCACTTGCGCTTGAAAGTGCTGGCTGGGATGCAAACCCAGGCCTGCCTGACTCCAAATCTGTGCTGTTTCCAGTGCCAATGTGCTGCTTCCTGAAGATGGTGGGAATGATGGACTAAAGAGCCCATGAGGCCAGCTGTAAAAGAAAACTTCTAGGCACCATGTCCCAAACTTCAAGAAGGAGGCCACAGACTCTCTGAGGACAGGACAGCTACGAAGCCGAAGTGCAGCACATGCCAGGGTGTGGGTCCTCCACCCAGAAGCAAAACAGAAGCAGGTTGTGGGAAGGATGGAGGGAGAAGCCCGAGTCCTTCCTTGGGTTAAAGTCCCAGGTCATGCATGAACCAGCATCCGTGCTGACTCAGATTCTAGTGCTCAGCCCATTTCTGCTGCTTTAAGACCTCCACTTGCTTTCCTTTGATATCCAGCTCCACTGGTGGCAGAGGATGAGGCAGACGGTGAGTTGATATTGAGCTATGGAGGATGGAGGCTCTTTCTTGCCCCCTGAGCCCACTTTTGCCACCTTCACTAGGCAGCTCCCTATGGCACAGTGAGGCAGCCCCCTAGAGGATCTAAAGAGCAGTGCTGGAGAGACCCCATCTGCCCACTGCCAGATGGAAAATCTACCCATCTCTATAGGTAGTTTGGTCTCTTCTTGAGATACCCTTAGCATCTGAATGCCAAGAGTAGCCCACATATAGTATAACAAATGACACCTCAATTTTTGGACTGTGAAATGTGCAGACTTGCACTTAGCCACAAATAATCACCTTCATTAAAAGAAAAACTTTTCGGATACACCTGGGGCAGTGTACTTCCTTCTTCGCTATATGAAGCATGAAGAAATAGCTTTAAATTGAAGCAGGAAAGATAAAAATTGGAAGCAAGATTGCCAGTAAATGATGGAACTGAGAGAGTTTTGGAAGTCGAAGAGTTCCTACCCCATGGCAATCTTCAATGCAGGAAAAAAATGGCCCAAATATGAACTAGAAGAGAACTTATTTGGGAAGAGAAAGATGAATGAGGTGATCTCAATGGGGCTAGGATCCTAGAACAGTTTCTTCCGTGTCTTTTCCATTTTCCATTCCAGAGGGTGTCTGAATCCTCTTTGCTCAAGCCACTATCTCTGTGCATCAAACTCTAGAATTGCAAGACCTTAGATACAAAAACTTTATAAAACATCTACTTCTCTTGTGGCTATTTAACTATAAGTAGTCATTTAACTTCTGCTTTGATACCTTCTTGAGATACCTTCACTGTGAGGATTTTACTGCCGCTGGAGGCAACTTTGATAGACCCTCTGCTTCTACATGTTGTGGTTCATATTTGTTATGACAACAGTAATGGTATCAACTCTGTTAGCGTAACGCCACACCCCTATAATGCCATGGAGATGGTTTCATTAAGTTTCTATTCATTTATTCATTCATTCACTCATTCAACAAATGCTGAGCATCTATATGTTAGGCACTATACTTGCTTCTAAAGAAACAGAGAAAAACAGAAACCGACATGGCTTCTGCTCTGATGGACTTTGGAGTATAGTGGTTGAGACAGAAATAAACCAAAGAATCGTACAAATAAAGGTGAAATGCAACTGAGATAATTGCTATGAAGAAAGGAAGACAGTTCTATGAGAGATATAACAAAGGAACCTGACCTAGCCTGGAGGCTGGTCTAGAAAACCTTCCCTGAAGAGGCGATGCTGGAACTGAGATTTGAGTATTAATTAGGATTAAGCAAGCAAAGTGTATGGAGGTGGGGGAGTGGAGAGAATGTCCCAGGAAGAAGAAAATGCATGTGCAAAGGCCCTATGGCCAGAAAAGAATGGTAGATTTGGAACTAGAAGAAGGCCAGTGTGGTGGAACATAGAACATGAGGAAGAAAGTGATGTGAACTGGAGATGTAAGTTTGAACAAGACCTTACTGGACACTGCAGGCCACCTTAATGATTCCTCTTTCTTTTATGGGCCATAGGAAATTATTGGAGGTTTTTATATAAGACAATAACACTATCATATTTAACTTTTGAAAACCTTACTCCGGATATTGTGTAGAAAATCAGTTGGAGAGAAACCAGTGTGGATATGCAGAGACTAGTCTATTCTAATAGATAAAATGAGACATGGTGGTAACGTGGACAAGAGTGGTGGCTGGCACTGTCATTGGAAAAAATGTGGATGGACTAAGAAACTTCTAAGGGATAAAATAGAACTTAGTGATGACTGGATATGCGGGAGAGGGGTTGCCAAGAATAACTCCTAGGTTTCTGAATTGCATAACTGGATAGTTGGGGGTGCCATTCACTGAAAAGGGGGAAACTGGTAGAGAATCAGATCTCAGGGAGACCATAGATTTGGTCTCGGGTGTATTGAATTTGAGTTGTGTTTCAATCATCTCAATAGAGATATAAACATGACATATACATACCATGGCCATGCATGAGATTTCCTAGTGAGAGAGCCTAGAGTGAGAAAATAAGGCAGCTTTGGAGAACTCCCACATTTAAAAGCCATTTAGAGAAAAAATGAGTCCCAAAGGAAACCAATAAGTTCTCAGAGAGGTAGGAGAAAAACAAAAACAAGAAGCTAACAGAGGAAAGTGTCTCAATAAAGAGGAAGGGGTAAATAATGTCAAAGGCCACTGGGCAGTCAAGTAAGATAAAGAATGAAAGCATATTTTGGATTTAATGGCATGAAGGTCATTGGTGACCAGAGCGAAAACACTTTCAGGGTAGTGATGAGGCAGAAGCATGACTGGCATGGGCTGAGGAGTGAATAGAGACAACTCTTTTGAGAAATTTATTTGGAAGGGGAGAAGAATTAATGATAATTAGAGGGGGTGTGGAGTTGAGGGGGGCAGTATTTTAAGATGGAAGAGACTGTTTTACCTGCTACTGAGAAGGGTTCAGTTGAGAGAAAAGGGATAGTTGATAGTGTGAGAAAGTGAGAAGGGATAGGCTACAAAACATCAGTGGAAGGAATGGTGCTCTGAAGAGAAAGGATACCTTTCCCTCTGTTACAAGAGGAAAGTCCTAGAGAAGGACGAGGTAATGTAGGAAGTTGAGGCCTTGCCTGATGCTTCAGTCTCACCCATGAATAAATGATGAGGTCATCTGCTATTCAAGAGAGTCAGAGGATGGACACAGGGGCTGGAGGTTTGTGTAAAGAGTGGAGAAGATTTGAAATAGTCATCCTGGAGAGTGAAAGGTACTAAAACAGTTTAGTACCTAGTAGGATTATGAAGGAGTGTTGAGGACTCAAATGAGATTATTTATAGTCAAGCAGATCCAGTTTGTGACAATGTAGTTAGTCAGCTGAGGTGAAGTGGAAGAGATGAGGGTGTTTAGGAGCCAGGAGGTCTAACTGATGTCTGAATCATCAACATGGACACTAAAGTCCCCTAGAATAATGGCAGGATATTCAGTGGAGATGGGAAAGTCAGTGAATATAGAAACCAAAGTCCTCATTGAGAAAGAAGGTAAAGGGGTTTAATATATGGTGATGGAAGAAGATTTGACTTTGGGTGGTGAATACATGATGCATTATCAAATTGTACACTTTAAACCTATATAATTTTATTAACCAATGTCACCCCGATAAATTTTATAAAAATAAATAAAAATTTACAGCCAAAAAAAAAAAGAAAAAAGAGAGCGAAAGAGGGTATATTCATTTATTTAGAAGTGCTATAACAAATTACCACAAACTGAGCGGCTTACAACTACAGATACATATTCTCTAACAGTTCTGGAGGCCAGAAGTCCTAAATCAAGGTGTTGGAAGAGTTGGTTCATTCTAGGGGCTCTGAGGGAGATCTATTCCCTGCGTCTTCACTGGTTTCTGGTGGTTGCCAACAATCCTTGGCATTGCTTGGCTTGGTTTGTAGACCCATTGCTCCAATCTCTGCTTCATGTGGCCATTTTCCCTCTGTGTGTTTCTCTGTGTCCAAATTCTCTCTTCTTGTAAGAATTATCAGAAGAGCTGAAGTTTTTGCAAGAGGGAGGAAAAAAATGGTTTGAAAGTAGTAATAAAGATCAAGAAAGACACCTACTCCACTTCCTGATCCTGTGGTCCTGGAAAAGATAACAGCAGCATCACATAAGAAGGCAGCAGGGGAAATAGAGTCCTCTGCATAGAACTAGGTTTCTGTGAGGTAAAAGAGGCTGAGAATGCCGATTCGGGAGCAGGTGGTCTAAAGGATTCTGATGGAAGGCTCGGGGAGGTGGAGAAAAACTGGAGGGATGATTAGGTCAAGAACAAAGCAGAGCAGTGTGAGAATCAATGTGAGGATGGAGATGAGACTTACAATTTGGGAGTGGACTGGTGACTTTGGGAGGTGTGGGGCAGAGTGGATTTAGTCTTAGGATCTTTGAGAAGTTATCAGTATCTGAGCCTGGTAGCCAGAAAACTGCTCTCTCAGCCTGGGTTGATGGCAACTGCAGAAGCTGCAGAATGCAAACTACATGTAATGGTGGCCCCAGAGGGGTCACCTCTGTACCTTTGTGACCTAGAGTGGAACGGAGTCTAGAGTGAAGTCACTGTGTCAGTTACCTAGTGATGAGACTGGATTCCTCATACTAGAAATTGGAAATGAGAGGGGAAAGACCACGAATAGCTAAAATGTGCACATTTAATTCTCTTGGTTTTGACCAAGAAGGTATTGAAACATCTAAGAAGAGTCCCCTGGGCTGTAGGTCTTAAAATGGAGCCCTCTAGTTCTATGCCCCATCTGTGCCAACGCACCCACCACAGCCAAAAATGATCAAGCAAGCTGCAAATGCTCTTTGGTGTTCAAATCTAGGTAATTGCCCGGAATTACTAATGTCTTCTAAGAGGAAGTAAACCGAGCTGAACTCTCATGTTCAAATTCTGCCTTAGGCACTTGCTAACTATGTGACCTTAGACAAGTGACTTAACCTGTCTGTCCCTCACTTTCTTCATCTGGAAAATGGAGACAATAACAATTCCTACCTCACAGAACTGTTGTCATGAAAGATTAAGTGAATGTTATATGTGAATGTTTAGAATAATATCTGGTACATACTAAGAACTATATAAATGTTTTATTGTTATTAACTTGCTCTTCCATCATCCCATTTAATCACTTGATTCTACCCTGCTTGCTGAAATCTCCCGGGCTCTGAACCCTAACTCGAATAACTGCTTCTGATCCTTCCCCTATGGAGGCTCTTCCCTGGGTCTGTTTACCTCCAGATGCAATAAGCCCAGGTCCTTCGACTGTTCCTCATGTGATATGGCTGCTGGTGTACCAGCCCAGTGACTCACGTTTGGACACTTTGCACTTTGTCATTGTATCCTTGTTTAAATGGGTTGTCCAGAATGGAGCACAGTGCTCTGTGACACGCGTAGAGAAGGGCAGAACCATCTTTTCTCTTGTTCTGGTTCTATACTTCTGTTAATGCAGCCTAAAACCTAATTACCTCTTTTGGCAGCATCATCACTCTGTTGGCTCGTATTGACTTTACAATCAAATCAAGGTCTTTTTCACATGTGCTGTTGTTAAACCAGGCAGATCTCTTTTAATCCATGATAGAGGAACAAACCAGCTATAGTTGCTGGGAGAAAGTCAAGTCCAGCAGTCAAAGCTGTGTCTGGGGAGTTTAATAAGAAAGCCAAGGTGGTCTAGGCAAGCCATTGGTGGTTGGGGTTCATGGCAGATGCTACCAGTTGCCTGCCCAATAAAGATTTCCCAACTTTGTTCAGAACAATAATGTGCCCAGCTAAAAACACTGGATTTCCCAGCTTTCTTTGCAGCTAGGAGTGTCTATATGACAGTTCTAATCATAGAGATGTAGGCGAGTGATACTGGGGAGAGCATTCCATTCGGAATAAAAAGGCAAAGCCTCTCTATAAGGTTCTTTATCCTTAACCTTCTTGCTCTGTAGCCATTTCCACTTCTTCCTGTCTATAATACAGACATAAGGCCTGGAGCTGCAGCAGCTGTCTTGTGACCATGAGACAAAAAGTAAATAGATGAAAGCCTGCCCTAAGGATGGCAGAGATGAAAGACCAGCGTCTCAATGGCATTATTGAACTGCCTTATCAGCTCTGGACCATAGATCCAAGGAATTTTTATTGCATAAGGCAAATAAACCTCTACCTATTTAAGCTACTATTATAGAGTAGTCTCTTATCGGTGGCCAAAAGTATACCTAAGTGATATAGAGTTACAACATAGGAAAACTAGAGATCCAATTGGAGAGTAAACATGACTATAGGAATTTAGACATTTAGAAATACAAGTGGGAAGTTGGGATCAGAGGAACCATTAGGAGGCCAGCAGGCCCAGCCACAGGGTGGGGCTCAGGGTAGGGTGTCTCTCCCTCGATGGTAGACTAAAAGAGCATGACAGGGCCTAGGCTTTGACTTGGGACTGCTGGTCAGGCAAGGTCTCTGGGAGACTCAGACACAGGACATAAGACAGATGGCCAGGGATCAGAAGCAAACGATAAGGCAGAGGCTCAGTGGAAACTTGAGATCAGACTCAAACTGGTGGCAAAGAGACAACTTGATGCTGAGTCCCAGCATGCAGGGCAGGGTTACTTGAATCCTTCCTGTCTTAGGACAAGGGTAGCCTGAAAGTGAGAAGAAAATTTCTCCAACTGTAGAGAGAGGGGGCGAACGGAGAGTGTGATCAAAGCAGAGCCTGACAAGCTTCAACTTGAGCTGTGTGGACACTGTTCTTACAGGTTCTTAGATTTACTCTTAATTTTATGCTCATTTCTATCTTTGCCCATGACCTTTTAAGATCTGAGCTTAACATAAAGTTAAGAAATGTGTAACCACATTGGTCTCTTTAAAGAGTTCCCACGTTTTCTTCTTCCCAATTGTCAGAATTCACTGTGGAAAACCGTCCCCTCCTCCCTCTCTTCCAAGATGTCTCCCAGCTGTCTGGTTTGAGCACACTCTATCACTTTTCCTGGGCAATCTGGGTCCCCTCAGAAGTGACCCACATTTGTCCTCTAGCTTTAGCCATTGCTGCATGGCAGTGGGTGGAGAGAAAGGGCTGGAAAGAAGGCTGTCCAGGACCCACCAGCTTTGGGGAGCAGCAACCCCCTTCCCCACCTGGTTATTATGCTCCAGAGGCCTGATGAGAGGCCAATGCCTTCCCTTCCCCCATCCCAATTTCTTGTGTCATCCTGAGCGACACAATGAGAGTTTCTTCTGACTGCTGGTGCACTACCACTTCTCTTTTGTGTGCAGCAAGTACTGTGTGGATAAGTTATTGTTATATTGTGCTCCTGTGATAAATGGACCTTTGTGAGACACTTTTCACCCTGTGTGCGATGGAGAGAGGGAGGGAGTCTTGCCTGAGTGACTTCTTATGGAAAGCTTCAGAGGTGCTCAGAGCAGATAGCCTGGGCCTGGCAGGCTGCTCTTTCATTGGTACTCAAGGATGTCAATCACTGTGGCCCTGCCAATCAGCTCTGAAGTAGGTATCTGTAAGCGATTAGCTTTCTTTGTTAAACAGAACACTGAACCCTCCAAGGACTAAACAAAGAATGGCTCCGGAAAGACAGTTGCTAGGAGTGCAGGGGCAGTCGTGCCAGTGTCACTAACTCAAACCCTTTCATTTCATCCTCCTTCTTCAGGCCCTGTCTCCACTTTATTCTTTACATTTAGGTCAGTGCCAGGTCCTTTTAAATTCTACCTCTGTCGTTTCCTTCCCATGTTCATGTCTTCTCTCCACCCCAACTGCTGCTGTCTTGGTTCGGCCCTCGACACCTCCCACCTGGACTATGAACCAATCTTTTAACCAGTTTCCCTGCCTCAAATCTCCCACACCCCCATCTCCAATGCAGTCTCCATCCTACAGCCAAATCGGTCTTCTAAAAACACAAATCTGATTGTGTCACCTACTGCTGAAAACCTTTCAACCTCTTCTGTGGCTCTCAGTAGCCTTGGGATAAAGTTCAAAGTATTTAGCATGGCACCCAGGGCCTTTCATTATATGGTTCCTGCCAAATCTTCAGCCTCATTTTTGGCAGTGATCCCATTTCACACCTAGTCACAATGAACTACTTTGCAGGTTTATGAACATGCCATTCTTGGCTTTGCTTCTGGGCCTTTACGCATGACATTTCTTCTGCCTGGGACATCCTTCACACACCACCTTCTCTCCTATCTGTCTACCCAAGTCTTACTTATCCTTTGAGACTTAAACTAAACTCCCTCAGCCCAAGACACATATTGTACTCATGTCTATATCTATGGTACCTAGTACAGCATCTGGAATATAACAGACCCTCAACAGATGTTTGCTGAATAAATGAATGAATGAATGCCCCTCAACTCAAGAGGCCGGATGCAAAATCGTCTCTGAGGGCAACTGACATAGTTAATCAGTTCCCCCCTCCCCCGCCACCATCAGCGCCACTATGGGAGGAAAATCTCTCTTCTCTCCCATTCATATCATCTTTACCGCGCTGGGTTGCAATTCCTTCATTAAAATGTCTAATTCACTGTGAGCAGGTGGAGGACAGGGCCATGTCTGATCCACCGCAGTGTTCTACCTAGTCCCTAGCATGATGCTTGGAACGTAATGAATGAACAGGCCTCTCAAATGCCTGAGAGTTTTGCCCCTTGTCCCAGAACCCTCTCCTCTCTTTCCCATAAGTTCCCACCACCAATACAGCTAAACTGCTTTACAACCACATAAGGCTCCTTCTCATCCTGAAACTTTTTGCCTGCATCCCTCTCACCTAGTCTGCCCTTTACACGCACTCACCCAAATCCTGCTACTTCTCTGGGAACCAGCTCAAACTTTCCCTCCTCCGGAAACTTTTCACGTGTCCACCCCCAGCCCACTTCTGAGTAGTAGTAATTATGCCCACGCAGGTCATTTAGCCCTTGACATCCCCTCAGGCCATTTGGGGGGAAACCAAGACTCAGAGAGAGAAAAGACCTCTCAAGGGCACATAACACATTTAGTGGTGGAACTACTACTACCTGAACTCAAATCCCTGGTCTGTTAACCCTCCCACTAGCCAACGTATATGCCTGTTTCCTCATGTAGACTATAATTTCCTTTAAGGCAAGTCTGTGTCTGCCACCCCTTCGCCAGAGCTTTACTGGACTGTCAAGAGAGGTCTAGAGCCAGACTGCCTGGGTGTCTGTGTTGGCTTCACTGGTTACTAGCTATGTGGCCTTAGGCAACTTAAGCGCCCTAAACCTCAGCTTCCTCAGGTGTAAATGAAGATAAAAGTAGTGACTACTTCAGAAGATTGCTGTGAATATTAAATGAGATCAAGTGCCTAGAGCAGCAACTTAACACCTAGTGTACAATCAATGAGGGCTGTTTTCTTTATTGTTATTATTCTCGATATTAGCAAATCTTCACTGGTAATGGTTGATTAAATATTAGAATGTGGGAGTTACTGGGAGTGGGAGGGAATGAGAAAAGAAAGCAGACAACTGAACCATTCTGAGATTTGGTGGAATCCAAACAAGGTTAGTGGCGGGGCAGGATGTTTGTACATCTCAGTTGCTAGAACCATGTGACTGAGAGGGCCCCAAGCACATGGTTCCATCTGGGCGGCGCAGCTTCCCTAACTCTCAGCTATCCTCAGCAGCCTATAGGGGGAGCCAGGAAGCTAGGACCGGAGAGAGGCTGCTGGAAATGTTACTAAGGGCAGAAATGACACCCCATCACTACTACCCATCTTAGCCCCGGTCTTGCCCTCTCCCGTACGCTCTCCAAGCTCCGTCCTCCATGGAAGCTAAGCTGGGAGCTGTCCTTCAGCACCAGGGGCCGTCTTGGCCTTCGGCAGGACAGTGAGGGCGACAGCGGAGTTAGGGACATGGGACTCATCTGATCCGCAGCCGGCTCCAGCGTCGCCTAGTCACGGGGACGGGGGAGGCGACCCAGGGAGGCAGCGAGACGCTACGGAGATGCCTCCCGCCTCCAAGAATCACCCTCAAAAGTCCCCTAGACCTCGAGGGGTGGGGAGTGAGCGGCTGCCCCGGGGAGGGAGGTGGACGCCCGGGTTGACGGTGGAGGGGAGCGCCGGGCCTGGGACTCAGCGTGTGGCGTGCGCACGCGGGGAGCGGGCGGATGAACAGAGGAGCCGAAGTGAATGGAGTTGGGGTGGATTGGAAACATCCCAAACAGCACAGGCTGCGGCCGGCGGGGGCTGGAGGGGGTGGGGGGGGGGAGAGTCCTGAGGCGCAGGCGCAGTCGGGGCCCCAGTCCCGCTCCCTCCTCCTCTCCATGCCTCTTTCTCCGCCCCGCTCCCCCCCAAACACACTCGCACACGGGCTCTCAAGGTGTTCTCCGCACAGCGGAAGATGGCGACAGACTGAGGGGGCATGGCCAGCGGGATCCACCGGGCCGTGCCGCTCGGCGGCCGCCACAGCGGTGCGAACGAGAGGCGGAAGCGAGAGGCGCACTAAGTAAAGCCCGGCGTCCGCGTCCGGCGCCTGTGGCGCCGCCGGGAGCCAGGTGGCCCGCCCGAGCCGGAACTCTGGGAGCAGCAGGCTAGAAGCCGGAGCGCAGCCGGCCCGGGACCGGCCCCGGCCTCGGCGGACGGCCAGAGCACGAGCAAAGCCCGAAGGGCCGGCGGGCGGGCCTAGAAGGGCGCGAGCGAGGCAGGGAGCGGTGCGGAGCGGGCAGCGGGCGGGAGCGGCGCGGCGCGGCGCGGAGCGAGCAAGCGGAGCGGAGCGGAGCGGAGCGCGGCGGCCGGGCCCCCACGGCGGCGCTGAGGGGCGCAGAGCTGCGCCGAGCCGAGACGGCCCGAACAGAGTGCAGGGCGGGCGGCCGCCGGCGCCGAGGGCAGTGTCGCGGAGCCGAGGGCAGCTGAGGGGCCCGGCACTATGAGGAGCGCGGCGCCGCCGCCGCAGCCGCCACCGCCCCAGTGCCCCGCACCGCCCCCCGCTGGGACGCCGGGCAGCGCCTAGCGGGCCGGGCGGCCGCGCCCGGGCTGCGAGCGAGGGAGCGCGGGAGGGACGCGGGGACGGCACGACAGCGCCCCGCGACTCCGGCCTGAGCGGGGCCCGGGGCCGGCCGGCCTGCCTCGCCATGCAGCCCCCGAGGTAGAGCCTGGACGGCGCCGAGGAGCGCGGAGCGGCGCGCCGCCCGCTCTCCCGCCCGAGACGGCCGTCCGGCCTCGCGCCTGCCTGCTCCCTCCAGCCCGGACCTCCCCTGAAATATGTTCAGGGGCGCTTGGATGTGGCCCGGGAAAGACGCCGCTGCGCTGACGATCTGCTGCTGCTGCTGCTGCTGGGCTCCCAGGCCAAGCGACAAACCTTGCGCCGACTCCGAGCGGGCGCAGCGATGGCGACTGTCCCTGGCGTCCCTGCTCTTCTTCACTGTGCTGCTCGCTGACCATCTGTGGCTGTGCGCGGGGGCCCGGCCCCGGGCCAGGGAACTGAGCAGCGCCATGCGGCCGCCCTGGGGGACCGGCCGTGAACGGCAGCCGGTGCCTCCTCGCGGTGTGCTGCCACTGCCGCCGCCGCCGGGTGAGCCCAGTGCTTCCCCGGGCACCTGCGGCCCCCGATACAGCAACCTGACCAAAGCCGCCCCCGCCGCCTGTCCCGGGCCGGATTGCGGCGGCGTCCCAGAGCCCACGGGGCTGGACGCAGCTTGCACCAAATTGCAATCTTTGCAGAGACTTTTCGAACCTACTACCCCAGCCCCACCTCTGCGGCCCCCTGACTCTTCTTCCCAGACCCCTGCCGAGTTCCCTTCCGCCAAAAAAAACTTGCTCAAAGGCCACTTTCGGAACTTTACTCTTTCCTTTTGCGACACCTACACTGTCTGGGACTTGCTGCTGGGCATGGACCGCCCCGACAGCCTGGACTGCAGCTTGGACACCCTGCTGGGGGACCTGCTGGCCGTGGTGGCCAGCCCGGGCTCCGGGGCCTGGGAGGTGTGTAGCAACTGTATCGAGGCGTACCAGCGGCTCGACCGACATGCTCAGGAAAAATATGACGAGTTTGACCTCGTGCTGCATAAATACGTACAGGCGGAAGAGTACTCGATCCGGTCCTGCACGAAAGGCTGTAAGGTAGGGACTGGCGTCCGCGGCCACAGTGGCTGTTTCGGCGGCGGGAGCGGTGGCGGTGGGGCCGGGAGGAAAAAGGAGGTCTCCAAGTCTGCCCACCCCACCTCCTCCCGTCACCCCCACCGTTTCTCAGTGCGGCACTATGAGTGCTGCCTTGGGACCTCCGTGTACAAGGGGCCTCAGGGATTCAGGTCAGGTTACCACCTGGCCAACTTGTATTAATTCCGGGTTTGGGCACCGTCCGACTGGGGCTTCCTGGTGCCCTGCCCCGCCTGAGGAGGGAGGGGTCACGGGGCCCTGGACTGGCAGGAGGGTGGAAAGAGGGATCCAGCCCCCTTAGCCTCCATCTCCGGCCAGCGATGCCCTCTTCCTTTCCTGGGCTGGAATTGAAAGTCCTGCGGCTGGCTGATTCGGGGGCAAGGCCAAAGGTGGAAGGAAAAGTGTTTGGCAACCTAATCCCCGCCTTTCGGCCCCTGGGAATGGGCAAGAGAAGAGACACGCCTGCTGGTGGGGCACACCACACTGTTGACCTTAGATGACCTGAGGTGGCCGGTCAGAATATAGGTGGGTGGAGCCAGGTAGAAGCTCCTGGCCAGCCCCTCTTTCCTAACAAAAGAAGGAGCTGGCAACAGAGCACAGAGACCTGTGGGAGGGCTACTGAAGGTTGGTGCATTACTGAACTCCCAGTGCCTTTCCAGCACCCTGGGGTGGCAGTGGAAACACAGCTGGCTTTCTGGCTGCTGGGGACAGGCATCCAGAGGTGAGGTGAGGCTGGTGCAGAACAGGCCTGCCTAGGACAGAGCTGAGTTAAGAAACTTCTTGACCCTTAGCAGGGTCATTCTGGGCAGTAGGTGTACAGGGGCCGTAAACATTTGGGATGCGTGCTAACCTGGTCACTCAGCCTGGCCGGGTGGCCTGCCTTTGGGACGAAAGAGAACAGCAAGGTCAAAGGGTCAAGTGACAAGGATACAGGGTGGGGTGGTGGCCTTACCCGTCCTCTAGCGGGGGACTGAGAGCTGGAGAGAGAGATGGTTGCCCCCTAGCCCACCTCGTCTCCTACTATGGCTTTGGGGAGGGTCAGAAGTGCCCCCTTCCATCCCACGTGACCCCTGTGGACTTCTGCAGGGTTCTGTGCTCTCGGTGGGCTCCTTCAGGATTGGGGCAGGGGGTTGGGCAGAAAAGGAGTAGCTCCTCGCTCCTGATTTTACTTTCTCCTTCTCCTTTTTCCTGCTCTCCTAACCTAGCAGTTTCCCTCCCGCCTCCCTCAGCCTCAGCTGACTCACTGCCTCACTCACACTACCAAATGAGATATTCCACTTCTTAAAGGTGTACAGACAGATAGACACACGCACTGCCATACTCCCCATCACTACCCTGGGCAGTCACACAGAGACACAGAGTGGTCATTACACCCACAAACTGCCATAGGAGCAGACACTGTGTCACACATGCACATCTCACAATGTCAGAGACGCACTGGCAGAAGTGCTGTCACATGAAAAAGGACACGTTTTGTCATATAGAGATATAGAAATGCACCCTCCACGTCAGCCACAGATGCACATACTCAGTGGAACACAGGGACGTGGCCCACCAGCAAAAAGAATAAAGAATGTCTGTCCTTTGTCGCCTTCCCTTCAACTCCGTGGCCCTGACTGTTTCTTTTTCCTCAGTCACCAGGATGAATGAGAGACCATGCCACAACTTTCCTGTGGGGTTTTCCCCATTATTATAGTTGGCTTCAAGCTCTGTCTCATCCCGCATTAAATAATAATCCCTCATGTTGATTATTTTTACCAAGCAGTTTGGTGTAGGAAAAAGACAACTGATCTCCTGGATTCAGGAGGCCATATCGCCTCTAGCACTTGTTAGCAGTGTGACCTTAGGCACGTCACTTCACTTCTCGAAGTTTTTGTTTCCTCGTTTGTAAAACGGATAAGTCCTTGTTCTGCCCACAACCTGAGCCTTGTGAGATTCAAGTGGGAAGAGGTAGCTGATAGTATTTTGAAGTAATAGTATAACACCTGACACTGATGTAATGCCTAGGTTTTTCAACCTCTCTCATGTATATTACGAGATCATAATACTAGCACCATTGTTCCCGTTTTACGGATGAGGAAGCTGAGGCATGGGGGGGTCAAGCACTTTGCTCTAAAGTCACTCAGCTATGAAACAGGAATGCCAGGCCTCCAACTTGCATATTCTGGTGCTCAGCCCGTGCCTTTTCCAGGGCCTCCCATTAAGTTCTGGATGGCCAAGGCCCTCCCTCCTCCTCTGTCACCTTGTCGCTGTCACTCTAGCTCTCTCTCATTCTTTCGCTCTCCCTCTCAAGGGAACTCCACCTGCTCTCTCACTGCCTGCTGTGCCAGGAGAAGGGCAGTGCCAGCTCTACAGCTTTCTTCATGTCTTTCCCACTTCTTCTGTGCTCTCACTCTCACCTGAGGCCTAGACCCGAAGGGCTCTTGATGCCAGCTGTACGGTGGGCACTGAGGGCAGACAGCCCTGCTCTTGATGCCAGCTGTACGGTGGGCACTGAGGGCAGACAGCCCTGCTCCTCTTCTTCCTGCAGCCCCTCTCTCTTCATTGCATCACCCACTTATATCCCAGGCCTGCTTCTCCGATCCCTGATCCTATCCCTGGACTCCAGGCCTGCCTATTAACCCCCTACCCCAAATGGAATCCCTTGGAGATAATGCCCATCCTCGAAGCTTCTCTTGTGTGGAGATTCCACAGCCCCAGACCAGGATGAGGGGCTTCCTCAATTTGTAGAAGCCAAGCCTGGACCTGCTTCTGGGCCCAGTGACCCCCGTGCCCAGGGACCTGTCCTCAGTGTCTCAGTTTTTCTTAACTGAGCTCCAGAAACCCTGTTCTCTCCCTTTGCAATGTCTGCCCCTGTTTTGGGCCACACAGGGCCCCACGAATCATACCTGTCCTCACTGCTGCCTGTGACACCTCTCAATTTAGTACCAGCTGCAACATTTCCTTAATGTGCGACTGACTTCCTCTCGCACAGCAGGGCAATGTTAACTTAGGCAGGCCGATGCCCATCCCCGCCCTGGCCTTTAACAACCCCTGGGGCCACGCTTCACTCTCCCTTATCTCCCTGTGCATGCATCCCCAAAACCTTCACCTCCCCTTCTTTTTGGCCCTCCCGGCTCTGCCTAAGGTTACTGAACATGCACCTCACTCCCCACAGCTCTCCATCCTCCCAACCCTGACATGTCTCTGCCTCTTCCCCCACTTCCGCCCCTCCCCTCCTCTAAATTCAAGGCATTCTGGTTGAGGGGAGTGGTAAGGATGGGAACAAAACCCTGGTTTCTTCTCTCATAGCTCTGATCCAAGAGGGGATAGAAGCCCAACAGAAGGACAGTTCTCAGCTCTCTTACCAGCCACAGGGCCATGTTAATAAAGGTCAGTGCCAAGGAAGGATGTGATGGGTCTGCTCTGTTCTGAACTGGCCCCAACACACATGGAAGACTGTGTATTTGGTTCTGGGTCTCGTGAGGAGCAAATTGAGAGAGGCTAGAATCCAAGTTCTCTTGGACAGAGTCGAAGGAGCTGTTTCACCTGGAGAAGGAGAGACTTGGGAGGCTGTGATCTCTGATTTCAGACCTTGGAAGAGTTGTCCTGGTGTAAAAAGAGGCATGTCCTGCTTAGTTTCAGGGGGACTTTGTAGTTAAAAAGTCCTGAGTCCAAACTCAGCTCTTTTATTATCTGTGTGACCTTGAGTTAGGGACTTCAACCCTTGGAATCTCACTTTTCTCATCTATCAAATGGACCTCAGCTCTCAGAGCTCATTATTAATGAGAAGTCTGCACAGTACCTAGGCCTGGCACAGCAGTGTTACTCAGTTAACAGTTTTATTTTCCTAACAAAAAGGGGACAGACTGCCTTAGGAGGAGGTGAGCTCCTGTTTCAAGGAAACGTCTGGCCTGATTTAGGCAGACCCCTGGAGGAAATGCTGTGGAGACAACTCGAACTCCAGATTATGGGAAGAGCTGGACTAGGTGACCTCTGAGGTCTGTTTCAGCCCAGAATTTAGGCCCATGAGCAGAGCCTGCCCCTTGAACAGCAGCACTGGATGGGAAGGGCTGGGGAGGGAGGCCTAACACCCGCAGATGGTGCAGGAGGGGCTGCCAGAGGCAGCACCTCGCCTTCTGGCCATACCCACTGGGGCCCTGCTCTTCTCCACTCTGGCTGGCAGCTGTTTCTGCCTCACTGCCCTCCTCTTTCCTCCCACCTGCCACAGTTTTCCTGCCAAGCGGGACTCCTGGGCTAATGCTGGTGCTGTGAGCAGAGAGCTCAGGGAACTGGACAAAGGGCAGGAGCCCCAAACTGGCCAGTGCTCCCTGTTGTCATTCAAGCTCGCGGACAGGGAGCAGTGCCCCATGGTCAGCCTCCCTGACCCAGGGTTCTTGCGGGTAGAGAAGGTGCCCTGGCCTGTTTGGGGGTAGAGGAAGAGGGCAGTAGTCAAGAAGCTGGCTCCTGGGAACTGGCAAAGCCTCCCCTAGGGAGAGGCCTCCAGACCCACAGCAGCTCAGTGCCAAGGGTTTCCTAGAGGGGGCAGGCGCAGAGAAGAAGCAGTGTTTATGGCTCGGACTAGGGTATAGTAGGTTAAATGTGGGACTGGCAAAGTGGCCTCATGCTGCCCACACCTCTCCAGACGCCCTGACACCCATCCCTGACCCCACCCCCACTCCCACCCCATATTCCTCCCAAAATTTTCACCCACACCCAGCACCCTCCATCCACTCCAGTACATTTTACAATGACTGGATCATTTCTGCTGTAATCGCCCCACTGGACCCATGTAGACCGCGCACGGCGCACGCATCGCTGTCTGGTTCTTGGCGAGCCCTCGTCGCACATATCCCGACCTCCACATATTTCCCCACAAGAGTTACTTGCTCCGCGTATAGCCGTCCGCTCCGGCTACCGGCGCTCGGCAGCATAATATCTCTAAACGGGTTGTTGCGCAGCGCCATCCCCGTCCTCCCTATTTGCTGTCGTCTTTCCGAATAGCATCGCATTCCCACATCTGACTTTTGCTTCCGGATCCTTGCCCTGGTAATCCCATCACAGCTTGTCTATCTTTGGCAACCCGATATCAGGTAGCGCGCACTCTCACTCGTCGGCGCCCCTCGCGCGCTGGATCGTGGCTGCGCATCGCCCAGCTCCCCAAATCGGCATTTTAACCTTTACGTCTTTGGCTTTCGTCATCGCAGTTCAGGTCTTCTCCGCCGCTCATGCCCCTTTTATCCCCCTTTGCTCTTTTTCTCCTCCCTCCCTTCTCTCCTTCCCACTCAGGGTAGACACGTACATGGGTATAGGTACACACCCTTAGACACATAGACTCACACTTACATAGATACACAGTCTTCTTCATGGCCACTTCCCGTCCTTCCCACAGGCTGGTGCTTGACTACTATAGTAACCATAGCAACAGGAACCTCCAAAAAGGATACACTGGTATCTCCTAAAGGTGGGGAGGAGGGTTAAATAGAGGGAGAGAGCCCAGGAGCCTCCTACCCAATCTCATGGTGTGGCTCTGAGAGTCTACTAAACACAGTAGAGTTGGGGTGTGGAAAGGGAAGACAGTGAGTGTGGCTGAAATTAAAGAAGTATCAAGGATCTTCAGGCATAATACAAGCAAGAGAGGGTGCTTCTAAGCCATATAGACATGTTGGTCTCCTTCCCAAGCATTGGTACCCCAGGGAAAGGGCACACCCGGCCTTCCATGGTGTGTGGATGGGTATGTAGGAGGACGCATCAGGCTCAAGGGTGGGAGTTTGCCCTAGAAAAACTTCTCCCTCAGGGCAGTTCCTTTGTGTTGCCACCCTCTGAGGCCATTTATCTGCTGTGTGCCCATGCAGACTGTGCATCATACCTACCCCCCTTCAGCTCATGTCTCAGCCGTATGCGGATTGCAGCTGTAGGTGTTTGCTAGAAAACCAGGGGTAGCTTCTAAGGGATCTAGACAAATATGAACCTCCACAACACCATTCTCTGATGCTGACCTGGGAGGTCTCTGGGGAGTGGGTATATTGTGTTCCTGTGGTTATGTAGACCAGAGTGTGTGTAGGCCACCACAGATGCGGAACTAGACTTTTCTCCATATGCATCAGAGGGGGTTCAGAAAAGCCTGCATTTTTGACATCTTTAACCAGACAGGTGCTTAGAAGGGAGAGTAAGGGTGCCAGGTGAGCTGCAGCTGGCCATGGGAAGAAAGGGACTTCCTCCAGAGGGATAGGGGCTATCAAGGCTAGAACTCCTGCTTGAATGACTCTGGAGAAAGGAGCTGGAACCTGAGCCACAGTCTCTGGACCAGAAGCTTCATTCAGCAGGCTGGCACCAAAGGAGAAAGGAGGAACAAAGGGAAAAGGGCAAAGAAGACAGCAAGCTTTGGAGTACCTGGGAGGTACCGGGGTCTTTGTATGTGTCCATAAACTCGTTTTATTCTGAAAGTTGTCCTAGCAGTCAAGTGCTATCATCATCCCCATTTTACAAGTGAGAAAACTGAGGCTCATTGGGAGAAAAGAGACCTATCCAGGCCACATAGCTAGAACGTGGAAGGAGTGGGATAGAAACTCAAGTCAGTCCATTCTTCCCCAAGTGCACACATGTACAAAGAAAATGTCAATAATCTCCAGCTGTCTGAGGCTGTGCCCAGCTGGCTGCTGAGAGGCTGGGGTAAGAATTTCAACTCACCACAGGGGAACTCTAGCAGAGCCTATTGGTAGCTTGTAAGGGGTTCCTGGAGTGTCTCAGATCCAAAATGGGGACCCACTAACATCCTCTTGAGATCCATTACCAATCACCTATAGCCTCTTGGGATAGCGATGGAGGATGGGTGTGAGGAAGCATCTATTATAGTCTCAGCCTCAGTCTGCTGGAAGGACCAACTGGGCCGATGGAGAGAAAGTCCCCTAGGCAGGCCCAGTGGAGGACTGAGCCCCACCCAGCACCTACTGAGAGAGCCAGTAGGGGAAACAGTAAGACCTTGTCACTTCAGGGCCTATATAGGCCTGGCCTGGGCTTTAGATACCTACTTCCCATGCCAGGGTTTTGGTGAGCCCTGGCCTGGGATGGCTAGGCTTCTCTTGCGGGTAGAAGGAAATGCCAGCTTACCAAGTTCCATCTGGAGAGGGATGCGTGCTAGTGTTGAGTGTTACCATTATTTCCTATCTTTTTGTTTGGTTTTCAGTAGACAGCAATGGCTACCTGGCTTCTCTGTGAAAGATGAGCCTATGTGTTTAGTATTGAACTCAACTAAAACTTCCAAACAAGTTAATTAATCAGAATTATTATATACTCAGAATCTTTTTAAAATACCTTTTTTTTCCAATCACAAAAAAAAATAGTCTTTGAGAAATTTTGGAAAGTAGAAGTATAACAGGAAAAAGGTACCAGAGACACTCTTAACGTTCTAGTATATTTCATATATATATATGCTTTTTAGTTGTAAAATATACATAATATAAGCTCTACCACTTTAACCTCTTTAAGTGTAGAAATCAGTGGCATTACAGCCATTTGCAATGTTGTACAACCATCACCACTATCCATTTCTAAAACATTTTTATTATCCTAAATAGAAACTCTATACCCATTAAGCAATAACGCCCCTCCCACCCTCTCTCAGCTCCTGGTAACCTCTATTCTACTTTCTGCCTCTATGAATTTGACTACTCTAGGTACCTCATATAAGTGGAACCAAACATTATTTGTCCTTTTGTGTCTGGCTTATTTCATTTAACATGTTTTCAAGGTGCATCCGTGTTGTATCATGGATCAGCGCTTCGTTCCATTTTGTGGTTGAATAATATTATACTGTCTGGATAGATCATGTTTTGTGATCTGTTCATTTCTATGGACACTTGGGTTGTTTCCACTTTGGGGGCAATTATGAATAAAGCCGCCATGGACATTCGTGGACAAGTTTTTCTGTGGAATTTTGTTTTAGTTTCCTTACACCTTTTGTCTGTTGTGAATCGTGCTGTTATAAACATTGGTATACAAGTATTTGAATCCCTCTGTTCAATTCTTTTGAGACTATACCTAGATGTAGACTTGCGAGGTCATATGGAAATTCTATGCTTAACTATTTGAGGAACCGCCATACTGTTCTCCATCGTAGCTGCACCATTTTACATTCTCACCAGCAGCACACAAGGGTTCCAATGTCTCCACATCCTCTCCAACACTTATTATTTTCCATTTTGTTATAATGGCCAACCTAATAATATGATTATATATTTTTACATAGTTGAAATCATATAGTTTTTTACCCAGCTCTTTTTAGTCCATCGTTAAAGTTATACTGAGTATCTTTCCATGTCATTAAATATTCATAAATGTCATTCTTGATGAGTGTACAATATTTTATTACATGAATTTAGTTAACTAGTCCTCTGTTGTTAGATATTTACTTTGCTTTACTATTATAAATAATGCTGTGATCAATATCTTTGTTCATAAATCTTTGTCAGACTGTGATTCCTTTTTTAAATAAATACTATCTCAATTATTTTTTCTTATTTTTCTACTTTGCTGAGTTTCTTCAATTGCAAAATAATGCATGCTCATTGTACCAAAACTAACAATACAGAGGCTTATAAAGAAAACATCAATAATCCTCCCATTCCCCTCCCTCCCAGTCCCACTGCCCTGAGGTCACTGATATTAACAATTTGTGTGTATTCTTCTGCCCGGCTCTCAGAGCTTACGGAAACACTTGCACACGAAATGTTTTTCTTTCCTTTGTTGTGCATACAAATGGGAGCATAAACATTAATTGTACAGGATGAACATTTGGGACTAGTCTTCCAGAATCAGAGAATTAACTTTTTAAGGCTTTGACATGCAAATTTATTTCTTACTCAAATTTATTTCTTATATCTTTGCAGAGGATTATTCTAGTTTATACCCTCACCAAAATGTGGAACTCATTTACCCTTCTTTTGCAGTATCGAGAATCATATTTTTGAAGCTTTGCTAATTGGGAGTTGAAAGTAGTATATTATAGCATTGGCTTCTAATTTGCATTCCTTAGGTCAAACATTTGTTTTTTTTTTTCTTGTTTATAGCCCATTCGTAATGCCTGTTTTGTGAATTGTCTGTTCATGTCTTATGTTTTTCTAATTGATTTGTATGTACTCTTTTATAGGTATTAATGGTTTTAACCTTTTCTGATCACATTTGTGGCAGTTTTTTTTTTTCATTTGTTACTTGAATCTTAGAGCTGAAAGGAAGGAATGAGAAAAAAGAGGAACTATCCCAGCCGTTTTTCATACATTTGATCTCGATTCTTACATCTACCTTGTGAAGTGCATGTGTATTTATCTCCATTTGACACAGGAGAAGACGGGCTCAAAGAGGTTAAGTAACTAGCTCAAGGTCATCCAGCTAGTGAGAATTGGAGCTGGGATTTGAATCCAGGTCAAATACAGAGATTTGATTGACAGAAGGCAACAACACTACCCAGTCTTTGTCAGTGTAATTGTAGTATCGATAGAGCTTTGTGCTAGTCGCTTTACAGATATCATTTATGGAAAGGTATGGATAGGGGCTTTTATTATCTCCATTTTGCGGATGAGGAAAAGTGTAGATCAGGTCATTTAAGTATCTTGCTTAAGGTTTCATAACTGGTAAGAGCAGACCCAGGATTTGCCCACAGGACTGTTTGAGTTTAAAGGTGTTTGACACTGTCTTCGCCCCATACATGCTGCGTCCCTAGGGCCATCTCCTTAGATCCAAATCGAGGCCCAGAGAGGGAGAGAATGTTACTCGCAGTCACACAGAAAATTAGTGGCTAAGTCCCTTCCTCCTTATAGTTGACTTACCCAAGGCTACACAGCTAGTTAGTGGCTGAACCAGACTTGGAACCCAGCTCTGGCTACCTCTCTGACTGGAGCAAAGGATTTGCAGTGAAACACATTTATGGAGCTACCTGGGAGCAAAGAGCAATTAATTAGGTAGAGTGTGTAGCTGCTCCAAGACCTTTCTGAAGGACTGGACTCTGGCATTGGAGTCTTCCAGGGCAAGGCAGCTCCAGAAGTCCCTAAATTATACAACCCAGGATAGAGGACTCATGTCCAAGGGCAAGAAAACCTTTTGACAAGGAGACAGCTGCCCTCCCTTCACCAGCTGCCAAAGATTGCAGCAGGAATAGTGAGCTCAGGGCTCTGAGTAGGAAGTTGGTGGGTTTGGAAGAAACAAAGCAGCAGTTGCCTCTTTTCATCATCTCTGTCTCCCAGTGTGTGTGTGTGCACGTGTGTGTGTGTGCACGTGTGTGTGTGTGTGTGTGTTTAGAGGAAAGAGGGAAGGGAGTGCTTTGATGGGAGAATGAAATGGTCATTTGTGCCCTAGTACCCAAATGCCCCCATACCCCCCCTTACCAAGAAAATCTTACTTATACAGAAAATGGGCTGTATACACTGATTTTAGAAAATCCAGTCGTAGAAATTTCTCACCGACTTGACCTGAAATTCGATAAAAAATATTTGTTTGAATAACAGGCTAATTACTTCGATGGTGATAGTGAAATGCAGGAACCATCCGGGGAGCAATATGGCCTATAAGAGCTTGGGCACTGAAGTCCAAGTAAACCTGATTTCAAGTTTCAGTTTAAAATCTGTCTTCTCCATAAAATAGTTGCTGAGACCTTGAATAAATTCTTTCATCTCTCTTGGAACCTTACTTTCTTCTTCTTTGAAACTTAGAAATAAGGGTCGTTACGAAGCTTAAATGACATATAACACGCTAATCTCTTAAGATCACAGTGCTTCTGAGATGGAAAGTGCTCAAGAAATGGTAGCCACCCTTATTATTGGCTATGTGACCTTGGGCAACTTATTTAAACTCTCGTGTCCTCTCCATCCTCACCTATAAATATGTCTCCACCTCAGGGGGTGGTTGTGAGGATTCAGCGAGTTAATAAACGTCATTTGCTTAAAACAGAGCCTGGTATATAGTAAACATTTAATAAATGGTAGCTACAATTATTCTCACCTTAATTAGATATGTTTAATCCAAATGACTGCTCGATACCCAGTTGAGTTTGACAACGCTAGGGTAGACTGCTTAGGAGAAACAAAGGGTAATTTGGGAGCAGGAGGTGAAATGTCTGATATAGAAGTGGGAGGTTAAGAGCCAGAATGCACCTGAAGAGATTCTCATCAGTGAGGGCACAAAGACATGCTTAAGTGGGCCAATGCCTTGATTTACCTCATTCTCAGAGACCAAGCACAGCTGACAGGTCCTTTTATCACATCTGTGTTCTCCCATGCCTCTCATCTGTCTAGCAAGACACTGCGTTTGAGGAAGGGACTAAGGCAGGGATAGAAACCTGCTTTCATGACGATCCCTGCAGAAGACTGGGGATTGCTTTCAGGGCCTGGGCCCAGGACTAGCAATGTGTGGCAGACGAGCGTGCCTGGGAGGGGGCAGTGGGATTTTATGCCACACACATCTGTGTGCATCTCAAAGGAAGCTATGGTTGTCACTGTCATTCCTGTGGTGGCCTGCACAGCCATTGGGCACAGAAGCCCCCAAAGTTCCCTTCCTCTCATATTAGTTACTCTCTTCGGCTATGGGACCACTCATTTATTCTCTGTGGCCCAGACAGTGGTGATGGAGTACTGATCCAGGACTGGTCAGTGCACAGCCTGGGGCTTTGGGGCTTTAGGGCTAATATATTTTCATAATTTTAAAAGACGAGTATAAGATTATATATATATATATATATATATATATATATATATATATATATATATATATATTCACTTTTCAAAGTTAAACAAACACTTGAAACTCTCTTAGCTTTTTCTTCTGATATTTATCTCTACATTTCTAATGGTATTCCAGTACTGCCATTCCTTGACTTTCCCGTTTTAAATATCTGTGTGTATGTATGTTTGAGTGCGTATACACACACACAGGTTGATACACGTATATACGTATTTACTCATGTATATTTATCCTATGTATATCCTCGTTAGCATATATATGCTAATATATATGGCACCTATTTCCTTGTAGCTTATACCTTTATTTTAAATAATAAATATAGATCTCAATGCTTATAATTAAAACAGAAGCCTTCTGCTTTACCCCTGAGCCTCACTCTTCAGAGTTAAATACTTGCAAATCTCTTAGCTGTTTCTTCTGATATTTACCTCCACATCTCTAAATGGCATGTTAATACTGCTTCTTAAAAAAAATTATCTGTTTTAAATATCTATTGACTTTTTATTTTATTAGAGGAGGATTTAGCCCTCTCTCTACCAGCAGCACCATATGTGCACACATTCTTCCCCTCCCCTCATACATTCAATATCGGCATATCACAGTTTCTGATTTTAGCAGAATTTCATGTTTACATTATTAGGATTATAAATATTGTTCACAGCTGAGTCATGTAGAATGCTGTGATTACATTTCCTTCCTCGGTCAACTTATTTTCCCAGAGTTAATAACTGCCTCTTTTTTTTTTTTTCTGTTTTCTTAGTTCTCTATGACTTTTTGCTAGTACATCCCCAATTTCTCCATCAGGACTATAAAATTCATGCAAACACATTAAACAAACCATTACTTGAAACTTTTTCTCAGAGCTCTCTACCTTGCTCCAATGTGAGCTAGTTGCTAGAGGCTTGGTTTTTAATACTTGGATTTCAGGTACTTTGCAAGGATCTCTTTATACCCAGTTCCATGTGAAACCCTAAGAGCAATGCACAGATAAATAAGGTAAATCCCTGTCCTCAGGGAGCCTAGGGTCTCAAGGATGTTTAATTTACAGAGATGTCTCATCAGAAGGCTTGGGCTCCTTGCAGGGACTTTGATCTAAGCTGTCTTTGATCTCGCACTCCAGGCAGGCCTTCTCCTCTCCATCTGCACTAAATACCAGAAGAATACAATACAGTCCCCCAGAGAGCAGATGTGGTCTTGGGCTGCATCAATAGAAACAGCTTCCAGAACAGGAGGGCTTAGTTCTATTTGACTCTGTGTTGATAAACTCTATCTGGAGATTATGTTCAGTTGCAAAGGACACAGCTAAATAGGAACTTGTCTGAATAGGAACAACCGGATAGGAGGGAGAACTGGAAACCACATCCCATGAAATAGTTGAAAAATTGAGAAGCTCTGGCTTCTTGGAGGAGTAGTCTACATGTAGCTATCTCCATTTTTCTTCCATCATGTTCCCTTTTAAATTGGCTACAGTCTGGTTTCTGCCCCCACTGCTCCACTGAAACTGCTGTCACCATGGGGAGGCTGCCAACATGTTCTTAAGTCCATATCTACTGACCACTCCCCATTCCCTAATTTACAGAATGCCACTCTCTTCTGTTTCTCCTCCAATCTCTTAAACCAATCCTCCATCTTCATCAGATTCCCTTCCTCCATCTGCCCCTTAAGTGTTAGTATTTTCCAGGGATCCACTCTTGATTCTTTTTCTCTCTGTGCTCACTCTCCCTAGGCAATAACATCCACTTCTTTGGCTTCTGCTATTGCTTTATCAGTCAGGGTGAGCTAGATTATGCTGTGGTAACAAACAACTCCCAAATATCAGAGGCTTAACACAACAAACAGTTATTTCTTGCTCATAATACATGTCCAAAACAAGTCAGCTTAGATCAAAGTCCCTGCAAGGAGCCCAAGCCTTCTGATGATGGTCACCAAGAGACCCAGGCTAGGAGAGGGTTCGTTTCCCCACTGCTTCCACAGTCAGCAGCAGAGGGAAGAGAATGTGGCATATCACACACCAGCTCTTTTGAACTTCTCCCCAAGAGTGATCCATGTCACTTCAACTCACATTTCATTGACCATGCCTAACCTCAAAGAGTATAGGGAAAGTATAGTCCTACTATGTTCCTAATGATTAACCCCTTAACTCTTGATGTCTGCTGCACCTTGGTGTCTAGCCTAGATGCTCATGAGCTCAGACCACTATGTCAAACTGTCTCCTTGATGTTTCTACCTTGTTGACCCACATATACTTCAAAGTCAACATGATTGGAAACTGAATTTATCTTTTTAACCCCCAAATGTACTCCTCCTGGTTTCCCTTCCTTAAGGAAATTACTATTCATCCTGCTACTCAAGCCAGAAATCTGCTGTTCATCTCAGATCCCTTTTTTCCTTTCATTCCCCACATCCATAAAGTTATCCTGCTGATTCTACCTCCTTGACATCTCCTCACATCTACCCCATTCTCTCCATTTCTTAACTCTGCTGCTACTGCTTCACTGAGGTCCCATCGTTTCTCATTCAAATTGTTGCAGTAGTCTCCTAGATGGTCTCCCTACCTCCAGTCTTGATGCCTGCATTCCATCATACATACTTTCAGACACAAGTCTGAAAAGGTAGTCACAGGAGTGATAAGCTATCTTTTAAAAGTCAAGTATTTAAAACTTGTTAAAGGCTCTTTATTGACTATAGGATGAAGCCCAGCTCCTCCTCAGCATCCAGCGCATGTCCTGATATGGGCATGGCCTTCTTATACTTATCATCACAACATATAGTGATTGATTCACATGGTTCTCTCTTCTGCTCCTTGAAGATAGGCAGCTTGTCTTACTCATCTCTTTGATCTGTAGCTCTCCAGCACAGTACCAGGCACTCAGAAAATGTTCAGAGAATGGTCATTGAATGGACGAATGAATGGAAATACCTAATTCAAGGACGTTTACAAATACCTTCATTGAGTACAGGAAGCCAACTGTTCTGTACGGCCCCAGATGAGCTATAGGAGCCATGAGTAAAACCACAGTGAGGCATTATTTCAGCTCAAAAGAAGGGAGAACTTCTTTAACTGCTAGAGTTGTCTGAAGATATAGGCTGCCCTAAGAGAGATTGAGTGCCCTGTGACAAGAATTTTATAGTCAGTAGCTGGATAGTGTTTGGCAGTGATGTTGGAGTGGAAATTCCAACAGCAGGTAGGAAAGTGGAGTGAATCCTCTCACAGTCCTCTTGCAGTCGTCAGCAATGCCTCTTGCAGTGGTCATGAACCTGCTTCCTTTGCTTACCTGATCGATATGGGTCATCTAGGCTCCTTAAGAACTGCCTCTGCATTAGGGACACTACCTCTCCACTAACCAGGCTGGTCCTGGCCAGGCCAGGCCCACCCAGCCAATGGCCTTTGACCAGATGGCCTGAGAGGCTTGGAGATGAAAGGGCCTTCTAGAACTGCACTGGCTCTAGGTTCTCAACCACCTCTCCAGCCATCTCCCCTGCCTT
Organism: Pteropus medius; assembly: GCF_902729225.1. Lineage (NCBI taxonomy): Eukaryota > Metazoa > Chordata > Mammalia > Chiroptera > Pteropodidae > Pteropus > Pteropus medius. The sequence goes on from NW_024350323.1 coordinate 908,111, forward strand.
CCTCCAAGCCAGGCCACTTTGACTCATGACTGCTTATTCTCAGAAACAGGAAAGCTGTTGCTTATTTTTATAGCCACTTAAGTAAAACTATATCATCAACCTGAGTTTGCCCTGATCCCAGTCTGACTGCCATTCCCAATGAACTATTGCTGTCACCAGAGTTATGTCCATGATCTCCTTCCCATGGATTTGAGAGACTGACTTTGACCTTACCCTATGCCGATCCAACTCTTTGAAAGCCCAGAATCAAGCTTAGGAGCACAAGGCTCTTTTCAAACCTTCCCAAGGAGGTCCCTCATAATTCTAGGTGTGCTGACGGATATAGTGCGAAGAGGCATCAGATTACTTATCAGAGTACATCCCTTCTAATCCTGGCTTTGTGGTTGATTTCATGAATGCTTCTGACTTGGCTAAACCAATCCCCTTTTCTGGGCCTCAGGTTCCCCCTAAGTGAAATCTAGGGTACTTATTTGTGTGCTGTGGACAGTGGGTTTCATTCCCAAGCGTAGCCCAGATTGCTGTTCTGCCTCCACAAGCTCTGCAGCTGCAGCTCTTTGCCAAAGGTCCCAGGGGGTACATCAAGAAAACAAGCAGCCATGCAGAGAAGGTCTGTAGGGAGGATTCTGGTGGGGAAATAAGCCCTAAAGGAGGGAAGTCAGTTGGAATCCAAGAAGGAAACTGCCAACTTCCTGATTGGCAAGAACTGAAGCTGTCCTCTCTGGAGGATTTTCCAGCCCCAAACTAAGGAATTGGGGTTGGCCTCCTCTTTCTAAATCCTCTGACCCCGAGTCTTGGCTGTGGGCTTTGTGTGTACACATGTACTTGTGTGCACCCTAGAGGTTAGAAGTCAGGTGCCTCTTTTCAGAGGAGCATAGGGATGAGAAAGGCCTGGCCAGTGCTTCAAGCCAGGGAGCAGGAAGGTAAGGCAAGGCTCTCCAGGTCTTCCTACTCCTCCCTAAACTGGCAGCCGCAGGGCCCAGGAGGGGTGGGGATCTCCCTCATCTTGCCTGCTCCCATTTCAACAGTGGCTTAGTAGCTCAGCTAGGAGGAGGGGTGGGACAGCCTTTCCAGCTTCCTTTTTGGGTTAATTGGTGTTCCCTCTAGTTACTCCCTCCTTCCTTCCCCTCCCAGTTCCCATAGCAACTTGGCTGTAGCAGCCAGAACTTGATTGAGCCCAGCGGTGGCCTGACTGAGGTGGAAAAGGGGGGTTCTGTGGGGGAAGGGAGGGCACTGCCAGGCCAAGGTTTCCCACCCCACCCATACTCTGCTGCTACCTCGAGGGTCCAGGATGGTTAAGGTCAGAGGACAGTGCATGATGAAGTCTTTTCTGCCAGGGCTGGACTTTGGAGAGCATGAAAGCCCAGAGCAGGCCTGGTTCTCAAATCTCCTTCCCTACCCATGCCCTTGTGTCCTGCCCCATCCTGGGTTTGGACTTGGAAGCCACTGGTAGGATCGTACAGTAGGAAGAACCCTATTGGAGTTGAGAAACCAGGTTTCAAGTTCCTCCCTATGCCACTATTTTCTGTCTGTAGACAAGTCCTCCCCACGTTTCTAGGCCTGAGTTTCCTCCTTTATAAAATGATGAAGTAGGGCTAAGCTGATAATTCTCTGCTTATTAAACTTACCTAAGGGGTTTTGAAAAACTACAGATTGTGGGCCCCACCCAGAGGGATTCCGACTTAGTTGGTCTGGAGTGTAATGTGGGCCAAGCAAGAGATTTTTAAAAAGACTCAGTGATTCTAATATGCAGCCAGAGTAGAGAAACTAGAGCAGAAGATCTCCAACCCTCTGGCCTTGAGTCTTGGCTAGCAGGTCTTCCAGAGGACTGTTGTCAGGAAATTTTCTTTTTCCGGCATGCCCCAGCTCCAGCAAGCCCCACAGCTCTCCTACCCCTGCCTCTTCACCATCCTTGTGGATGAGTGCCCAGGCTCCTGTGCCTGAACAAACAACCTGGCCCCCTCTGGCTCAGTCCTAACACTGATGAGACAGGGCAAGCAACTCAGGCCCATCTAGGGAAGAGAGCTGCATGCAGAGACTAAGGCAGACTTGATGCCCAGGCGGTAGCACTGAGAGCCAGGCTTTTCACCTGAGAAGGATCTCAGGCCATCTCTGAAGCAGGTGGGCCAGCAATGGCCTCAGCTGGCTGGCTGTGGGGCCAGGGAATCGGATTACCTCTCAGCTCCCTGTCATTCTTCCTCCATTCCCCTCATTAGCTCCTTGCCTGTTCCTGCCTCGCCACCCACAGGCCTGGTGTCCTCCTCAGGCAATCTGCTCGCCCACTTGTTGCCATGGTGACTCTGGCTGGGGGTTGTGGGGCTTGAGGGAGGGTCGTCTAATTAAGGAGAAAGGCCGCACTCCCACTGTCAAGCCACCCCTCTCCTCAGCCCACCTCCCTCTCTCCCTCCCTGGCCTCCCTCCCTCTTTCCCAGAGCAGATGAGTGAAGTGCCCAGCCACCACAGCCTGTTATTAGGCTAACTGCAGTTGCCTGGGAGGAGAGCTGAAACTCCCATGGAGCCCCCTCATGTAGGAGCAGAAATATTGAACTGGAAGAGCCCAGGGAGAATCCCATAGCGTCCCCCTGAATGCCACCAGTGGAAGAGGGGATGATTCCACAGAGTTAGGGGTGAGGGTCGAGGTGGACACTGGGTCTAGGCTGCAGAGATTGTGGCCAGAGCCTCATCTTTGCACTCTAGGGCCCAAAAGATGGCAGGGTTCTCTGAGTTACTGAGGTCCTTAGCTTTGGGGATTTTCATTTCTTTCCTGCTTTACTTTAATTCTTTCTCTTAAAATTCCTTCTGCTCTCTTATCCCACTTTTCTTACCCCTGCTTTCTTATACTGCCATCTTCCTCACCCGCCTTTCTCCTGCTATTCATTCTTACCTTTATCTTTCTTTTTTTATAGGAAGAACATTTATTCCTTACTTTTTAAAATATTTCTTTTATTTTTTCAATTCCAGTTGACATACAGTATTAGTTTCAGGTATATAACAGTGATTAGACATTTGTATAACTTATGAACTGATCACCCTGATAAATTCAGTACTGATCTGATACAAACATAGTTATTTCAATACTACTGACTATATTCCCCATGCTGTATTCTACATCTCCATGACTATTTTATAACTACCAGTTTGTACTTCTTAACCTCCTCCCCCTTCACAGATCTCCCCAACTTCCCCCCATCCAGCAACCATCAAAATGCTCTTTGTATCTATGAGGTTGTTTCTGTTTTCTTTGTTCATTTATCCTATTCTCTAGATTCCACATATAAGTGAGATCATATTTTATTTGTCTTCCTCTGTCTGACTTATTTCACTCAGCACAATACCCTCTAGGTCCATCCATGTTGTTGTGAATGGCGAGATTTCATTCTTTTTTATGGCCGAGTAATACTTTATTGTATATATTTACCACCTCTTCTTTATCCATTCACCCACTGATGGAGACCCAGGCTGCCTCCATATCTTGGCTACTGTAAATAATGCTGCAATGAACCTATGGATTCACACGTCCCTTCAAAGTGGTGTTTTGGGTTTCTTTGGATACATGCCCAGAAGTGGGATCACTGGGTCCTTCTTTGTCTCTTTGTCTCTTGTTATAGCCTTTATATTAAAGTGTATTTTGTCTAAGTATTGCTTTTTTTTGTATCCATTTTCATGAAATAACTTTTTCCATCCCTTTAATTTCTCTCTCTCTCTCTCTCTGTCTTTTGATCTGAAGTGAGTCTCTTGTAGACAGCATATGTAGGGTCTTGTTTTCTTATCCATTCAGCCACCCTATATCTTTTGATTGGAGCATTTAATCCATTTACATTCAAAGTAATTGTTGATAGATATGTAGTTATTGCCATTTTATTATTTATAATTTTTATCTTTTTTCCCTTTTCCTTTCTCTTCTTAAGGAAGTCCTTCTCACATTTCTTGTAATACTGGTTTAATGCAGATGAACTCCTTTATTTTTTTCTTGTCTGGGAAGCTCTTTATCTGTCCTTCGATTCTAAATGATAGCCTTGCTGGGTAGAGTCATCTTGGTTGTCGGTCCATGCTTTTCATTACTTTGAATATTTCCTGCCAGTACCTTCTGGTCTGCAAAGTTTCTGTTGAGAAGTTAGCTGATAGTCTTATGGGAGCTTCCTTGTAGGTAACTACCTGCCTTTCTTCTCTTGGTGTTTTTAACCTTCTCTCTTTGCCTTTAATCTTTGTCATTTTAAGTATGATGCATCTTGGTGTAGGCTTCTTTGGGTTCATCTTTTTTGGGACTCTCTGCACTTCCTTGGCTTGTATGTCTGTTTTTGTTTTTTTTTTCCGCCAGAATTGGGAAGTTTTCAGTCATTATTTCTTCAAGTGGGTTTTCAGTTCCTTGCTGCCTGTTTAGGGTTTGTGAACCCTTGAGAAATTTTAGGAAAAGTCCATAGAATGAGCCAAGACAGGCCATTTGTATGGAAAAGCCACTGAAAGCAACTTGGGTGGTGTGCACGTTGGGAGGGGTGGGTTCTCAGGGAATCACCTGGGCAGGACAAGCACCATCAGCCAGGTCAATGGAGACTCAGATATGGCAGCTGCCTGAGTCTGCAAGCCGGGTAATGGAGGGCTCAACAAAGGAATAATGTCCTCTGCCCGCACTTCTGTCTGGGAAAAAGCTGCCCCTCCAGTCTTCATCCTGACAACTCATTCCATCTCCATATGTACCTGGTGCCTTTCGAGCTGCTGCCCCAGTGCTGGAGCTCAAAATGAGTGAGTCCGTCAGTGGTAAGACTGTGTGGGCCCTTTAAGAGGAACGTCTGCAACTCTAGGCGCCCTGTGTCACTCAGCCACAGTCTCCACTGGTTTTCACAGCCAGAAGTTGTGGGGACTTGTTTTCCCCGAACCAGGACCCTGGGCTGTGGACCCCAGTGTGGAGCCAGGACCCCTTGCTCCTCAGGGGGAACCTCCGCAGCCAAGATATCCCTCTCAATTCTCAACTGGCACACAGAGGTGTGGGACCAGCCTATTTTGTATCTTCGCCCCTCCTACTAGTTTCGAGGTGGCTTAATCTGTGTCCTTAGTTATAAGACTTCTGATCAGCTAGACTTCAGGGGATTCTCAGTGATGGTTGTTCTGTAGGTTAGTTGTAACTTTGATGTGATTGTGGGAGGAGGCGTGCACAGCGTTTACCTACTCTGCCATCTTGACGAAAACCCACCCTCATCTTTCTTAGTTCCTCTTGCTTGCTCCTAGTCTTCACAGCTCCCTCTTACCCCCACTTTTTTTACCCTTCATCTTTCACCCTCACTGCACCTCTTTACTTCCTTTACACCCTCCATCTCTTATTCCTCTTCTCTTTCTCCCCAACCTTGTTTTTCCTACCCCCATTATCACTACCATTTCTTACCCTCCAACTCCCTATTTATTTTCTATCCACATCCTCCACTGTACTTCTTATTCCGCTGACAACCTCCTGCCCCCCCTCAGCCCCCTCTCTCTTGGACCCCACCCATACTTTCTCTTACCCAGCCTCCTATTTTCAATTTTTCTTTTTCACCCTCCTTTCACCCCCTTCTTGTTTCTTTGCACATAGCTTTTATTCCAATAATTTCACTTTTAGGGGTTTATATAAATAAAATGTAACACAGGTATGTAAGAGAGATGTATACAAATATATTCACTGAACATTTGCTTATAATAGTCAAAACTTGGAAATAGTATCTATCCACAGGAGATCAGTACCCTTTCCACTCTATTCATACAAAATTGTTCTGCGTTCTTTTAGCATTCACTCACCTCCATAGGTTTACTGAAGCTGTTGCCTCAACCTGGAATGCCCTTTTGTCTCATCTAAAATCCTACTGCGAGTCCTCGCTCAGCTTTTATCCCCTCACCAAAATCATTTCCATCTTTTCTATTGACTTCTCTCCAATGGCTAGTGGTTTAGCCTCTCCTATAGTATAAATCATATGAGGGAGAGTCTCAAGTTAGATGTGTCTACCCATGAAACTGGAATTTCTCTGAGAGTCAGGACATGTCCTCATTTACTTGTCCTGTTCACTTCAATCGACAGACTTTTTTTTACATATATTGTGCTGAGTACAAGCCCATGCCTGTTTTCATGCATCTCACATTTTAGTTGGGTTGACAGAGAAAAACAAAACAAGGATGCAGCCAAAGTCATACTTGTAGTGAAGAAACAGTTAAGAGAAAGAGACAATGATGAGGGGGCATCCTCTAGTTAGAGTGGTCAAAGACACCCTCTCTGAGGAAGTGACATTTGAACTGAGGCCTGAAAGATGAGAAGGACCTAGTTTTGTCGCAAGCAGGGGAAGAGCATTCCAGGCCAAGAGAACAGTATGTGTCTGGGGTGGGGAGAGTAGGGCATGTTCAAGGAAAAGAAAGAAAATGTCTGTGTTGGAACATGATGAGCTTGTAGGTAGAGGTAGAAAATGGTGTTGGAGACATCCAAGAGGGTCAAGTTATGGAGGGGCTTGAAGTCTGTAGTAAAAAGTTGAGGTTCTATTCTAAAAGCTTTGAAGCATTTGAAGCAAAGCGGTACCATGATTCGATGGTATTTAGAGATCACTTTTATGCCTGTGTGAACAGTGGATTGTAAAGACCAAGAATGGAAGCAAGAAGGCCAGGTAGGAGACTGTCATCCAGGTGACAAATAATAGTGGCCTGTACAAGGCTGTGGAGTAGAATGAGAATTGTCATGCCTTGTGGATGGACCGCCTGTGGGGACACAAGGAAAGAGAGGAATGAAGGCTTATACCTCAGTTTCTGGCTGGCGCACCTAGGTGGATGGTCATAGCACTTATCTGAAATGGGCAAGACTTGGGGTTGAGAGCAGATTTGGAGTAGAAAAATTTGCGACCTTCATTTTAAAATTTATAGCATGTTGAATTTTAGATGCTGGTGAGATATCAAAGTCCCGAACAATGCTTTGTTCCTCAGAGTGTTGGGTCGATTTGCATCACAACCCACAACCACCCACCATCACCACCCATTACTAACCCCATTTGGTGATGGTTTTGGAAAAGGCCTGTGTGAGATTGCATTCCCAAAGTCCATGCTCACAGTGGAGTTATTTGCATTTTAGTTTAAGTGTTTAAAGTGAGTGTAAGAAGCTTCAGCCATGTTGTTCATTGTGTGGTTGAAAGGCTGTCAGCAGCAAAATGACATGTACCCTTGTTCAAAATGGGGATCCCTAAGCCCATCTCAGTCCACTTGAAGCTGAATTGGAGGGGCTGTCTGCATACTTAACAATGACTCAGAGGATTCTGAGGCACACCGAAATCTGAGAACTCTTATTATAAGGAGCAACTATGAGAAGGTGCTCCTGAAGATATGAGGACTGCATGTCAAAAGGGCTCTAACCCCATGCATGAGAGTTGTCTGGGCATCCTGTTAAAATGAAGGTGCTGACTTGGGTCTGGGGTGGGGCCTGGAATTCTGTACTTCTTACCAGCTTCTAAGTGACGGTGATACTGCTGGTCCAGGCCCACATTTCCAGTAGCTAGGAGCTAGATCGGTGATCTCGGTGGGAGATGATTTTGCCCCCCAGGGGACATTTGGCAATGGCTGAAGATATTTTTGGTTGTCACAATTTAGGGTTGGAGTGCAACTGGCAACTACTAGGTAGAGGCAAGGGATGCTGCTCAATAGCCTACAATGCACAGGGGAGTCCCCACTACAATGAATTATTCAGTCTAAAACGTCAGTAGTATTGCTGTTGATAAACTCTGGACTTGATGATAACCAAAGGGTATAGAGCAGGGAAACTTCCTTAGCTAGTACCCAGAACCTGATAGGAGTGGGCTAGATGAGGGACAGGAAATATACCTGTGAAGCGAAACTGCAAAGTTTCCAAATGAAACATAGTGTCTGCTGCACACCAGGGCTGAAGCCAACAGGACAGAGCATGGATTAAGTAGAGCTTAAAGGCACATGTGGTGCCTCGTAAGGCAGATTCCTGTTTTTATTAAAAATAACCCCTCACATTGGTATTGAACATTAGAGTTTACAAAACATTTTTGTATGTGTCATATTATTTGATCCAAACAACATCCTAATGAGGTAGAGCAAGGATTATTCTATCCCTTTCTTGAATTGAGAAACTTAACACCATCAACCAAAGAAATGTTTACTGAATTGAATAGAACTGAAATTTACTCCATTATGGGTAACCTTAGACAAGTCAGGTCACCTCTTCAGGCCATTTGTGAAATGGTAGGGTTGGTTGGGTTGATTGGTAAGGATCTTTCCAGCTCAGACATAGGAGTAATTTTATGATTTTACCAATGAACAAACTCTAAGTCTTGGATGGTTGCAGACTGGGGGACTTGGGAGTCCTGGCTATGAGGTAGGAGATCTTAGGGTAGGATGTAGTGGTCTTGACTCAAACCTTTCTTCTTCACTTCCTGGATCCTGGGGTTGGGTTGATGAGCACACCTCCCCTGCTAGACTAAAGTACACCCCTCATCACTTTCTTCTGAGGTGGGAAGGGGCTGACACCTGGCTGATGCTCTTTCCTCTCCCCACAGGCTGTCTACAAGGCCTGGCTGTGCTCAGAATACTTCAGCGTGACCCAGCAAGAATGCCAGCGCTGGGTGCCCTGCAAGCAATACTGCCTGGAGGTGCAGACCCGGTGCCCCTTTATACTCCCTGACAATGAGGAAATGGTGTACGGAGGGCTGCCTGGCTTTATCTGTACAGGTAAAGGCAGGGCAGTGGGGAGGAGGGAGGAGGCTGGGTCCCAGGGTAGGCACCAGGTCTGGGGTGTGGTAGCAGGGAGGACAACAGGGAAGTCAGGTTAGAAGAATGTTAGTGGCTGGAGAAGTGGGCAGTAAGGTCCCAAGGCTGGGATAGGGCCAAGTGGAATGGGCAGAGGGCAGTGTCCATCTTTATCCACAACATGTCCAGCCAGGGAGTCATCCCACAGAAACTGTCTAGGGTCCCTGGGAGAGACGTGAATGGAAAGGGAAGTTGGTAAAGGGGTAGGAACAAAAAAAAGTCTTGGGCAGGGCCACCAGAGCAGTCCCAGTTTTGAAAATCTCTCTAGGAAAGGCAATAGCTTTCAGCCCACTTAGCACCCACCACAGCTTCCTTATCCATTGACAGGGTTGCTGGACACTTCGCCAAAGCGCCCGGAAACCAAATGCTGTGACATGCAGTGGGTCTCCTGTGAATCGGAGAAGAAGAAGTTCAAGGAGTCTGAGGCCCCCAAAACCCACTACCAGCAATTCCACCATTCCTATTTCCACCACTACCACCAACAGTACCGCCACTACCACCCCCTCCATGATCCCCCAGGCCGCATCAGCCACAAGCCCTCTCTGCTGCCGGTGTCTGCGGGCTCCCGCCTCAGCCCCAGCAGGATCCGGCTCTATGTCCTTGTTCTCATGCTCCTCCATACCATGGTGTCCTTCTCCAGCAACCAGGGTGGTGGGGGACTGGGGCTGGAGGCACTGCCTGCCCTAGATGAGGGCCTGACTCGGGAAGAGTGACAGCAAGGAGGGAGGACAGACCTCCACCATACATTGACATCAGTCTCTAGCTCTCAGGGGAGGGAGGGCCTCCCATGGGAGATATAGACAGGGGGGGCGGGGGAAATGGGGACCACATCGTCCCCAAGCTACCCCCACCCCAGAAACAGCTCCAACAGAACGGCCAGAGGGCCCCAGGGAGCTGCAAAACTCATCTAGGAGAAAGAGGCAGGAGCAGCAGGCGCCCCCTCCCAGGCACCCATCTATGGGGCTTAGCAAACAAAACGGGGGGGGGAGTAGGGGCTGGAAATGCCCACCCCTGCTGAGAGCCCTGACCCCAGGGAGGGAGGCTGCCCACCCAGCCTTGGCCCTGCAGGGAATGTTGGGGAGCCCAGAGGGGAGATGCTCTCCCCCCTCCACATTCCTTCTGTTGCCAAGATCCTTAATTCTCTCCTGCCCATACTCTACAGGCAACGGCAGACGGCCCTCCTCCAGCGCACCTTGCCAGGGAAGTGCCAGGCTGGGAAATGAGGTACGTGCAGTTGTAGCTAGGTTGGGGACCCCAGTTAAACTGTGGTCCAGCACCCTAGGCAATGAGGAGTAGGAATGAGGTACAGAGAGAGTGTAGAGAGGGAAGGCAAGGAGAAGAGAGTCGTGGGCAGAGGGCTTAGAGAGATGGCTAAATGAGCTTTTGCCACCCGGCTTTGGGGAGGTGGATGATCAGTGTTGAACCAGGCTTGAGGACAGCTCCCCAAATCAGGAAGGGTTGCATAAGAAGCCCTCTGGGGAAGGACTGCAGGAACTGGGGTGTTGGGTCTCAAAACGGAAGGGTGAGGGCACATGGTTGGACTGCCACTGTCTGAAGGGCCATATCTTACAGAAGGTGCACATTCTCCCAAGGGCCACTCTTGCCCTGGAGATCTTGGCCTTGGGGCCAAAGACATTTCCATTTCTGATCTCCATGGAGAGGAGGGACTTCAACCCAAGTGGGTCAGGCCTGGCCTGGGTCCCCATACTCCCCCATCTTGTCCTAGCCCAGGCCTCCATGAAGGAGAATCTGGTGGCATTGCCCCAGGGCTTTCCAGAGATGAGCCTCCCCCATTCCCACCCTGTTCCCATCCCCAGCCTACCAAAGAGTATTTATCCCTTCCCATCCCTGACCCCATGGGTTGCTATCCCAATTGTGGAACAACCAGACTCCTTCTCGCCCTGTAGTGGATCCCCTGATCCAGCCCCCCTGCCCCTTGCTGGAGAACATAGAAACTGGCAAGAGGAACTGCTGAATAAAGAGAATGTACTGTTGTCCCTTGGCTGAGAGATTTGAAATGTTTAGTCAAGCTAGAGAGTTGAATGAGAGAAGAATTATCGAAACCCCTTTGGGGGACATTAGCCTTGTGCTGATCTCCTGGGAGCGGGAGGCTACATTGCTTGGGAAATTTCAAAGCCAATGGGAGCAGACAAGAGAGCCAGAACTATGTTTCTGGGATAGGTCAAGGCGCTTATGGTGCCAGAAAGGGCTGTCTTAGGATGTGATGCCAGTGAGGTAAGGGGATATGAGGTCCTGGAACCACATTAGGTGAAACCAAGGAGATGGGGAGGGGACACCTGAAATTGGTTGGCTGGAGGATAAATGAGAGACTTTTCTTGTAGAGAGAGAATCATTCAATAGCCTCAGCTGGGTCCCAAATGGACTTTGTGTGACTGAGGAGTCCTTCCCTGCCAGTTTTCTCATTTCTCACAGCGTGTCCTCTTCCTCCACCCATGTGCCCTGCCCACGTACCCCCCTGTTTGGCCTTCAGCACTTTGGGCCTAGCCACATACCCCATGCCTAGAGTGCTCTTTTCAGCTGGGGAGGAAAAGAGGTGCTGGCTCCTTTCCAGAGATGCTTATGTAGATGTGAAAGACCCTAGGTACTGCCTTCTAACTCCTGCATCCTCAGGAGGGGAAAAGGGACTGGGAAGTAAAGGGGGACCTTGCAGCCCCAGGGAATGGACCCTTGGAGACTCCCATCCTCTCTTCCCCCTCACCAAGTGCCCAGGAGACCCCTGGCTCAGACCAGCCCAGGGCCTTGCCCAGTGGCAGGGGTAAGGGGCACCTCACTCCACCTCAAAGTCATTTGACTGTCCCTATCCACCCCACTACCCAGATCTCCTACCACCCTTCAATCTGCCCTGCCTTCTGCCACAGGCAGCAGAGCTTGGCAGCTTTCTTATGCCATTTTCTACACTGTGCTTCATGAGTAGGACTTTCTTGCACTAGTTCCTATGACTGAGTCTCCAAGCTGGATTCCTAGTAGTCCCCCGTCCCTTCCTCCCTCACCTGGCTATGATTCAGTTTTCCCCTTCCCCTGCCTCTGTGTTTCGGTGAGAGTCTCTGTGTGTGTACTGCTTTCTGTTTTGTTGCATTGTGGGGCAGAGGTCTCTCTGCTCTTGTTTAAACCCCATAAAGAAATAAATGGTAAGACTTGATGATAACCTTCCCTTCATGGTTTTGTTCTGTGGAGTCAAACACTGCCCGAGTAAAAAGTCTATGGCTTCGGGAGGAGGTGGGACCAGAAGATGCTGATCCCGTGCCTCACTCCTTGTTGGCTCAGGTCTCAGAAAAAGGGGAAACTCTGTAGTAGGCCATTTTAGACAAGGAATCAAAAAATCAGCCTCCTGCAGGGATCAAGCAGTTAAATGTAAGTGAATGAGTGAGTGAGTGAGTGAGTGAGCAAGTGAGCTGGGCAGGGGTGAGGTACGGACTCCAGCCATATGAGTGGTGAGAAGTGCAGGGCACATGTAGTCTACAGGGGACAGCTCAAGTCCAGGGATGTCTTGTGGGAATGTGGGCCCCATGTTGCCAGATCTTCTCATTCTTCGAGGAAAGTGAGGACTCAGAGGTTTTATATGAAGCCCTCTAATTTCTAAATGTCGTCTCAAGTCAAAAAACCCATTTATGTGAAATGGGGGAAGGGAGAGGGTAAAGTAGGAGGGAATCTGGTATGCTCACTGAGCTGCTGAATTCCTTTGCCAGGAAAACACAAGTCTCCCAACTTCCCCAAAGTCATCATGGCATGGAGGTTACGGCATGGTCTCCAGAACCAGACTATGAGTTCAAAGTTTAACACCACCATCTCGTACTTGTATGATTTACACAAGTCTCTTAACTTCTTTAAGTCTTAATGTCCTCATCTATCAAAATGGTTACTGAGAATTGGATGATGTACACAGAGCACTTTGCACAAGAGCTGGCACAAAGGAGCTGCTCAGGTATAGATCATTATTATTGTCATGAGTCACTTGGTCTTTCTTCTCTTTCCTTTACCACCACCTATAATGGTCCCCAAGTTCTTTCAGTTCTACCTCTGTACTATGTCTCTAACTCATTCTTTCTCTTTCACCTCCACTCCCATTCAGCCACTTAGGCCGTCAATAGCTCTTGCCTGGACTATTGCAATGGCCTACCAACTAATCTCTTATTCAATTACTCTGGCTCCAATCTACCTTCTCCCTAGTACGTTGAACTTAGGCACTTAGGAGACACTCCATAAATATTTTGTTGAAAGAACTGCTGCTGTAAAGTACACATCTGCTTAAAGTGAACATATATCTGTGATCAAAAACGTTAGATGGCCCCACATTGCTTGTAGAACCAACTGTAAACTTCTTACCATGACTTTCAAGGCTGTTTGTATTCCAATCCTATCCTACCAGCCTGATGGTCCACCACAGGCTATGAGACACTCATGTTCCAGCCATGTTTTACTGGTGGTTATTCACTGAATGAGCTCTGTATCTTCTCATCTCTTGCCCTTTGTTTACATTGTTTCCTTTGACTGCAACGCCCTCTCTCCGAGTCTGCCTATCACTGTCTTACCCAGTTTTCAAAGTCTGGCTCTAGTGCCACCTCTGCTATGAAGACTTTCACATTCCCTTTCTTCCAAGCTGAAAACTATCTCATACTCTTCTGTACTTCTGTAACACTTTGTACCTTAATTATATCCTACCTGTATCAACTTATTCATTCAATCAAAGCATGCCGATGGAGCAATTACTACTCTCTATGTGAAGCACTGTGCTGGGTGCTGGGAATACAGCAGTAAAATACACATTATAGATTCACGAGATAACATGATGTTATGTGTTCAGCAACCTAAATGTGTTTACTATATCATTCGAGTTTTTGTCTCACCACATGTCCAGGAGGAGAGCTAGGCTCTCTTGGTCTTAGGCATAGGAAAGAAAGGCAAGGGATTGGAGGAGACTACGTACTCATAGTGCTAAGGGGGTAAAGGGCACAATGGCTCTGGCAAGGTGGTAGCCCTACCGGCCACACATTGTCCTTTGACTCCTGGATATTGCCTTGCATCTGCCCCTCTGAGTGGCCCTTTCGACCAGGGCCCAGGCCCTGGTTTTCTCCCTTCAGTTCAGTCAGACTGCAGACAGCTTCAGTCTTTTCCAGCCTCAGAATTTGTGAGGAGGTGTGGTGTCATTGGCTCATGACCTGGCAATGCAGCAGTCACTTGGAGAGATTTCACTATGGCCCCACCAGCAGAGATTCAGATTGAATTAGTCTAGGTTGAGATCCCAGCTTTAGTATTGTTTAACAAACTCCACAAGTGATTCTAATGTGCAGCCAGGGTTGACAACCATGGGATGAAGAGAAGGCTGGAAGTACATGAAGTCCTTGTTATTTGAGAATAAGTGGTGCTAGAAAAAGGTCACAATTAATTCATTTAAAGTGGGGACCAATATTTCACAGTAGAGTGGAGGAAAAGGGGAAAGGGGTCTGATTGGGACTTTGCCTTGAGAAACAAAATTGAAAATGTGAAAAATATTTTCGTTTAAATTTAAAATTTGTAAATAATTGCAAATATGCACTGATTCTAGAATGGACAAAAATGAATCAAGCATTGGAGGAATAACATAATTTTCCTGACCAAAGTGCATGAGAACACAACATTGACTTTTGCCATACAATCACAATCACGTAATCACAATAATTGATTAGTGCTTCAATTACTTTGCTAGTAATCCATCTGTTTAGATTTTCTCTTTCTTCTTGGTTCAGGCTTGAAAGGTTATATGCTTCTAGAAGTTTACTCTTTTCTTCTAGATCGTCGAATTTGTTGGCATATGTAGTTGTTCGTAGTATTCTTTAATGATTCTTTGCATTTTTGTGGTGTCAGTTGTAATTCAATCATAAACAGAGTCTTGTTCTGTTTTTTCCAAAACTAGAGAACTTCTTCAGTTATCCCAAGGACCTCTTGCAATCCTTTGAGAGTTGAATCATTCTCTTTGAAGCCACGATCCTGTCATTACCCGTCAATTTTCCTTTCTGCCAATGGTAACTGGTCCATCTCTGCCAAATCCTCATTTATCAAGGACTTTACATGACATTACAGTTGGTCTTTAACATCACTTGCATTGACTTCACGAAACCATGAATCTTTTTTAAAACCAACAGTTTCACTCTGAAATTTATTTGCATTGTGCAATACTAACAATTAACAAGAGGCTGAAAAAGACCTTAGATAATGGGTATAGATGAATAGTATTAAGGTGTGAAATGGGGGGGAGGGACTTATGTAGGACGCAAAATAGTAAATATTTTGTAGTAGATAACTTTGCATTTTATAAAGTTCCTTTTCGTTTGGAGTTTTTAATTTGCTTACCTCTAAAATATAGGGATAGGATTAGACATTGTTATAAAGAATAAATAAATTAACTTAAATGAAGTAATATATGTGAAAGTGTTAAGCACAGTTCTTGGCACAGAGGAGGAACTAATAATTCCTGCTTTTCTTTCCCTCCAAAAACATTTTCATGCTCTTTTAAAAGACACTGAAAGACAAAGAAGAAAAGAAAGGAGAAGTACATTAGAGTAAGTGGAAACAAGATCCAGAACTTCTGCCCCAAGCTAAAGTTTCTGTGTTACTGCCATTCCCCCTTGCTGTATTCTCTGTGGAGGTTCACTAAAAACTGAGCACCTATTAGACTAATGTGTGGGGGTATAGAATCCAAAGATCACTCAGACAGAGAACCTGCCTTGAAGAAGTGCCTGGGTTGGTTGGGAAAAAAACCTATTAACAGAAATTGCTGAAAATACTTCTAGTATCAGACAATTTCCCCCAATTCCATTGTCACCATCTGGACCAGACCACCATCAACCCTCTCCTGGATCACTGCAATGGCCTCCTAACTGGTCTCCCTGATTCCAATCTTGCCACATACACAGAGTCCACCCAGAGTGATCTTTTAAAAAAAAGCAAATCAGATTATGTCTTTCCTTTGCTAAAATCCTAGTTTCCCATCTCATTTGGAATAAAATCCAAACTCCTTACCATGGCCCACAGGGTCCTACATGACCTATCACTTGACTACTTCTCCAGTTACCCAGTACACTCCTTTCAGTATCTTCCTCTGATATAGCAAGTTTGTTCCTGTGTGAAGACCTTTGTACATGCCCTTCCACAGCCTGAAATGTTCTTCCTCCAGATTTTTGCAAGGCTGACTCCTTCTCATCATATCTCACTCATGTGTCACTTCCTTAGAATAGACCTTTCCTGACTACTCAAGGTATGATACTGCCCTTCTTGCCCCAGAGACTCTTATCACATCACCTTGCTTTTTATATGACCTGGTAACTATTTGAAATGATCTTGTTTATACATTGGTTTTCTTGTTCATTGCCTCTCTCTTTAGTTGAATGTAAGCTCTGAACAGACAAGGATGTGTGTGTTCCCTGTCTCCCCAGTGCCTTAGTAAAAGTTCACTGAGCGAATGGATGTGGATGAGGATGAGTAGTGCTTTATTTGAGCAGGAGTGTGTGATGGTAGGATGTATGGAGTGGGTGGTGAGAGATGAAGTCAAAACATGAAAGGCCTTTAAGGTCAAGCTAGGGAATTTAGGCTTTATGTAGAGACCCACTGGGAGCCATGGGGATTATTGAGTTTAAGAACATTATCAGTTGACCTGGAGTAAGATTTATCTAGTGCCACGTGCCGGATAGATTGCTGGATGAAATGAATGGAGCGTCTGGTTTAAAAGTCCATCGACCACTATGTGCCCCACCTTTGCACACCTTCGCACTCGCTTGTCTGCACGGCTTTGCTCCATTCAGCTCCCTGACTCTTCTGGAATCACACCAGAGCCCTGACTGCCGTTCCCTGCCACCTGCCGCTGGGTGGTGCTGTGGCTCCTCCTACCCGGCCTGGAGGCGCCAGGCAGGCGGAGGCGCAGCCGCTGAACCTGGCCTGGCGCGGGGGTCCGACGGCGCCTGTTGATCGGGCTCTTACTAGTCTGCCGCTTTCTCCCACTTCTGTGCGGCCTTGGCGTCCAGGCCAGTTCCCGCCACGCCTCCGCCCTCACTCCCACCCAGGCTAGCAGTCGCCTGCTTCCCTCCTCCTCTTCCTCCTCCTCCTCCTCCGCCTGTCCTTGCCTTTACGACCCGCCAGGCCAAAGTTGGTTCAGAGGCAGGGCTGGGTGGGACGCTGGAGCAGCAGGAGCCAGGTGGCGCCCTCTCTTTTCAGCCTCTCTGGACCCCAAGGATGAGACAGAGCTTCAGCAGCCTCAAACCTGAGCCACACCGACCCCTGGTCCAGCCAGGCCCGAACTAAAGCAAGATCATGGCTGCAGGGGAGGCCTTTTGATGAAATGGAGCCCGGGGTAGTAGTTATTAAGGGGCCAACTTGCCCTTTATGTTAATAGCCCTGTCTTTCCTCTTGGCCTCTAGAGCAAGAAGCCAGTTATCTGTGACTCCTCCCTTGGTCCCTTCCACGCCTCTACTATATGATCCATGTATATTCTATATCCTAAACTGATCCCTCCGCCGTCACTGCTATTGTCTGCCCAAATCCTCATTACCCCTCAACTGTCCTCTCTGCCTCCAGCTTCCAGCCTCCTGTCCTTGCAGCCCAGACTTCCTCTCACAGTGCTAGGAGTCTCCTGGAAAACTGGCCTGGCGTCCTATCCCTGGAATGACTCCAATTACTTGGAAAAATCAAAAGTTGTTGTTCAAGACCCTCCACACTCTGACCTCACCATTTTGGCCTCACCTCTACTCACATCTAGGGTAAAAGGCTTACCCTGGTACATTGCCCTGAGTAGAAGAGGAGCTAGAACAGGAACTTAACACAGTGCATGGCTTGGGGGACTCTGTACAGGGCTCCATAGGCTTCTATTTGAACAGCTTTAACTCATGATTGCACTGTCACAAAATGCAGAGATGCATAGAACACAGCGCCTACCTCCACTAGAGCATGGGAGCACATCCATGTTTATTCTTTTGTCCCCTCTTTTTATCTCCCTGTCCCCTGGATCTGTTCTGTTCTCCTGCAGTCTGTCTTCCTTCCCATTCATGTTATCCATTCCCCCATGATCCTCTTGCTGGTGCATGAACCTTTTTCTCAACAAGGACACAGCATCTTTCAACAAAGTGATTGATGACATGCATGACCAGGTTTCTCTATAATGTTAAGTTTCAGCTTCAGTACGTTTTTTCTTGAGGAAGCTAATATTCACAGCTGCTAAGACTATAGGTATAGGTAGCTCTTCGTAAGGAAAGGTTGGAAACACCTATATTGAATTCAGCCTCGTTGAATCCAGCACACAAACATGTAAATTAACACGGAAAGCCTAACGAGTGAACAGGATAATTGGCAAAGGCAGATTTATTGGCAAACAATGCACTATTGGTTGATTTCAGGCTGCCCTGTGCCCTTAGACTCCAGGAATCCGTGCCCAGAGTTAGGTATGGCTCATTCATGGTCATAGAAGTGGCTAGTAGACCAAACAGCTTCAGGTCAAAAACATAATCATGACAAGGGTGGACTAAGAGGTGACAGCTCATTTTCCCTGGTTCCATATTGGGATAGCTTCCTCTGGGAAATGACATCTTCCTGTAACCCCAAGCACTACTACTAAGAATATCCCTGTCCGTGTTCACCACATATGTACACAGTGTATTGCTGCTCCTAATAACCCTGTACAGTATGGATTATTAGTTTGGGTTTACAGATGAAGAAACTGAAGGGGAAAAAAAAACATTAAAAAATGCAAAGCAAAAATCCAGGACTAGAAGCCAAGAATTCTAACTCTAAAATCATTGTCAGCATTTTTCCCCCACAGTTTTGTGACCTATTGAGGACACAAAGCTAGGCTAAGTGGCCCCACCCTGTACCCTCACTCTTTTCTCAAGAGTGAATACAAACACAGGCAGTATGACTGAAGCAGCAGAAAGGGCTTTCTCTTGGATCTCGGGCTGTTCTGACACCTGGCCTGAGTCTGAATGATGGCAGGGGGACTCGTAGGACCAGCAGAGCAACAGCTGGCCTCAAGCCAGACACCTTCTAAAGCTGAGGTCTCCAACCAGAGGCTTGCATAGGCATTTTGTTTGGCTTGGCATTGTTGGTCTCTGCAGTGCTTAAATTTGACTTAGGTTTCCTTAATAAGATATTTAATAAAAGTGTAAGTGTTTAATAAAAGTTCGGTAAGAGTATAGTCATTAACAACATTGCCTGGGTTTTCATCCTGAGTCTGCTACCCATTCTGTATGATTCCGGGAAGATTACTTAAACTCTCTGTGCCTCACTTTGCTAATCTGTAAAATGGAGGTAAACAATAGTACTCTACCTCACAGAGTTACAATGAATATTAAGTTATGATATCTAAAGCACTTAGAACAGTGCCTGACATATAGTAAGTACTGTATGGGTACTTTTTCTATTATTACTATATATAAACTGGGGAGAGTTTACTTATAGTCCATATTTCTAGCTTCTAAAAAGTTCAGAAGATTTGACGGTACTGGGTCCCCATCACCAGCTGGAATTGAATCTGTCCTTTTCATTTCTTAAAATATTTTTTTAGCTTTCAATTACAGTTGACATACAATATTATTAGTTTCAAGTGTAAACACAGTGGTTAGACATTTATATAACTTACCAAGTGATTCCCCCCCCAATAAGTCTAGTACTCATCTGGCACCATACATAACTATTATACTACTACTGACTATATTCCCTATGGTGTACTCTATCTCACCATGACTATTTTGTAAATACCAATTTGTACTTCTTATTCCTCTTCTACTCTTCACACATCCCCCCATCCCTCCTCTATCAGGAAACCATCAAAATGCTCCTATATCTATGAAGTTGTTTCTGTTTTGTTTGTTCATTTATCCTATTCTTTAGGTTCCATATATAAATGAAATTATATGACATTTGTCTATGTCTGTCTCACTTAGCAAAATACTCCCTAGGTCAACCCATGTTGTTGTGGATGGCAAGATTTCATTCTTTTTATAGCTGACATATTCCATTGTGTATTCGTACCACCTCTTCTTTATCCATTCATCCATTGATGGACACCCAGGCTGCCTCCATATCTTGGCTACTGTAAATAATGCTGGAATGAACATGTGAATGTACGTGTCCCTTCAAGGTAGTGTTTTAGGTTTTTTCAGGTAAACACTCAGAAGTGGGATCAGTGGGTCTTTCTTTGCCTCTTGTTATAGCCTTTGTATTAAAGTCTATTTTATCTGATATAACTATTGCTACCCCTAGCTTTTTTGGTTTCTATTTTCATGAAATAACTTTTTCCACCCTTTAATTTCAGTCTGTGTGTCTTTCAATCTGAAATGAGTCTCCTGTAGGTAGCATATGTAAGGGTCTTGTTTTCTTATCCATTCAGCCACCTTATGTCTTTTGATTGGAACACCTAATTTATTTACATTCAAAGTAATGGTTGATAGATGTGTAGTTATTACCATTTTATTATTTATACTTTTGATACATATTTTTTTTCTTCTTAAAGAAGTCCCTCCAACATTTTCTGTAACACTGGTTTGGCTTTTACTTGTCTGGGAAGCTATCTGTCCTTCTAAATGATAGCCTTGCTGGGTAGAGTCATCTTGGTTATAGGTCCTTGCTTTTCCTCACTTTAAATATTTCCTGCCAATCCCTTCTGACCTGTGAAGTTTCCGTTGAGAAATCAGCTGACGGTCTTATGGGAGCTTCCTTATAGGTAACCAGCTGCGTTTCTCTTGCTGCTTTTAAAATTCTCTCTTTGTCTTTAACCTTTGGTATTTTAATTATGATGTGTCTTGGTGTGGCCCTCTTTGGGTTCATTTTGTTTGGGACTCTTTGCACTTCCTGGGCTTATATATCTGTTTCCTTCACCAGGGAAGGGAAGTTTTTCGTCATTATTTGTGTAAGTAGATTTTCAATTCCTTGCTCTATCTCCCATCCTTCTGGTATTATGCGAATAATATGCGAATGTTGGTATGTTCGATGTCCCAGAGATTCCTTAAAGTATCCTCATTTTTTAAAATTATTATTTTCTTTTTGCCGTTCTGATTAGGCGTTTTCTGCTACCTTCTCTTCCACATTGCTGATTCAGATCTCTACTTTAATCTACTGTTGATTCCCTCCAATGTATACTTCATTTTAGTTATTCTTTGTTTCTGACTGGTTTGTTTTTTTTATGTTTTCTATCTCCATTTTCATGTTTCCTATCTCTGTTGAAGTTCTCACTCAGATCATTGAGCATCCTTATAACCAGCGTTTTGAACTCTGCATCTAGTAGATTGCTTGCCTCCATTTTGTTGAGTTCTTTCTTTGGAGCTTTGTTTTGTTCTTTAATGTGGGACATGTTTCTTTGCCTCTCCATTTTGGCTGCCTCCCTGTATTTGTTTCAATGTATTAAATAGAACTGGTACATCTTCCAGTCTTGGCAGGACAGCCTTATGCAGTAGTTGTCCTGTGGGGCCCAGTGGCACAGACTCCCTGGTCACCTGAGCTGGGTGCTCCAGGTGTACCCCTTGTGTGGATTGTGTCTGCTCTCTTGTTGTTG
Organism: Pteropus medius; assembly: GCF_902729225.1. Classification (NCBI taxonomy): domain Eukaryota; kingdom Metazoa; phylum Chordata; class Mammalia; order Chiroptera; family Pteropodidae; genus Pteropus; species Pteropus medius. Next base: position 929,406 of record NW_024350323.1, read on the forward strand.
TTGAGCCTTGATTGTTATTTGCACAGCAGTGGGAAGGACTGACCCTCAGGCTGGTTGTGAAGACTGGCCGTGAGAACAGTGGAGGAGCTGCTGTGCAGGGGCTGACCCTACAGAGCAGGATTCACTTTAGCGGGGCTCTGATGCTTGTCCAGTGTCATTTGTGGAGGTGGTGGATGGTGCTCTGTTGTGGTCTGAAGCTGAACACAAGGTGTGTTGGCTCTGGGGCCTTTGGGAGGGGCTCTGGTACAGGCCCAAGTCAACTGCTGCCTGTGCCCTGCCGGAGGCCACTTGGTATGAGCTACAAAGCGATCTGCAGATGGTTGCCACTTGTGCTGGGCTTGGAGGCACCTGGGAGAAGCTAAGCTGCGAACGAAGGCCAGCTGTCGCTAGTGCCAGACTTGAAGCTGCTCAGCAAGAGGTACGGGGCACACTGAGGCCAGATGCTGCTTGTTTGTGGTTTGCAAACCTTTGAGAGATTTTAGGAAACTCTGCAGCAGGAGCTAAGACAGGCTGATTGTAAGGAAAAACTACTTGAAGCGGGTTGGGTGAGGTGGGGTCTCAAGGAATAATGAAGGCAGGGCAAATGGTGTTAGCCAGGTCGATAGAGATTCAGATATGGCACCTGTGTCTGCAAACCAGATAAGGCAAGGGCTCAACAAAAGAACAATGGCTCCTGCCAGCACTTGTCTGGAGAAAGCCTTCTATCCAGACCTCGCCCTGAAGCCAGACAATTCGGTTCCTCCCCATGTGTCCCTGGCACCTTTCAAGCTGCTGTCCCAGAACTGGAGCTTAGAGTGAGTCTATCAATGGGTAAGTTCACGTGTGGGCCCTTTAAGAGGAACGTCTGGGGTTCCAGCCATCCCCAAGTCACTCAGCCACTCTCCACTGGTTTTCACAGCCTGTTCTGCATCTTCGCCCCTCCTACCAGTCTGGACACAGCTTCTTCTTTATATCCTCAGGTTGAAGACTTCTGTTCAGCTAGACTTCAGGCAGTCCCAATTATGGCTGTTCTGTAGTTTGGTTATAATTTTAATGTGGTCATGAGAGGAAGTGAGCACAGTGTTAACCTCCTTTGCTGTCTTGACTGACTGACGAATCTGTCCTCTTTAGATGAAGTATGCTCTCTCCTAGTAAGCCTCAGCCCCACAACTCCCCATTTTGTCCCTGACACAGAAGGTCGGCATTAGTTGCCATTTATCATCTTACATGCAGCTGGCTTAAATGGTTCAAGGGGCAAAAAAATGTCACCAAGTAGGAATTGTTGGCCAATAGGGACATTGTTAGGCAATTAGCGTTAGACCCCTGCCACACCTTTGCTTGTCTTTTGCTTAATGTTCCAGAATGGCACTTCGATGCACCAGCATGAAGGTCAAGGAAAGAAGAAAAGTGGTAAAAGAAAGCAAAATTAAGCCACGACATTCCAGAGCATTCCTTCCTATAGCCTATAGTTGGGTTTAAAATCTGGCTCAAAGGTAGTAAGACATGTCCACACATATGCCAAATTATTTATGTTCAAGAATAGTTATTGCAGCATTGTGAATAATAGATATGATTAGAAGGAACCCAAATGCCCTTAATAAAAGACTGGTTAAATAAATTTTGATGCATACACAGAATGGAATACCATGTAGCCATTAAAAAGAACATGCAGAGCAGTGTGTACAGAATACTTTCATTTCTGTGGGAGGAAAAATGAGAAAGAGAAATAATATACATATACGTTTACATTTAATTATATTTGTACAGACTATCTGTGGGAGGATATATGAATATAGTATAGGCATAAAATATATGTGGAAGGATATGTCAAGGAACTGGTGACCATGGTTGTCTCTGGGAAAAGGAATAGTATGACTGGGGAAGGAAGGAGACATACTGTTTTCATTATATATCTTTTTTATTCTTTTTAAATTTTGCATCATGAAGCTAATAAAAAATAGATCTCATTTTAAGAAATTCTGCAGTAGATACAAAAGAAAAAATACAACAAACAAACAAAACTAACTTCAAAGACACTCAAGAGATAACTTGAAATCACCTGGCAGTCAAGGATAGCTGCATGAGAAACAACCTGGCACCTGTAGCACCCCAACACTTGCTTAGTAAGCTGCTTTGTAAAGTTTTTTCCACAGTCATCATTCCATGTCCAAATGCATTTAAATCAGTTTCACTCTGGTCCTTCAGGCCACCTCCTCTACTCTGGTCAGCTTGGTTTTACTCAAACTCTAAAGAATCCTGGTTTGGGCTGCCTCTTTGGCACCCAGAAGTGAACACTTCTGGAAATATCGGCTGAAATTAAAAGGAGCTTTGCCAAGACTGATGTACCTGAAGACCAGGACTTAACCTCTCCTCAAAAGTGCTTCTCCTAGTCATCTGTGGAGGAGCTCCAAAATAGGCAGAGCCTTTGCATCTAGGGAGGGCACCCTCCCAACCAAGGCCCACCTCCTTTATCTGACCAAAGGTCCACAAATCAATACAACAGACTTTTAAAACAATTTTTTTTAACACTCCAAAGCCTTGAACCAGGTGTAAATGTTCCAAGTTGACGGAGATGCAAGGTAAAGGACACAGAGTGCCTGACTTCTAGGGAAACAGTCTAGATTCTGAAATAGCCTGGGTTGGGAGGAATCTGGATAGATAACTGAGGGGATGGCTTTCACCCAGAATTCTATGGGGCCCTTGGGCTTTATTGAAGAGCTTCAGGACTTCTGCAAACATTGGATGTGTTGGCAGATTTCAGGAGGCAACCAAGAGCTGTAACCCTTCATTTCAAACCATCGATTTGATCAAAATTGCACCATAGTTCTGATTAAGTCACTTGATAATAAGGTAAATGACATAAATTTAAACTCAACAAACACATTTCTATTAACAAAACACTGCTTTTATCTGTTTTATATAGTAGAGTTCTCTATAAGATTTCATCAAAAGGAGTAGGGTTTGGCTGCTTTAAAAGGTTCTACTTGTTTGACAGAGGACAAAACAGACTCAGAGAAAAGAAACAACTTTCCCAAGATCACATAGCCTATCAGAAGTAGAGCCTGGTCCAGAATTAGGGACCCTGCCAAACAACACTAGGCCATGCCCACTATACATCTTAAGTATGAATACAAAATCTTAATTAAGAATTTAGTTGACTTATGAGCATCCTGCCCCATGGGATCTTAGCAGGGCTGGAACACATATCCCAGGATACTTTGGAGTTCCACCAGCCCAGCAAACCACCATTTCTTCTATCACATGACCTTATGGGGCCTAGGCTTCTTTGTGTCAGAAGTACCACCCTCCTGCTTGCTCTGTTCTCTAGGGCTTCCTGGGATTCCTTCAAGCTAGAGCCTTGGCTAAACAGCCAAAATTCATTACTTTCTTAACGTGGCTTGACTCCTAAAGGCTGGGTCTGAACCTCTTGCCTGCCTTTCCTGGGGGCTCACATATCTCGCCTTGTTCTAGCTCATTTCACCCCTCCCTCCCAGGCGTTCACCCCCTTTAACACCCGCTTTCTGGCAGACATTCTTGTGGGCCCCTCCCCCTTAGTCACCACTCCCCCTGAAACTACTACTGCAACCTCAGACCTCTTGCCTTTTATCTTGCCCCAGAAGCTGAGCCCTCTGGTCCCTTAATTGTTCAGGTTGCTCTTTTCTGAACTCACTCCAATTGAGCTCCATAAATTGAAGATAATTGGACTGTCTCACTCAGGTTATGAGCCCTTGAGGCAGTGTCTTCTTGGTCTGGTACAGCTTTGCCCAGAAAGGGGGGTGGCAAGGGGAGGGGCACAGAGGAGGGCAGCCTAGGGGTCAGACCCCTAGAGAGAGAGAAGGCACATGTTCACAGTACAGACATTCCTCCACCAGCTAAGCTTTGCAGCCTTGATCCCTGCTGCCTGTCCTAGGGCTCACATGTCAGTGACTATGTGAGGAGCCAACCCGTCACCAACAATGTTGAAAGCAATTTTCTGGTATGTAAACTGGTTTTCAAATAATGTCAGATAAGCTCTAGGTTCTGGATGAAACACCATCTTTGGGGGGCACCTGAGTAAGCTAGAGGCTTATGAGGGGAAACTCAGATTGAGGAGAACTCAGGGCAACTTTTCATGAATATGTTCCATTCCACACAATAACATCTTCCCTGAGAGTTAATGTTGCCACCATCTTGGGCACTGCTAAGAAGATTGACTTGGCCACATCTAAGGTATTCAGGGAGATGGGAATAATTGTTGCTCTAAGGAGTGGTTAGAGCTGAATGAGAGGCTAAAGAAATAAGGTTTTTCTCCAGACTCAGGACTCCTTCTCTGCCTACTATCTCATGACATCCCATTTCCCCAGCACTGCAGTGGGCCAGGACATGTCCTAGGGAAGTTTTTGACCATTTTCCCTGGACACGGGAGATGCTCTCTCTCTACCTCTATCAAGGTCATGCTCCACAAGCTTAGCCCTTTCTATTTCCATTTTTTTTGAAAGCTCCTGTGACTATCCATCAATACTTCTGAAGGCAGTGGAGACCACTATCATACCCTCAAGGCCTGGCACAGAGGCTGGCACAAAGTAAATGTTGAGTAAATAAATGAATTAATGAATGCAGTAATTATGATCTGAATTCATGCTTTAGACCTCTACAAAATCTACCTTTTTCTTTCCCTTGCGGGTCTAACATCTTAGCCTTCCTTCATGGAAAGTGATAAGGGGAGGTCATGTTGTCTGTCTTCTTTGCCTGCGGTTGAAACAGCATCTAAATGCCCAAAAGTGGAAGATTTCTAAGACTTTCATAAAATGAAGCCTAAAGAGAAGCCGCTGGGCTATGGTTGAAAGAGAATTCAAACTTGGAATCAGATGACCTGTTCATATGTCACTTCAGAGAGCGTTTGGACATCCATTCGTTCAACAGAACTTTACTGAATACTTACTATGTTCCAAGTACTGTTAAGCTTTTCATCGCTCTGGCTGCTGGGTGAAGCAATCATTGAGTAGCAAGAGCGCAGACAGGGAGACAAGTTAGGAGTCTGTACCGCTAGTTGTGGCAAGAGATAAAAACCTGAATGAAGGCAGTAGCAATAGAGAGAAGTAGACACATTGGAGAACAATTTAAGTAGAGTTGATAGGACCTGATTAATCCGATGTGGGGGTTGATGAAGAGAGGACACTCTGGATAATTACATCCAGGTTCTGTTTTAAGAGACTGAGTGGATCATGCTGTCACCAATAAAGACAAAAATGCTGGGCTCTGGTTTCATAGTTCGATGGAAGAGAATTTAGGAAGATAATGAGCTTGCTTCGGGACATGTAAAGAGGGAGGAGGAGGGAGGGAGGAGGGAGGGAGGAGGAGGAGGGAGTGAGTGAGTGATAGGAGGGGAGGAGGGAGAGGAGGGAGAGGAGGAGGAGGAGTGGAGGAGGGAGGGAGTGGAGGAGGGAGGAGGGAGGAGGAGGAGGAGGAGGATAGAGGAGGAGGAGGAGGAGGAGGAGGAGGAAAGAGGAAAGAGGAAAGAGGAAAGAGGAAAGAGGAAAGAGGAAAGAGGAAAGAGGAAAGAGGAAAGAGGAAGGGAAGATCCAATAGACCGTTGGATATTTAGGTTTAGAGCTCAACCAAGAGGCTTGGCTATCTAGGAGAAGGTACATACTAGAGAGAAACAATGAGGGCTAAGGAGAGAACCTTCAAATCTGCCAACTTTTAAAATACACATTAAAGACTATGGAGCAAAATTTTAGAATAGTGGCTAAAGGAAATGGGACAGAGGTTTGAATAGAAATTGAAGGATCGACAGTGCTTAATAAACAACTAAAATTAGAAGTCATACATTTGTAGTGGTACCCATCTGACTGGCATCCAATTTTTCTCCAGAAGTCCTGGCAGAAGAACAGAGGAGGCAAATTTTCCAGTTGGTTCAGGGTGTGGGATTTGTAAGGTAAGTGCAATAGATAGGCAAAAGACCTTTGGTGGTGAAGT
>NW_024350323.1:935353-1005041 GCF_902729225.1 Pteropus medius
CAGGACTTAACCTCTCCTCAAAAGTGCTTCTCCTAGTCATCTGTGGAGGAGCTCCAAAATAGGCAGAGCCTTTGCATCTAGGGAGGGCACCCTCCCAACCAAGGCCCACCTCCTTTATCTGACCAAAGGTCCACAAATCAATACAACAGACTTTTAAAACAATTTTTTTTAACACTCCAAAGCCTTGAACCAGGTGTAAATGTTCCAAGTTGACGGAGATGCAAGGTAAAGGACACAGAGTGCCTGACTTCTAGGGAAACAGTCTAGATTCTGAAATAGCCTGGGTTGGGAGGAATCTGGATAGATAACTGAGGGGATGGCTTTCACCCAGAATTCTATGGGGCCCTTGGGCTTTATTGAAGAGCTTCAGGACTTCTGCAAACATTGGATGTGTTGGCAGATTTCAGGAGGCAACCAAGAGCTGTAACCCTTCATTTCAAACCATCGATTTGATCAAAATTGCACCATAGTTCTGATTAAGTCACTTGATAATAAGGTAAATGACATAAATTTAAACTCAACAAACACATTTCTATTAACAAAACACTGCTTTTATCTGTTTTATATAGTAGAGTTCTCTATAAGATTTCATCAAAAGGAGTAGGGTTTGGCTGCTTTAAAAGGTTCTACTTGTTTGACAGAGGACAAAACAGACTCAGAGAAAAGAAACAACTTTCCCAAGATCACATAGCCTATCAGAAGTAGAGCCTGGTCCAGAATTAGGGACCCTGCCAAACAACACTAGGCCATGCCCACTATACATCTTAAGTATGAATACAAAATCTTAATTAAGAATTTAGTTGACTTATGAGCATCCTGCCCCATGGGATCTTAGCAGGGCTGGAACACATATCCCAGGATACTTTGGAGTTCCACCAGCCCAGCAAACCACCATTTCTTCTATCACATGACCTTATGGGGCCTAGGCTTCTTTGTGTCAGAAGTACCACCCTCCTGCTTGCTCTGTTCTCTAGGGCTTCCTGGGATTCCTTCAAGCTAGAGCCTTGGCTAAACAGCCAAAATTCATTACTTTCTTAACGTGGCTTGACTCCTAAAGGCTGGGTCTGAACCTCTTGCCTGCCTTTCCTGGGGGCTCACATATCTCGCCTTGTTCTAGCTCATTTCACCCCTCCCTCCCAGGCGTTCACCCCCTTTACCCGCTGGCAAGATGAAGGCCCTCCCCCTTAGTCACCACTCCCCCTGAAACTACTACTGCAACCTCAGACCTCTTGCCTTTTATCTTGCCCCAGAAGCTGAGCCCTCTGGTCCCTTAATTGTTCAGGTTGCTCTTTTCTGAACTCACTCCAATTGAGCTCCATAAATTGAAGATAATTGGACTGTCTCACTCAGGTTATGAGCCCTTGAGGCAGTGTCTTCTTGGTCTGGTACAGCTTTGCCCAGAAAGGGGGGTGGCAAGGGGAGGGGCACAGAGGAGGGCAGCCTAGGGGTCAGACCCCTAGAGAGAGAGAAGGCACATGTTCACAGTACAGACATTCCTCCACCAGCTAAGCTTTGCAGCCTTGATCCCTGCTGCCTGTCCTAGGGCTCACATGTCAGTGACTATGTGAGGAGCCAACCCGTCACCAACAATGTTGAAAGCAATTTTCTGGTATGTAAACTGGTTTTCAAATAATGTCAGATAAGCTCTAGGTTCTGGATGAAACACCATCTTTGGGGGGCACCTGAGTAAGCTAGAGGCTTATGAGGGGAAACTCAGATTGAGGAGAACTCAGGGCAACTTTTCATGAATATGTTCCATTCCACACAATAACATCTTCCCTGAGAGTTAATGTTGCCACCATCTTGGGCACTGCTAAGAAGATTGACTTGGCCACATCTAAGGTATTCAGGGAGATGGGAATAATTGTTGCTCTAAGGAGTGGTTAGAGCTGAATGAGAGGCTAAAGAAATAAGGTTTTTCTCCAGACTCAGGACTCCTTCTCTGCCTACTATCTCATGACATCCCATTTCCCCAGCACTGCAGTGGGCCAGGACATGTCCTAGGGAAGTTTTTGACCATTTTCCCTGGACACGGGAGATGCTCTCTCTCTACCTCTATCAAGGTCATGCTCCACAAGCTTAGCCCTTTCTATTTCCATTTTTTTTGAAAGCTCCTGTGACTATCCATCAATACTTCTGAAGGCAGTGGAGACCACTATCATACCCTCAAGGCCTGGCACAGAGGCTGGCACAAAGTAAATGTTGAGTAAATAAATGAATTAATGAATGCAGTAATTATGATCTGAATTCATGCTTTAGACCTCTACAAAATCTACCTTTTTCTTTCCCTTGCGGGTCTAACATCTTAGCCTTCCTTCATGGAAAGTGATAAGGGGAGGTCATGTTGTCTGTCTTCTTTGCCTGCGGTTGAAACAGCATCTAAATGCCCAAAAGTGGAAGATTTCTAAGACTTTCATAAAATGAAGCCTAAAGAGAAGCCGCTGGGCTATGGTTGAAAGAGAATTCAAACTTGGAATCAGATGACCTGTTCATATGTCACTTCAGAGAGCGTTTGGACATCCATTCGTTCAACAGAACTTTACTGAATACTTACTATGTTCCAAGTACTGTTAAGCTTTTCATCGCTCTGGCTGCTGGGTGAAGCAATCATTGAGTAGCAAGAGCGCAGACAGGGAGACAAGTTAGGAGTCTGTACCGCTAGTTGTGGCAAGAGATAAAAACCTGAATGAAGGCAGTAGCAATAGAGAGAAGTAGACACATTGGAGAACAATTTAAGTAGAGTTGATAGGACCTGATTAATCCGATGTGGGGGTTGATGAAGAGAGGACACTCTGGATAATTACATCCAGGTTCTGTTTTAAGAGACTGAGTGGATCATGCTGTCACCAATAAAGACAAAAATGCTGGGCTCTGGTTTCATAGTTCGATGGAAGTTTATAACTCTCAGGAAGACAATGAGCCTGCTCAAATACGTAAAGAGGAGGATGATGATGTGGAGTGAGGTGAAAAGTGATGATGATGAGGAGGAGGAGGATATGATATGAGTGAGGAAGTGATGAGGAGGATATGAGGAGGGTGAAGGAAGAGGGATGATATGTGATGAGGAGGAGTGATGTGAGAGTGATGATGGAGAGGAGTGATGATGAGTGAGGAGGAGAAAAGTGATGGTGTTATTAAGATAAAAGTTATGAAAAGAGAAAGAGAGGAAAGAGGAAAGAGGAAAGAGGAAAGAGGAAGGGAAGATCCAATAGACCGTTGGATATTTAGGTTTAGAGCTCAACCAAGAGGCTTGGCTATCTAGGAGAAGGTACATACTAGAGAGAAACAATGAGGGCTAAGGAGAGAACCTTCAAATCTGCCAACTTTTAAAATACACATTAAAGACTATGGAGCAAAATTTTAGAATAGTGGCTAAAGGAAATGGGACAGAGGTTTGAATAGAAATTGAAGGATCGACAGTGCTTAATAAACAACTAAAATTAGAAGTCATACATTTGTAGTGGTACCCATCTGACTGGCATCCAATTTTTCTCCAGAAGTCCTGGCAGAAGAACAGAGGAGGCAAATTTTCCAGTTGGTTCAGGGTGTGGGATTTGTAAGGTAAGTGCAATAGATAGGCAAAAGACCTTTGGTGGTGAAGTTATACTAGTGAGAATGTTCCACCACATGAGCCAAGATGTGTAGAGAAAGAAGCAAGGATGGGAGACTCCTAATAAATTAGGAGAAAATTGTGGGGTCAGGGTCTGAAGTTATAATGAGATGAAAGAGGTACGAGAGTAAGGAAGTGCAAGATTGTAGTGGGACTCTTGGGATGACAGAATTCAGAAGTAGCAAGATTCTAGGTGGTATCAAAGTCAGGATAGGATAATGAAGTTGGTTTTCTAAAGTGTAGTGGAAGTAAAAGTTGTTAGAGTTGAGGGTGTCAAGGATCTTTGAGACCAGAACAGCAATTCTCAATCCTGACTTGCAATGGAAATGTGAAAAACCTGCACCACAATCCTGGCACACTAGAATCACCTGTAAGCTTTAAAAAAAATCTATGCTAAAGCCACATCCCCAGATATTTAGATTCGATTGGTTTGAGTTGATTCCGAGCATCAGTATTTTTTACGTTTTCCAAATGATTGCAGGCCGAGAAACACTAGGCCACAAAAATAGGTGGAATCATCCACATGGATGTTGAAATCAGCCAGTATAATGATAGAAGTTGGAATGGAAAAGGAATATATAAACCAGGGGAGATCAAAATCCTCTAAGATTGTAGGAAAATGAATGAGTGATACTAGGGAGAGGAAGATAGAGGGTGATAATATCAGATGGAAAGAGGATGGAAAGAGGAAGGGGTTTTATTTAATAGTGGAAATCAGTGGTTTGGAAGCACTTGCAGTTATGTAGGTGATGCTGATTTACTTTGAGGCAATATGCTAGTGGGATGTTGGAGAAGGAGCTGGATTATAGAGGAAGTATTGTGCCCACGAAGAGCCCGATTTTAGGAGTCAGTGCAAGAGGTACAGGCTGCACTCAGAGAAGAGGTCGAGAGTGTAGAGAGGTTTGCTTACCTTAGAGTGGCATTTCCAGAGCGCACATTGGAACCAGGGCTGTCATACTGCACAGCTCCAGTGGTGCCATTCACATTGGGAATGATAGGGCTGGTGAAGAGGAAACTCCACAGTAGTGTGGGAGTGAAAGAATAAAACGAAGTTTGTGGCCATATGAAACTTCAGTGCTTCTTCTCACTCTTCTTGCTTCTGGTTTTTCTTTGGCTTCAAGAAGGACTGATGGACAAACAGGTTTGGACCCCATTCATTTTAGGTGAGTGTCTTCTAATGGTCTTCCCTTTATATTTCTAAATTCACTTTTTCTCTGAAATTTTCTCAGCCTTCATGGCTACTTACTTACAATTTCCTGGTGGGCTCCAGCTTGAAAGCACACTATTATGATTTGATTTCACCATGTCATCTTCCATTCAAAAGTCGGAGTCAATCCAGGTTCTCTAACATAGGGGCTCTGCAGTGTCAGAGAGGTGGTTGGGGTATTTAAGGCTCCAGTTGGTTATTCTCTTCTGCAAACCTGATTCTTTCAGGCTGAAGAGACATGATAGAATTCTCTAAGGGAAGCACAGGAGGACAAAAGGAGTCCCATGGCTAAAAGAAATTGCAGCTAAAGGAAGTTCTACCTTTGAGGCCCAAACACTGCTTATTAGCTGAATGTCAGTAACAGAATACTGACTCTGGTGAAGGTTAGGAAATAGACTGCAAGCAAATGGGCATTCCCTTTGTAAATTGGGCCCAACACTAGTTGCTGCTATTGAGTTGGCTAATCCAAGCTCTATTTTCAAAGAAAACATTTGTATAATAGTGCCCTTCCCCTACCCCATGCTTCACCTCACCATCAGAGCTATTTAGTCCAGAGTAAGACCACCCAGCCCTAACTCTGGGAAGGAACAACCAAATCATATTTTGCTTGGGACTTAGCATAAACACATGTACTTATACCTACCCTCAACTCCCTAGAACTTTCCAAACCAGCCAGTCCTAGACCATAGGGCTAGGCAGTCTTTCTCAAATCCAGGGGAGGAAAAATGAATGGATGTTCATTCAAAAGAGAATGGATGTTCCTAGCATGTGTTAGAATTCTAGGATGAAAGACCCCCCAAACATCCATGCCCTTATATAATACTCTGTTCTTGAGTGTGAGTGGGGACATTAAATATGATGGGCTACCACTCCCACGATTATGCTACTATATAAAAAATGGATGTTTCAGATGTACTTAATCCATAATCAGCTGACTTTGAGTTAATCAAAAAGGAGATTATCTTAGGCGGACCTGACATAATCAGGTGAGTCCTTAAAAGAGACAAGAACTGCTTTCAACAAATAATGCTGTTGCATTTGAATATTCACAGGCAAAAATAAATAAATAAATAAACTTGACCTAAACCTTGCACGTTATATAAAAATTAACTCAAAGTAGATCATAGATTTAAATATAAAATGCAAAACTCTGAAACTTTTAGAGGAAAACATAGGAGAAAATCTTCGTGACCTAGGAATCGGTGAAGAGTTCTTAGATTTAATATGGAAAGCATGATCCGTAAAAAAAAATAATAATGAATTTGAATCCTCAATATTAAAAACTTTTGCTGTGCTGTGTGAAAGACCTGTTAAGAGGAAGGAAAGACAAGCTATAGACTGGGAGAAAAATCTTTGCAAACGTATCTGATAAAGGAAAGGCATTTAGAATGTATAAAGAACTCTCGAAACTCAATGGTGAAAAACAACCTAATTAGAAAGGAAGCAAAAGGTATGAAGAGACATTTCACTGAAGAGAATATATAGAAAGTAAGCACTTGAAAAGATGTTTAACATCATTAGTCATTAGGCAATTGCTAATTGAAACCACCTATCCAAATGGCTAAAACAGGCCAAAAATATATATATTGACAACACCAAATGCCAGTTATGATGGGAGAAACTAGATCACTCATACATTGATGGAGGGAAAGTAAAATGTTACAGCCACACTGGAAAGGAGTACAGCACTTTCTTTAAAAACTATATATACACTTGCCATATAACTTAATGATTGAATTTATACATTTATCTCTGAAAAATAAAAACCTATGTTCACTCCGTGCATAGTTGTTCATAACAGCTTTATTTGTGATAGCTAGAACTGAAAATAAGCAAAATGTCCCTCAAAAAGTAAAAGTTAAACAAACTGTGGTACATCCATACCACAGAATACTACTCAGCAATAAAAAAGGAATGAACTACTGGTACATGCAAAAGCTTGGATAGATCTCAAGAGCATTATGGTGAGTGAAAAAAAGCCAGTCTCCAAAGGTCACATATTGCATTTTATATAACTTTCTCAAAATGACAAAATTACAGAGTTGGGCAGCAGATTAGTAGTTGCCAGGGGTTAGAGACAGTGGGAGGAGAAGGTGGGGGCGTAACTATAAAGAAGCACCAGAAGGGAGACTTTTGAAGTGAAGAAACAGTTCTGATTCTTGACTGCAGTGGTGGTTACACAAATCTATACATATGATAAAATGGCATAGAACTATATGCACACATTGTACCAATGCCAATTGGCTGAATTGGATATTGTACTATAATTATATAAGGTGTAAGCATTGGAGAACACTGGGATCTCTCTGTACTATCTTTACAACTTTCTGCAATTATTTCAAAATAAAAAGGAGAGAGGGAGAGAGAGAGAACCACAGCAGATATATGGAAAGGGTCATGTGGCAAGGATCTGAGAGTGGCCTCTCTAGGAGCTGAGAATAATCCCTGGCCAACAGCCAGCAAGAAAATGAGGACTTAAGTTCTACAATTGCAAGGAATTGAATTCTGCCAACAACCAATGAGCTTGGTAGAGAACCCCAAGCTTCAGATGAAATAGTAGCCCTGTGAACACACCTGGATTTCAACCTAGTGACACCCTGAGCAGAGGACCCAGCTAAACTCTGCCTGGACTTCTGATGTATGGAAACCGTAAGATAATAAATTTGTATTGTTTTACATCACTAAGTTTGTAGTAATTTGTTCCATAACAATAGATAACTAAGGCACAGCCCAAAGGATGACATGCTATTGAACAACTGGGAGCTTTTTTTCCAGGGGCCACAGTTGGAGCCTACACATTCTGACAAAAGACACTAGCTACATCAGTGGGGAGGAGCCAGTCACAGAATTGAAACAGATGCTTATGGTTTTTCCAAAAAAAAAATATGGTTTTTCAGTTCAGAGACTTGAACTGCCTCCAAACCAACACAGCTCGGCTGGCTGCTTGACCCTGTAGTCGGCTGTCATATCCCAAATATGCTGTTCAGAATCACAAATCAATTGTACACTAATGGCACTATGCACTTGCCCTGCTTCTTGCAGCAGATTTTCAGCTGTAGCTACTTCTTCATACAGCCTTCCTGGACCTGCTTGGGAAGATGGCTTTGTACCCAGGGCCTCGCCTGCTTGAGCAGCCCTATCCAGTTCACAGGCAGCTGCATCCAACTAGCCTAAACCTCAAAAATGGGCCCTTTCCCGCCTTCCTTCTAGGCCCCAGAACTGGGGCTGGCAGGATACTCAGGCTGGCTCTCAGTGATTGCCAGAATGGTCAAAGACATAGAGTAGGATTGCACATGTGAACTGGAAGCTTTCTTTCCATCTTGATTTATGCTGTTGCATATCACGATCACTATATTAGTCTACTCAGGCTGCCATAACAAAATACCACAGATTGAGTGACTTAAACCACAGAATTTGATTTTCCCACAGTTCTGGAGTCTGGGAGGTCCAAGATTAGCGTGTCAGCTGATTTGGTTCCTGGAAAGGGCTCTCTTTCTGGCTTGTGGACGGCTGCCTTCTCACTATATTTGACAGAGAGAGAGAGACGAGAGAGCACGAGCTGTGGTTGGGCCTAATCTAATAACATGAGCCCTTAAAAGCATAGAACTGTCTCCAGCTGGTGACAGTAGAGGAGGGTAGAAGGGAAAGTCACTGTTACTAGTTTGAAGACAAAGAGGGGCACATTAAAAAAACACACAGGTGACTTCTCTCAAAGCAGAGAGCATGCCCCTAACTGACAGCCAGCAAGGAAATAAGGCCTTAGACCTACATCCACAAGGAAGTGGATTCTGCCAACAACCCAAAATCAATGTGGAAGTGGCTTCTTACTCCAAGCTTCCAGATAAGAGCCCAGGCCAGCTGAAACTTTGATCTTGATCTTATGAGACCCTGAGCAGAGAACCCAGTGGAGCCCATTCATTCCTCTGACTACAAAACTGTGAGTTAATAAATAGCCATTGCTTTATGCTGCTAAGTTTGTGTTAATGTTTTATGGTAGTCATAGAAAACTAATACAGAGGCCTTGGGACTTTAGTCATATGAAGAGGCACCATCTCAGGCCCTAGAAGTTTGTTGCCATAAGCTTTATTTACTTAGATATTTATGTATGCACTTTTCCACATATTTGTTGAGTGCCTCTTATGTTCTAGCCCTTGAGGATACAGTAAAAAGTATAGACAGAGCTATGGAAGTTCCAGCCTAGATGAGGGGCAATAATCCCTCGCTCTGGCCAAATCTGGAGGCATGCATTCTCACCTGTTACAGAATACCCTTAGGCCCTAGCATCTAAATGTTTGGTGCCATTTCCTAATTCAGGGATCCCCAGATCCCGGGCCATAGAATGATACTGGACGTGGCCCGTTAGGAACCGGGCTGCACAGCAGGAAAGGAGCAGCTAGTGAGGGAGCGAAGCTTGATCTGTATCTGCAGCCGCTCCCCAGCACCAGCATCACCACCTCAGCTCCGCCTCAGATCATCAGGCACTAGATTCTCATAGGAGCCCCAGTGCCTGCTGCCAAAAAATTTGGGGACCACTGTCCTAATGGTTGTGATGGGGATGGCAGAAAAGGGCATTGACAGAAAAGCATACTCTAGGAAAATCTGTCTGAGGCCCAGAGCCTGGCACTGCAATTCTGTTCCATAGCATGTAGACATTCCTCAGGGATGCTTGTGGAGGTTGGGCAGGCCTCTCAGCAACTTGGGACAGACTGAGGCCCAAACAACTTAAACTGAAAGTTCTGTCTGGGCTTTTGAAAGAGTAAGAGTGGGAGGAGGGGTGAAATGAGTGTTATCTAGGATCGTTTTCAAGGTCCATAGTGGGTGTTTGAAAGGAGGCCCAGAGAGGGAGGCACATGGTGGTAAATGTGCTTGAAGGGTATTGGGAAAGTGGCTGGGAGCAGTGAAAAACTGGCAAGAGGTGGCAGAAGTGCCCAAGGGAGATGGACAAGAGCCCAGGTTTCAGAAGCCAAAAGAACTGGAGTGGGATTCTGGGTGGAGAAGCCAAGGAGAAAGGGGCAACAGAGGAGAGAAGCCCAGGCCTGGACAAGCTCAGGACTTCCCTCAGCAATTGAGAGGCTGGGTGGGGCCTAGGCTTTAGAGACTCGATCCCTCATGGGCAAAGCTGCGGCCTAAGCTTTCGGGGGAAATGCCAGGGGTGGGACTGGGGACAGATTAGCTGCCCAGCCCCTTAGCAGCCCTTCCTGACTCACTGGTAATCTATTTATGTGTTTATTTGCAAGATTGGTTTCTGCTTCCGTGAGGGGAGCTTGGCTCCCTGCCCCCAGGCCCCCAGTTCTGAGTTAAACTTCCCTACAGGGCAAACTGCCTGCTCCTTGCCCCATTTGGCTGACTTTCTCATGCCCTCTCTGTTCCTTTGGCCACATACTGGTTGACAAGGAAGCTCTGGGGGACTGATCTTCCAAGACTGGCCAGGTCTCTGGTTCCCTACAGGCCCAGACATCTGGGGTGGGGGCAGGGTGGGTCTGGGCAGGAACTCAGGCTCCATAGGAACCTTGAGAAAATCAAACTGAAATCCTGCCCAGGGAAATGTGCAGTTGTCCAACAAGAGTTTCACTTAAATACATGTGGTAATTTTTTTGTTGTGCTTATTCAGACTGCAGCAGCTGCAGAGAGAGAGGCCCTGTGAGGGGGGCAATGAGACGGGTGGGGGTGGCAGGGTGTGGAGAAGGTAAAGCCCGGGTTGCCACTGAATGCCAGAGCCTAGTGTGGGGAAAGGGGAGAGGTGCATGCAGTTGGGGTAAAAGAAAGGAAATCCTTAGGAATGCAGGACTGTGTCTGAAGGGAGAGAGGAAGGGAAGTGCAGTGGCAGCTAAGGGGTGAAATGAGGCCCTGACTGGGTTGGCACATGGTGTGGATGATAGAGGGGGGCAGAGGAGGGAGGGCATGAGAGAACAACCCTTTTACTGTTGATGAATATGGTCTATTATCATAACTCAGCATGTGAAATATTTTTCTACTGCAAAAGTAGAGAGATAAAATTCTGAAAGGTCATTCCCAATGATAGGAGAGGGGCACCTGAATGAATCATCAAAGAAACCCTAGGGAAGTGGGTGGAGTTCGTAACCTGAACTGGAAAAGGCTTGATGATTCATTAGGCTCAAGACTTGCCAATCCTCTCTCCTCCGCCAATAGACTGAGAACGGGAGGCATTCCTCAGATAAGACACTGAAATTCAGTGAGTACTGTAATAGGGAGTGGGGAGTGAGTTTTGAAACAGGAAGAGACAGAGTCTGCTACTGACTCTTGAAGGTGCATGACCCGAGTCATAGAATTAGAAATGGCCTGTGATCATCTGATCCAACATCTTTACTTTACACTTAAGGAACTGGAGTTCAGAGAGGGAAAGTGATTTCTCCAAGGTCACAAAGTTGTATTAGTGAACTAGGCAGATGAACAGGCTTTAGAAAGAGGTCACATAGGCCAGTAGACAGAATAGCCACAGGTATTAGCCTAGATAGAGTCTGCAAGTACTTGGTGCCACTTAACCACTCCTGTGCCTATGGTGGACATTGCCGATTGGTCACTGCACCCCAACTTCAGTACTGACTCTACATCAAGTTCTTTTTTAACTGAGTACTCTAGGCAGCTACTACCAATATATCAGCATTGACATGGAAATGAAAGCAATGTCAGGCCTAGAATAAATAGCTGTGTGTCACAAAAGGGTAGAAGTAGTCCTAATGTCTAATTGGTTAGATCTCATTATCTAAGGCTCTTTTGGTAGCAAGTAACAGAAGAGTTGCCCTCAGTAAAGGCATGAACCAGAACAGCTCTGTAGGCTTCAACAGTAGTTTAAGTGTACTTAACTCATTGTTAATAGTCTACTTGACCTTTCCTCATTAGAGCACTGCCACTTGTGGGAGTCTGCTCCAATGACTGGCTCCCATGCTTTGTGTCTCACCAGTTTTAAATTCCCCAGACAGTGAAGTTGATTGGACAAACTTGGAACAGATTTTTAAACCCTGGAACAATAAGTAATAGATGGGGGAGAGGGCCATATACTATAGGGCAGACTTGACCGTTGTGTCTGTGAATTGGGCTGCTTTCAGCTTCAGTTAGTAGAAAACAATCAATAACTGGCTTACACCAGTGATCCCCAACCTTTGTGGTGCCAAGGACCAGTGCTCCTATGAGAATCTAATGACCTGAGGCCTGGCACTGGGGAGCAGCTGCAAACACAGATGAAGCTTCACTCACCTGCCGGCCACTCACCTCCCACTGTGTGGCCCAGTTCCTAACAGGCCATGGACTGGTACTGGTCCACAGCCCAGGGGTTGAGGATTCCTGGCTTAAGATATAAGGGAAATTCATTGTAAACGTCGTGTCCA
Source organism: Pteropus medius (assembly GCF_902729225.1). Taxonomy (NCBI): domain Eukaryota; kingdom Metazoa; phylum Chordata; class Mammalia; order Chiroptera; family Pteropodidae; genus Pteropus; species Pteropus medius. Next base: position 947,517 of record NW_024350323.1, read on the forward strand.
TGGATATGGAGTTCCGGGATTGGTTAATCCATTATCAAGGACTCAACATATTTCTATCCGTTAGCAGAAAGATTGGGGAAATAGCTAGTAGATAAACAGTAAAGAGTGACTGTCACAGGGGTGTTGCTGTGAGCCAAAGCACCACCCCAAGAAGTGTCTACCTCAGGTATGTTTCAGAAAAACCAAAAAGGACCAAGAAAAACAGGCTGTGGTGAAGGTCAGCTTGTCAGAGGTCAATGCCATCGAAACCTCTAAGAGGAGTTACAGAAATATGTGTGAGGCCTCCTGATTTACAAAAAAAAAAGGGGGGCCCTTCTCGGTCTAGAGGAGGAAGTTTTTTCATCACTCATGGGACTAGAAATCAGGGTGCTTCTGTCAGAACGTATACAGAGTTTCCCAGGACAAAGAGGTAATCTGGAAATGTCCCCCACCAATGCTTAATTAATAAGGCATCTTTTGGAAAGGATAGAGAATCCCACCAGCCCTAATGGTGGCACCAACCCAAACTTTCCAGGCAATGAGTCTGAGTAGCAGTGGTTGAGCATCCAACTGAGACAGGATTGAGTCCAAGACTAGGAATGGGGATTGAGTGCCCTGTAAACTGTGCCAGCCAAGCCCATCAGTGGAAAGATCTGAGTTCCATTAGGAAAAGGAATCAATCTTCTGTAAACTCATTCATTTCTAGGGTTTTGTAATAAAACAATTGTGTTCTTTTTAGCTTCTGAGAAATGTTCCTTTTGAAAACTCACATCTTGTCTCAGAGCAATTCGAGAAAAAAGGCATTTGGCTACTACAGATGTGTCAAGAGAGGTAGGAAGATTATCACGCTCCCAAAAGGGAAGAATGAAGGCAGCTGTAATGGGCCATTCGAAGTCATCAGATGAGAAGATGATAGAGAGGTTATGTTTCTATGAGAGTTATAGGTCCTTCCTAGACTTTCATCTCATGAAGAGGGGGTGCAAGTGACTGTGGTCTGTAGATAGGACACTCTTTGAGGGCTTTGGGTTTGAAGGCAAGATGGAGCTGGTGAGGATTCAGGTTGGGGCACTTTTCAGGAAAGACTACCCTGGGAAGGTTTAATTCTCTCTCTCTCTCACCTTTGCCTCTGCCTTGAATGTGAAATTGTGCATATTACCAGATCTCAGAGAGACCAAGTTTTCTCATTTTAAGATGGAGATACCAGGTTCATATCCTGTGACAGTTAAATAAGATAAGTAATGATGATTAAATGAGATACCAGGTAGGTATGCTGTGAGGATTAAATGAGATAATATACAAAGTGTTTAACATTCTTGGCCCAGAGCAGATTGTCGAAAACACAATAAAGTCAATAAAGTATACTTTTCCCCCTTACTTCAGTGTGTGTGTGTGTGTGTGTGTGTGTGTGTATCTTTGTGCCACACACTGGACACTCTGCTAGGGGCTGAGTATTCAAATATGAAATTATACAGTCCCTGTCCTCAAGTATCTTGCAGTCTAGAAATGATAATTAAAGAAACGTCATTTACAATGACATCTCTACCAAAGGTATAGACTCAGTGGGAATATGGGAGAAGTGAGACCAAAGTCCTCCTGAGGAATTCACGGAGGGCTTCACAGAGGAGCTAGCATTTAATCTGGGCTCTGAACGATGAGTAGGAATTTGCTTAGTGGACAAGCATGGGGAGAGTCTTCAAGACAGAGGAAACAGCATGTGCAAAGCACAGATGTATGAGAGAGCAAACCTAATTCAGTATTGCCAAAGCAGTATCTGTTACCATATCAGGAAAAGAAGATGATTTAATCTTATAATCTGGGGCATGTTACTGAATAATTTTGAGCAGAAAAGTGGCTTATCACATTAGCAGTGATATTTAGGATGATTTAAAGGTATAATGAAAAAAAATGGGCAGAGGTTAGAAGAAAGGCTATGATTGGGGGCAAGATAAGACCTTAATTGGAGTATTGGAAAAGGGGGATGAAGAGGAGGAGATGAATTGGAGGATTATTGAACAGGCAGAACCTTTAGAACTTGGTAACGAATTGGATGTGGAGAATGAGGGAGAAGAGGAGTCTAGTATTTGTCTGGTGTTTGGGCAACTGGGTAGATTATGATGAGAACATGCACTGGGATAGGCAACATGGGAGAAAGAAGGAACACAGTATGGGGCAGGGAGGAGATGATGGATTCCATTGAAACATTAGGTTGCAGAGCCTGTGGGATGACCAGATGGAGATGTTCATAGGCAGCTCATAGAGAGATCTGAACTGGAAATGGATATTTAGAAAATAGCAATAGTTAAAAGGAGAAGACAAGCAGCAACATTAAAAGGTGGACAGAGTTTGTTGAATCACTGTTGTACACCTGAAACTAATATACTATTTTATGCAACTATACTTAATAAAACTTTTTTTAAAGGTGGACAGAGGCCCTTGGAAGACAGTCTGGTACTTATTCAAAAGGTTAAGCATAAAGTTATCATTTGACTCAGCAATTCTGCTCCTAGGTATATACTCAAGAGAAATGAAAACATGTGTCCACACAAAAACTTGTACATGAGTGTTCCTAGTGGCACTATTCACAATAACCAAAAATTAGGAACAACTTAAATGTTCATCAATGGATGAAGGGATAAAGTAATTGTGGTATATGCATATAATGGAATGTTATTCAACCATAACAGGGAATGGTGTTTACTGATTCATGCTATAATATGAATTTATTTTAACAATTATGCTAAGTGAAAGAAGCCAGACACAAAAGACATGTATTGTATAATTCCATTTATATGAAATGTCTAGAACAGACAAATCCAGAGTAACAGAAAATAGTGGTTGCCTAGGGCTGGTAAAGATTGAGAAATTAAGGGGGAGGGTGATAGCCAAGGAGTATGAGGTTTCTTCTGGGGATAATGAAAATGTTCTGGAATTAGATGATGATGAAAGTTACACAACTTGATGTATACACTAAAAACCATTGAATTGTATATTTTAAATGAATGAGTTGTATGGTACATGAATTATAACTCAATAAAACTGTTACTAATTTTTTTAAAGATAAGCAGAGGAAAAAAATGACCCTCAGAGGGAACTGTAAAGGAAAAGTAATCCAGAGTATGAGCTAGGGCAGATACATGGAAAATAAGAGCATATCAAGAGAGTGTTCCAAAACAGGCATCAAATGCCCTGGACAAACCATGTATGATTAGGACCACCTTTCTTCTTTCCTTCTCTTTTTTTCTTATGTCTTCATAAAGAGACATCTTCACAGTGGTCCCTAGAAGGGAGGAGGGTATAAATCCTAGGACCTGTGCTTATGCAAAAGCCTGGGAGTATATGAACAAAACAGAAGCTCGTTTAGACAAAGGCGAGGACCAAACAAGAGGAGCGGACAAGGTTCTTACTAATGAGAAATCTTAGGATAATCATTCAGTCTCTTCCAGATGACTAGGATTTTTTGGGGGGGCGAGGGATATGAATTTTGTCAGCTGCTGCTCCTGCAGATCTAAACATCAATGGGGCATGATATGATGAAGGAGAATGGCCCTTAAATAGCCCTTATTTTGACAAAGTCTTCATCAGAGAGCACTGAATAAGTCATTTTCTATGCAAGACCCTACATAAAGTGTTTTAACCAACTGGAATTTTTTGCCTTCAATTCTTCCTTGAAAGAAGGTTACAATCCAAATCCACGAAGGACGTGTTTACAGTGCACCATGAGTACCACCAGTAAAAAAATCACTTGTCATTTGTTTCTGTATGTCCAGCCTTCCACAGGAGACCAGACACAGTAAGGATTCCATCTGAGAACAATTGATTGACTGAATAAATGAATAAAGTAAACTGATATACATTAACAAAACAGCAACATGTGTAAATGTTGGAAGATAAAAATTAAATTCTTATGTTAGAGGAGTAAGGAAATGAGAGAAGATAATGAAAGTTACAGGTTTAGTTGAGGGGAGCCTAGTTTGCCTTGCCAGTTCAAATCAGGCAGGGAAAATCTGAGTGGCTCTGACCTATCTGAGACCATATGGATTAACAGACCTGGAGGGAAACAAAGAGCCATGCCATGGGTTCTCCAATTGCAACCTTTGAAAACACTGTGCCCAGAAAACAAAACTGCAGGCCCAATTTGGCCTAAGGGCCATACTTTCTTACCTTAGAGAAGGCTTCTAAAGAGGAGGTAGCAGTCAGAATTTTTGAATGAAGAAAGATAAAACTTGTAAGTTGTCGGGAGTGTGTATTCCAGGGTCAAGTTAAGACAGATTACTCAGAAGAAGGGGATTTTGAGTTAGGGACATTGAAAGGCCAGCCAAGAAAGAAAGAAGAGACTGGAGAAATGAGGTTAGCTGGAGGTGTCAGGAGACAAAGTTCCAGTAAGATGACCATGAAAAGCTATTGCAGGAAAAAGACAGAATTTGTCCTTCCACTGGACTCTGATAGCACTTACAGCATATCGCAATTATTTACTGAGGTGCTTGTCTTACCATCAGACTGAGCACATGTCTCTCATCTGATTGTTCTGAGCATGTGCCCTAATGCCTCAATGATCTTTGTAGACTGAATGATGAGTGGATGAATGGATGACTGAATGAGAGGAAGAGGTGTATTTAAGGTGATACACAGTTTAGGAAACCATCCAAAAGAAGGAAAAAGCTCTGTGTATAGGGATGGTTATTGCAGTATTATCTATAATAGTGAAAAACTGGAAATAAGTAAATGATGATGCATACATTCAATGGAATATTATGTGGCCATTAAAATAATAATTACAAAGACACTGTAGATACAGAGCAAATGATTATGATATAATGCTAAGTGACACAGCAGAATATAAAATTGCATCTACCCTCTGATTATAAGTATGTAAAAATGATGTATGCATATGGCCAAACTTTGCAGAGGGGAACATAAAAAATGAAAACAAGTGGCTCATTGGGGTGGCAGAATTACTAGTGAAGTGTTTATTTAAAATTTTGATTTATGTTGATGTCATTTATATCATTAAGAAGGAAAAAGTAAAGTTAATAGGTGGGAGACAAACTGAACCACAACCTTGAAAATCTGCCAAAGATGGGAATCACCATGAAATGATGGTGCCAAGGTAAAGGAAGGCTGAGGCTGAGGCTGCTGGCATGGCAAAGAAGGGTTGAGTTTAGAGATGTATGTGCTTATTGTCTACCTGCTTCCACTTCTCCAAATCTGTGACCTAGGCAGGTTGTACCTAGGCTGGAATCAAGAGAGGAGAGAATTTGAAATCAGAAGACTGAAGTTCTGCTGCTTACTGACTCTGTGATCTTTTGGATAAATTTACTGATCTCTCTGAGCCTCAGTTTTATAATCCGTAAAATGGAGCTAACAATCTTTAATTTATAGGATTATTGTGAGGATTAAGTGGAAGAGAATGCATATGAAAGCCCTTTGTAAATGACCAAGCTTATACAGCTATAAAGAGTTATCATCATCATCATCATCATCATCATCATCATCATCATCATTAGCATCATCATTATAGTTATTATTATGTCTTCAACTTGGCCAGAAATTCCATTCATAGGAGATTTGTTTCAATAACAAGCAAACACTTCTGAAAGAATTCGAAGGAGGAATAGCAGTCATTTAAGTCAATATAGCCTAGTTCAGTGGTTCTCAATTCTGGCTGCTATAAGATTCACCTGGGGAGATTTTTTAAAAAATTAGTGCCCAGGTCCCACACCTAACCAATTAAGGTAAAATCTCTAGATTATTTTTTTAAAGACTAAAATTTGTGCCTAGGATTGAGGTCCACTGACAAATGGGCCCTGAAGTTAGGCAGCCCTGATTTCAAATTCCAGATTGAATTTTGTCCCCTCCACTAAGTATGTGATCTTGGAGTAGTTATATAATCTCTCTAGACCTCACTGCCCTTATCTTTGAAATGGAAGCAACTAATGGTATCTACCCCATATGGTTTTGCTGAGGATTAAAAAAGCTAACAAGTGTAAACCACTTTAGCACAATGCCTGGCGCACAGTAAGTGCTATGAAGAATTAGCTAATTTTGTTGTTATTTGTAGGTTATGATCCAGCTCTGACTTTCTAACACCAGGCTCCCAGTGACTGGACTCTGCTCAGATGTTCTAACACCTTGTGTTTGGGTTTCTGACATATGTATTTTACAGCCGACCCTCCTCAATGAAAAATGGCTTCTGCTAGACATCTCACATGCTGATTTCTGTCTTTGACATCCAGGCCCACTGTCTGCTATAGAATGATTAACAAGCAACAAAGCTTGTCAGTTAGGACAGATCCCGCCTGCCCACTTTCACCTAAGCTTTGCCCAGTCAGGTCCCACCAAACCCAAATCTTGCTTCTGAAACATTTCAGAAAAGAGAACCCGCCAGTTTGTACACTCTCTATCTTTCTGGAACAAAAACCATTAGTAAGACAAATGACCCCAGATTTTTCATCTAATGGGTAGATGAGAAGGTAGTAGGAAGAGGCTGGGTATCTCTCTTCAGGGTGCATAATCTACATTGGTGACAGAGCATCTACAATAAGTAAAAATGTCTGAATGTGTTTTGTGCTCTGTATTAGTTTCCTGTGGCTGCTGTAATGAATTACCACAAACTTGGTGACTTAAAACAACACACATTTACTTCTCCACAAGTCTGTAGGTCGGAAATCCAAAATCAGTCTCCCTGGGCTACAATCAAGGTATCAGTAGGGCCACGCTCCCTCTGGAGGCTCTAAGGGAGAATCCAGTTCTTTCTTCTTCCAGCTTTTCTGGTGGCTGCCAGCATTTTTTGGCTTGTGGCTGCATCCCTCCAATCTCAGCCTCCTTGGTTGCATTGTCTTGTCAATTTTCTCTCTGACTCTCTATTATAAGGATACATGTGATGACATTTAGGGCCCACACAAATAATCCAGGATGATTTCCCCATTCCAAGAGCTTAATCAGATGTCCTTTTCTGCCACATAAGATAGCATTTGCAGGTGCAGAGGATTCAGATGTAGATAACCTTTAGGGCCATTTTCAGCCTACTACGCACTCCAAGGTATTTTCTCCTTTAATTCCCCTTAAGCCCTGTGCCTTATTAACTTCTGCCTGAGAAACGATGCCATTCAAGCTTCATGTAATTTGTTTGTGTCTCTTCTGTATGTATTTATGGTCTTTTTGCTGTCTGCTATTCATTTGAATTGCCACTGCAGGGACCTGAGCACCAGTGGCCTAGGAATTCTAGCATTTTTTTATGAGAGATTTTCTTTCTTTAGTTGTACAGATCTGGGCCTCACTGGGGCAGGCCTTTGAAAGGCTGAATGCTTTGTTTCTCTGGAGGCTAGACAATTGCTGCCCTGGAGCTTTCTGCTCCTGCCTGAGTCCCACACCCTACCTTCCTGAATCAGCTCCTTCCTGTTAGTACACACTTCTTAGGCATAGCCCAATAGCCCACTATATGCCAATGCATTAAGGCTGCAGTGCTGGGGATGGAGTTATATATAGATGTAGATATAGAGATATAGATAGAGATAGATGATATACAGATAGAGATATAAATAATAGCAGGGGCGAAAGAATCATAAGCATGATTCCAATGCAGTGTACTGAGTATAATACTAGGAATCCTAAGATGTTAGAAGAGGGACCCCTAACCCAGATGAGAGGTATGTTCAGGTGGTCAGGAATGTAAGAAGTGCCTTAAATAGAATCACTATCTCACTCTCTCTAATTCTCCCTGCTCCAAGATGCTCTAGATCAGGGGTCCCCAACTCCTGGGCCATAGATCAGTACCAGTACCGATCTGTGACCTGTTAGGAACCAGGCTGCACAGCAGCAGGTGAGCAAGCAAAGCTTCATCTGTATTTGCAGCCGCTCCCCAGTGCCAGCATCACCGCCTTAGCTCCACCTCAGATCATGAGGCTTAGATTCTCATAGGAGCACTGGTCCCTGGTGCCACAAAGGTTGGGGACTGCTGGTTTAGGGCATAGTACAGGCATAGCAGTTAATGCACTTGAATTGGAGCCCTGGCTTTCTCATTAGTTTGCTGGATGACTTTGCCAGGTTGTTCTATCTTCTGAGCCTCAGTTTCTTCTTACACCAAAATTAAGAAGGGAGCATTTATTCATAATAGTTACATTAGCAGGGTATTGTGATGATTCAGTGGACAGTGTATATGAAGGGCTTTAAAAACAAATTGCCATAATCTGTTCTAGTTATTCTTAACTAACAATTCACTCAGTCTGTTCCTTCCTTGCTCACTCTCCAGCTTCCTGCAGGCTATTTCATGCTCATCTTTTGTTTTAGCTAATTCAATCCTGATTCTTTCACTATTTCCTGACTCATTTCTTGCCCTACACACACCAGGGAACAATTTGTTTCTCACCTATTGTTCTGCTTCCAGTCAATCTCTTGCCAGTCATACATTAACATTTGCAAACAACCACATTTATAGAGAAGCACTACTTCAAAGGGGGTTGTTTATCAGCCTTCCAAATTTATGCCCAGTCTGGGTGAAATTTCTCTATTGAGAAATTTCAATAAACTGCTATCTATTGAGCACCTGCTATGTACCAGGTACTGTGTTAAGCACTGTGGGTATGGATGAGAATAAGACATCCTGGTCTCTGGCTCAGAGAGCTCATAGGCTAGTAGAGGAGTCAGACAAGTAAATAAGCAATTCAAGTTTAGTATTAAGGTACCATTAAAAGAAAGCCCAAAGATTTGTGGGAGCAAATGAAGGGGTAGTACTCTCTTGACTACACCTATTCACTGAGTAGGTGTAGTCAAGAGAGGCTTCCCCAAGGAGATGATACTGCAGAGGGGGTGATATCTAAGCTAAGGCTAAAAGGATGAATAGAAATTAGGGAAGGTGGCGAAATTTTTTCCAAGCAGAGGGAATGGCATCTATTCTGGACGGATTGAAAAACTTTAGCGTAGCAAGAGTGTAGAGTGTGAGGGGGTAGCTGGCGGCCAATGCAAAATGAGGCAGCACAGAGAGGCAGCCGCCTGATTGTACTGGTCCATATTCAAAGCTATATTTTGGCTTTAATTCCAGGAAAATTGGGAAGCCACTGAAGAGTTTTCGAGACTTACATATCGCATCTGTATTTTTTTTAATCTTTTCAACTATTTTATAGGGAACAGATTGGATGAAAGCAAGAATTAGATGCAAGGAGGCCAGTTGGGAGGCCCATGCAGGGATCCAGATGAGGAAATATGATGACTCAGATAGATTGTTGGCAATGTGGATGGAGCAGGTTAGAGCAACACAAGAGACATTTAGGTGGTAGGATCGACAGGATTTGCTTGGTGATTGATCAGATGTGGGAGCTGAGGAGAATGAAGGAGTCAGAGTTCCCGGATTTCTAGGCACCTAGGTGGATAGCAATACTATGTGCACTAGGATAGAGAGCACTGGAGGGGGTGCTGGGTCAGGATGTAAGAAAACAGTGAATTGAGTTTTGACATGTTGATTTTAAAGTGTCTGCAAAACATCAACAGATTTCTAAATTGTTCGTTAACCTGTGAGAATAGAAGTAATATATATGTAGATAGAAGGAGAGAAAGGCAAGATAGATAGCATAGAATATGCAGCAGATATAGAGCCAAGGAAATTGAGACATATATAGGGAGGGGAGAGAGAGAGAGAGAGGAGGAAAAGAGAAAGGTAGTGTCGACTGAAGAGGGTTGATCATTGAAGTCATGCAGGTGAACGGGATGGACCAAGGAGAGTGTATAGAGAGAAATCAGGAAAGGGATTGAGGACAGAGCCTTGACGAATCGCTGTCTGTAAGGAATGAGGCAGGAAATAGGAGCACAGAATCTGCCTCATAGTAAATACATAATAAATGTTGCCGAATGAATGAAAGCAGACTGCGACTAAGCTAGAGATAATTAACCCTTTTGGGAATGGGGAGAAAAAGAGAGACAATGCTTCCGAAAGGAAGTCAGACTTGAGCTAAATCGTAAAAGATGACTAGGAGTTCACCAGGAAGGCAGGGAGGGAAATTTCATTTCAAGAATAAAGAGCACATTCAAAGGTTCAAATAGAAAAAAGTCATGGCCTTTGCCCATGGACTCCTGCAGATTCCACCTGTGTCTTTTCTCCTTATCTGGCTGTGTATCTGTAATAAATTCTTGTAATAAATCTTAGTCAGGAGTATATGAAAAAAACAAAAGTCTAATTTACTATAAAGGTATATTAGTTTCCTGTTAGACCTGTATTCACAGCTCTCTTCATAAGTAAAGGAGCCTGGATTCAGGATGGTAGGTATATTTGATGCTGCATTCCAGCTGAATGGTAGGGATTGCTTAGAGTGATACATTGAGAAAGTCTCAGTCTGCAAGTAGACTCGCTGACAGAGTGCTATGATTGATTAGCAATGTCTGCCATAGATGAAGGAGAAAAGAGTTGTACGTGTGCCTTATGGTTGTCATCCTGGCATAGACTATTCCTTTTTGCTTTCACCTCTCCCTTACCATCTGAACTGCTGGATGTGAGGATGGTGTCTCATGAATTATTGGCAACTTTCCATGAATTGATCACTCTCAGCTCCTAAAGGATATGGTGTTAACGAGAGAATGAATATTTGCTGAGAACTTATCCACTGGTGAGACATTGACTGAGTATGTACTATATGCTAATAACTAAAACTAGTCCCTAGGGATTCCATATAGCATACATGATTGTTCACTCAGCCACAGACTTCTTCGTGTTGAACTAAAGGGGTGGAGCCAAGATTTGGGCTCCATGTTGAAAGTAAGTATGGCTGTCTTTATCTCCAGAGCATGTGCAATGCCCAGATTTGACTTTGACTTTAAGGCACTAACATGCGGTAAGGGTCTGCTTATTGTGACCTGGCTCTATTTTTTTTTACCTTAGCTTATGTTGTGTTTACTGGCCCAGTGAGAACAGAAAAAAGAGCTGCTTGCTTTTATAAAACTTCCTAAGTCATATAAGCATAGTCAGCATGATCTAGCATCCTTATCCTCACAAAGCAACTATTCAGAGCTTGTTTTTTGTCCACCTCTTATTTACACTGCACCCCTCATCTTTCTATTGTGTAGTGGTTCTTATACTCACTGCAGGACTATTCTGGGTATTGTGTGATGAAGATCTTGTTATGTTGCAGACCTGAAGTAAGGGATAAAGAGGTCTTACCTGAACCGTTATAGAAGGCTCCGGGGCCAGTTCTGGGCAATCAACGTTGGCAATCATTCCTCTCCAGAAAACTGGCTATGAAATACATAATCGTTGCAGGCCCCATGCCTGAATGGAAAGTGTGGACCCTTTCAAGTCCTAGGAAATTTGAAGCAGCTCAGCAAGGTTTTTAGCAGCTGATAGCTGTGAGTAGGGAGGCGGAGGTGAGCAAGTTTGGGGGCTGAGACATCCAGAGGGCCTCATGACCAAGCAACAGGCAGAGCGAGGGGTGGAGGAAAAGGAAAATCAGGTGACAATAGCTGCCAAGTCACATCAGCTCATCAGAGCATCTCAGTTACTAGGGTGTAAGGAGAACTATTATTGAGTGGAGTGTGCTGTACATAGGAAAGGTGTGGAGGCAGAGGGAAAGCTCTGATAACCACTGACATAAACAGTAAATCCATCTCAAAGGAGAGTTTGGAGACTCACTAAAGAAACTTTTCATTGCTCTTACTGGGATCATGGAATTCAAAACCTGTAGTGTAGGAAGCTGACTCTGTGCTGTTACTACTTTCTATAATTATTTTCTATTTGTGTTTGGATTTCATAAAATTCCTTTTGAGATTTTAAAATACACTAAGGAAAACCAGAAAATAGAACCTTTTTTTCCCCAGTGTGGGCCTGATATTTAAAGGGAGAGTGGAAAACCCTAGATTTAGGCACCATGTATTCATTCATTCATTCGTCAAGTCATTAAGTACTTGACTGTGATAGGTACTGAAAATTCAAAGAGGACTAAGATACATCAAGGAAGTTAGATTCTAATAGACAAGACTTTCATGTAAAGAAGTAGGTGTACCAAATGGTTAGAAATGATGCTGAGATATAAATATAATCAGAGTAGATGATGCTGTAATAGTTAAGTTAAGTAAGGCTAGTTGCTGTAATATACGACCTCCCAACTGTAAGGGACTTAATACAATAAAAATCTATTTCTTGCTTACATCTAAGCTTATGGTGGGTCAGCTTGCTAAGGGAGGCTCTGCTCCACAAAATCATTTAGAGATCTAGGCCTGTTACATCTTCCAATAAAGATTACTAAGTATCACCTAGCTGACATACAGGGAGAACCAGAATGGAGAATATGTGCCTTCTCATAACCATTTTGTCCCAGAAGTGACACAGCATGTGGTCATGTGACTCCATATAGATGCAAGAGGGCCGAGAGATACAGTCCAATGATATACTGAGGAGAATATTTTAAAATGGGGTTTGGTGAGTATGTAGCTAGACTGCCCCTGGAAAGGGCAGGATAGACTTCACAGAGGAAATGACCCTTGAGCGGAATATCTAAAGAGAAGGAGATGTTGAGAATTAGAGTGAAATACTACTGTGGGAAAAATGAAACTCCAGAAAAGGAAGTTGGGGTTGCTATTTCAGTCCTACCTTTTCACCTGGAAAGTCTCTTTCCAGAACTCATTTAACTTATATCATTTAACTTTCCCCCACTCCCTACCCACCTTCTTGTTTCCTACTCATCCTGAAAGTCTTGGTTTAGACATCATTTCCTCTAGAGAGTCCTACCTGATAAATAGACTAAGAGAGTTTGTCCTGCTATGTGGTCCTATAGTATCCACTGTTTTTGTTGTAACTATCTTAAATGTCTATCTTTCTTTTTACTGTAAGTACCATAATGGTAGAGACCATGTCTGGTTTTACTCATCATTGTATCTCTAGTGATTAGCACTGTGCCTGTCACATAGTAGGCCTTTGATAAGTATTTGTTGAATGAATGCATCTGCCTTTCCAAAGCATCATCTCTTATAGCGCTTTTCTCAGTCATTCATGTGGTTGATCAGTCAGCAGATATTTAGCCCACCTTAATTGCTAGATATTCTTTTATATACTGTAGTTAGTGATAAATGAAACATTGTCCTTTTGTTTTAGCACAATTGCCTGTATCCCCATTCCCTTGAAAGAAGGGTAAGGCAGCCAACTTGTGGTTTTACCAGGGCTTTCCTGGATTTCGCACTAAGAGCATCATATCCAAGGAGACCCTCCCCCTACACCCAGTCCTGGGCAATCCAGGACAGTTGGTCACTCTAGAATAGGGCCTGTTTCTTATTTCTATCACAGATGTCTAGCATTGGACCTGGAACATGAATTTTCAATGAATATTTGTTGATTGTAGGTGGGTGAGATGATGGATGGGTATAGATGTTGACTTGGATGAGTGAATGGATGGCTAGGTGGGTGAATGGATATGCTTGCTTTGGGAACTTTTCAAAATCTGGGGGAAATGAAAAGAGACACCTAGAGAGCTCAAAACACTTTGGAAAGGTCTGCAGTAGAAGGTTGGGGTAGAAGGTTGCAGTAGAAATTCTTGAAATTCTTCCAAGAATTTAAGGTAGTAGCACTCTCTTTGACCACTTGACTGAATGAGATTATCTTGAGTTTTCTATAGACCCAGAGGTGGGGAGTGATTGGCCACTGAAGAAAACTCCCAGCTAGGATGATGGGTGTCAAGATGACTTGGCACAGAAAGTCCTCATTCTGCCTTGGCAGTCACTGGGATTAATATCCCCTGGCTTTGTCCTCAGGGGAAGTCAAAGTATAAATTAATGTTTTCAAGACCTTACTCTGGGGAAAAAAATGTGACTAGCTGTGAGATACAAACAGGTAGAAAATAACCAGAACTTTATAATAATTGCAGTTAATTATATTTTTAAGTAATTTAATGGATATAATATAGCTAATAAAATCACATTTACTTTTTTTCCTGCTCAAATTCCTGGTGGAGAGCAGTCAACATTTTCAGATCATTATTTTAATGACATTATAGTAACTGTGTATTCCTAAAAATCCATTCTCTTCCTCTTAGATGGTCACTGCCTTGAGTACAGATATAGATTCAAATATCTACCCTGCCACTTACTAGCTTTGTGACTTCCAGCTAATTACTTAACTTCTCTAGGCTTCAGTGTCTCCTTCTTTAGAAGCATAACATTATTTATCTCATAGGGTTGTTGCAAGGATCAAATGAGATAATGTAAGAAATCTCCTACCACATTGCCTGGCATAAGCAGGCCTTTGACAAATATTAGTTGCCTCTCTCTTCCCCTTCTTTGAGAAAGAAACTGTGCATTATCTATTTATTTTTGAATCTCCAACATAGGGCTCGGCACACAATGGGCCTTAAATGCTTGCCAAGTTGAACTGTCAAGAACTGTGGGTTCACTGGGAGATGATATAAGGCAAAGGCTCAATTACACTGACATGGTGTAAAATGTAGGAAACAAAGAGGAAGCTGGCATGAAACCACTTTCAGAATTAAACACAGGCCATGCCCAACTCATCAATTGCTGTATTTACTGATTCAGTACTATGTCTCTTATTCACATTTTTGTTCACATTACACCACCGGCATACTTGTATTATAACAATTATCATATTATAGTAAAATTACATGTTTATATTTTGTATCTTCAACTGGATTATAAATTCCTTGAGTGCAGAGAATGCACCTAATGCATTTGTATCTCCTATACCTAAAATAATTCTTGGTGTGTAGATACCCATTTCATTTTTTAAAAGTAGTTTACGTTGACATATCTATCTTTGGTGGAGAAACTTCTCCCTAAAATGAATTTCTATTTTTAACTGAATTGGAAGTTCTTTCGAGAGTGGAAGTCATGTGCCTCCTACAGGGCCTAGCACAGAGTTGGACCCACAGTGGATGCTAATTGCATATTTAATTGACCAATGCAAATTTTCTCATAATAGGGAGATATCATTCCATATCATAAAGAATGTTTCTGTGTGAACTAAGGACATACAAGGTTCTTCTCACATGATCCATTAATGCAATGTCGTGTCAGATAAAATTTGATTCCAGTAAAATCAAAGAACAAATATAGCATTCTTTCTTCTGGAAAAAAAAAAGAAAATGATGTTACTGTTTTTATAAAAATAAAAAAATAACAGATCACCCCAAATCCTATCACCCAGAAATAATTTGTGTTAATATTTAGTGAACATAATTTCAGACATCTCTCTATGTACTTACTTAGAAAAAAGATGGATGAATGTCTAGATAAAAAATGATTTTATGAAAATAAGATCATCATGTACAGGCCAGTTTTATTAAAAAATATTCAATCTAATTTTACTCGAATTTACAGAAGACTAAAATGAAACCAAAGGAATTTCTACCCATTGGATAAATATTATTTTACCTCAAGAGATACTGGCTTCACACTACGGAAGATAAGATTACACTGTTGTATCTCCTCTCCTCCAACCTCCAGATTTTTATTAGTTATATTATTACTTTCTCAATGCTGTGAAATGCTACATACTGCTTTGCCACCAGCATCAACTCAGTTATTTAGGGGGTGTATATGTAGTAGAAATATTTTTTTTACTTAAATGAATTTGACATTCTACCTGTATTCTTTTATCATAATTTATCTATTCCTAGATTTTTAAATTTGATTTTTCTCTTGGTTGGCTGTACTTTGTAGATTTTATGAATGCTGTATTCCCTGAGTTCTGTCCGTAGCCTTTTTATTTGAAAAAGTAGTTGGCTGGGTATGATATCTTTGAGTCTCACTTAAACATTCTCTCAACATGTTATAGATCTGCCCCGTCATCTTTTCGTTTTGAATATTAATGTGAAATCTGGAGCCAGGCTGGTTTTTCCTTCATGTAAACAGCTGGCTTTCCCCCATCTTTATACCTGAAGAATCATTTCTTTATCCTTAATGTTCAAAAGCTTACTTACAATAGGTGTCAATATCATTCACATTTTTTAATTTTTTGTGGAGCACTGTATATCCTTTCTGTCCACATATTTGGTTCTTTCATTTCAGGGATAATTTTCTCTATTATGTTTCTAACTATGTTTTCTGCACAATTTGTCGGAGTCTTCATAGACTTTAGGAACCCTAGAAAGCCTTGTGAGACTTTTCTCCTTTTCCATGACTATTATACTGTCTATGATTAAAGTAATATCATTCTTTACTTGGATTCATTACAATTATCACAATATTTTCTTTCATGTCAATGATTCTCTTTTCGGTCATGGCTATTTTGAGCCACATCATTTTTAATTAATTTATTGGTTTTGAAACAGTATTATTTTGGTTCTTACTCTGTTTCTTTAGTTCTGCCACATCCTCATTCTATTGTTTATTATCTTGTCTTTGCATTCTTCTTTATTGAATTCATGTTTTATTGAGTTCTAACATGCAAAACACTCAGAATTTTTCGGTGTTCTTGATTTATGTATTCTTCTATATATTTTTCTTTTAATTTAACTTTTTATTAAGATCATTATAGCCTCACATGCGGTTGTAACAAATAATACAGGTAGGTCCCATGCACTCTTTACTCAGTGTCCCCAAAAGTAACATCATGTACCCCATAATGACTGTTTCAGTCAATGACAGACCACATATCCAACAGTGGTTCCATAAAGTTTTAATGGAGGTGAAAAATTCCTATCATCTAGTGACATCATCGTCATCTTGACACTGTAATGCAATGTGTTACTCATGTGTTTATGGTGATGCTGGTATACACAAACCTACTGTGCTTATCTTTTGTACTGTTTTTACTATATCTTTTCTATGTTTAGATACACAAATACTTACCACTGTGTTAAAATTACGTATAGTATTTAATACATAAACATATTGTTCAAGCTTGTAGCCCATGAGCAATAAGCTACATCATATAGCCTAGGTGTGTAGTAAACTATATCATCAACGTTTATTTAAGAACATTCTATGATGTTCACACAATGACAAAATCACCTAATAACCTATTTCTCAGAACATATCCCCATCATTAAGTGACATATGACTGTGTAGTACAAATTACAGCCAAGATATTGACATCAGCATGATTCATCCATTTTATTCAGATTTTCCCAGTTTTACTTATACTCATTTGTGTCTGTGGATTTACTTTTATGCAAGTTATCATATGTACAGGTTTGTGTGTATAACATCATAATCAGGAAACAGAACAATTCCAGCACCACAAGGATCCCTTGTGTTGCCTTTTTATAACCACCCTCCTGTCTGATCCTAACCATCCCTAACTCCTGGAAGTCACTAATTTGGTCTCCATCTCTATAATTGTCATTTTTTGCATGTTATAGAAATTGAATTACACAGTATGTGACCTTTGGGGGTTGACTTTTTTCACTCAGCCTAATTTCCTGGAGCTCAATCTAAGTTATTGTGTGTGTGTCAACACTTCCTTCCTTTTATTGCTACATAGTATTCCATGGTATGGATGTACCACAGTCTGCTTAATCATTCACCTCCTGAAGGACATCTGGGTTGTTTATAGTTTGAGGCTAGTATGAGGGAAGTTGCTTTGGAACATTCATGCACAGGTTTTTGTGTAAATATAAATTTTTCATTTCTCTGGGATAAATGCCCAAGACTGCAATTGCTGCTCCATGTGGATTTAATCTCTTGTTTGCATGCTAGTTTCTTCCCTCCTCTCCTTTGGCTGTGGTGGTATGTTGGCATGACATCTGTGCCATTTCTTTTTCCCTTGCTTGTGTTCAACATGGGCAGGTCAGAGCTTCTATTAGCTTTGACATAATTTAGATGAATTCTCCATGACACCCTTCCAGTGTATCTAGGAACTTTTCATACCCCTCCCCCAAGGTCTTGTTTGAAAATATAATGTTCTGTTAAACTTACTATTCTGTAGGCTTCAGGTAAATTCTGGGAAGGGGAAACTCAGTTAAAGCTGAGCTTCTCTTGCTGAGGGACCTGGACTCTGATTTCTGCCTTCCAATGTTTTTTTAAATATCTGTGTGTGGCCCATCTCTACCTGCCAGAGGTATATTCCACTCCCAAAGCTTTGGCTCAACAGTCTTAAGAAATAGGACTGTAGGGAACCTCCAGAAAATGGCAAGCCCTGACAGTACCCATTGCCTTGACTGAAATCCTACAGTAGTATGTTGAGGCTTCTCCTCTTGAAGATATTTTCTGGACTCTGACCCAAATGCTCTGTTCCTTAACTCCTCCTCCTCCTGCCCATTCCAAATCCCTGTTGATTACTCTCCAAATGGGGTTTAGTGATAACTTATAGGATTTTGTTGACTTGCATTTTTCCCTAAGTGTTGTTTCTGGGGATGGGAACAGAGTTGGGAGCCTTGTAGCACTGTCCCAAGATCAATTTCCTTCCTTGGCTGCCACTTTTTGAAATTTTATTTTGAAGTTTTACTCTTTTTCTTCTTTGGTTGCTGCTGTTGAAATTGTTAATTTTTAAATTATGTTTTATCTTTGTTTATTTTGTTAGGTATTTGGCAGCCATGGTAAGGGATTGAGTAAGAGTCTGTAGGTCAGCTTTATTATATCAGCGTTCCCAGGAAATCTTAGATGGTGTATTTTTTAACTCCTCTTTCATGCTGAAGGGCCTGAAGCTGGAGACACTTTTAGAAAAGCAAGGGAGTATAATAGTGGGGCAGTCACTCTGTACAAGACCAGTAAGAGATGGCATAAGTTGGGAAAAGATGATATGTCACACCCAAACATGGAATTGACCTGGGACCCCTAACTGAAAATGAACCTTCCTTTCATTCACTTTACTGAGCTCTTGCAAAGTTTTGTCAATTTGCCTCCAAATACTTTCTCACATGTGTCCCTTTCTCTCTATCTTATTGTCACTGCCTTTAGTCAAGCTCTCATTTTTCTCCTGGATTTCTGAAATATTCTCCTAACAGAGCTCCATGCCTTTAGTTTCTTTCCCATACTGGCCATCTTCCCCACACTGCCACTGAGTCAGTTTTCTAAAACACCACTTTGTGTATACTCTCTCTATTCAAAGGCCACTGGAGACCTCCCGATTGCAACAACAAAAAAATTTATGTTCAAACTTCTTAATATGGTCTACGATATTAAGAGTAGCTAACATTTATATGATACTTACCAAATACTGAGAACATTCTAATTTATTTTTATACATTGAATGATTTCTGCTTCAAACCTTTGAGGTAGTTGTAATTATCCTTATTTTACACATGAGGAAACTGAGACGAGGGAGGTTCAATAATTTTCCTAAGGCCACACAGCTGGTAAACTGAAGAAATGGGATTCAAATGCTGGCTGTGTGGCTCCAGCATCTATGGCCTTAAGTCACCTCATGACATTGCCTCCCTACAATACTCTTCATCTTCTGCCATCCTGATGACCTTTGTAGCTTATCATTCTCTCATCACCATCCAAACATTGACATTTTGGTCATATCAAGCTACTCGTTGTTCCCAAAATACACCATATTTACACCTCTGTCACTTTTCACTTGCTATTCTCTCCATGGACCACTCTCATTACTCTCTGCTGAAGGTACTTGGTAAACTCCTGTTAATCAGTTGGTTGTTTTTTTTTTTTTTGCCATGCTGTGTTTTGCTAAAGTGGAAATATAATTTTATAATTCCTGGTTTGCCTTTCAGTGAGGCCCCATTACCTCTAAGATATACCCAGCTTTCTCGGTACAGTAGGTAAAACCCTGCCTATCTTTCTGGTATCATTTTATTTTTCCCTTTACGCCTCACATGCCACGTAGACCAAACTACCTGGATTTTCCTAAACACACCATTCTGTTCCATGCCACTGCAATTTTGGCCATGTTCTTCCTCCTGATTAGAATCCCCTATCCACCTGAAAGACTCATACATATACTTCAATACTCAATGCAATCATCTTCTCTGTGGTGAAGCTTTCCCTCCCTTCCCTTCTCTGCCATGCCTCACCCTTCCCTGCCCTCCTTTACTCTCTTTAAGCAGAATTGGCTATTCTATTCTGTGTCACTCATGCACTTTGTACATTACTTCCATTGTAGCATTTATCACACCATCATATGATTTTCTTTTTCACAGCTGTCTCCTTTATTAACCTACTTGAGTGGAATGATAGTATTTTCATTTCTTTAAAATTTACTCTAACTTGTACCTGGCACATAACAGACACTTCCAAAACATGTATTGAATGAATGAATCTTAATAGCCTCAGTGCCTAGCACAGTGTTCAATAAATATTTGAACAGGCATTCAATAAATATTTGTTTAGCCAACAAATAAATGCTTAAACCCTTTTCTCACTGTTACGGTGCTCTCTTTCTATGTATTTCCAACTTTTTCAAACACATCCTTTAGTGGGAGCCACAAGTGTCTCTGAGCCAGCTTGTGCTTCTATTTTACATAGCAAAGGGTTACTTTCAATGGAATAATACTATTACCTAAGGAAACATGGCTAGAGGAGAGACGCTGTATCACGCTGGGAAGAGCAAAGAAGGGTAGAACATTTACCAGTACCTAACAGACTTGAGTATATATAGAGGTAACTCTTTCCATGGCTAAGTATTTCTGTGGCAATAATTCCAAAACTTGAGTAGCCATGACAATTTTTAGGAAATAATTCTCCATGGGACTCTGCATGTCTTGTGAGTAGAGGACTTGACTGCCTATACTCCAGACTCTTTTCAAGGGTGTTTGCACAGCAAACACACATAGAAGATATAGTATCTCCTTTTAGCAAAAAAGATAGGTTTATTTCCGTCTCATAGAATAAAGATAATCTTTCCTTCTAGAGCAAAGATCAGGCATGCTTACTGCCCATTATAAAATATTTAGTTTCCCTAAACTTGCTGTTTTTCTGTAACACAACTTATTGCATGTGTTTGCATCACTTTGCCCTCTTCATGTCATCCTGTGAGAATTAGGAAATGGGAAACTGACACACATACTAATACTCTGACTACTGGTATTCCTAAGTAATAATAATATCTATAAAAATCATCATCATCATCATCATCGTCATCATTGTCATCATCATCCCTGTTTCTGACCCAGGAATTTCATGTTTTCCGCCAGCATTCATGAAAACATGCCAGACTAGCTTGCTAACTTGCAAGCTGAGTAAAATCTCATACCCTTCATACTTCTTGACAAGAATCACCTAGAGAGCTTGTTTAAAATGTAAGTTCCTGGGTTTTCTCTCAGATTATGATTTAATGGTTCTAGAATTAGGCCCAATACAATGCATTTTTGATAAGTGATTCTGATGTTGGAAGCCCTTAGACCTTCCTTGAGAAGCATTATCTTTAGGATTACGCTTAGGTTTGACTATAGACAGAAGATAGTACTTCCTTCATGGAAAGACATAAAGTAGCATGTGAGCTCCTTTGGCAGTTTTTTTTTCTGGTTCAAAAGAAACTGTTAAAATAGAATATACCTCCTCTCTATATGCAATACATGAGAGATAGTTATACACTGGCTAGAGTAAAAATGAAAGAAATAGATACACCAGAATAAACTCATATTTTTTTCACTAGACTCAATTGCTTAATCACTGTGTAAATTGAACTTTTCTTTCTCCTCTGAGAAAAAGTGAGAAGTGATTCTTACATTCACATTTAACTATTTATTAGACTGGTTCCTCTAGCCTGAGTTTCAACAAATATTTGTTGAATACCTATTATGTGTTGAGCACTGTTCCAGGTTTCAGAAATACAGTAATGAATGAGACAAAAGTCCTTGCTTTTGTGGAGTTCATATTCTAGTGGAAGGACACAGATACTAACCCCACAAATATCTCACATATTTTCAGATGACGAAGAAACTAAAACCAAGTAATGAGATAGAAAAGACTTGGTAAATATTGAAGGACATTTTAGCTATAGTTGTCAGAGAAGGACTTTCTGAGAAAGTAACATTTGAGTTGAGATAATATTAATGGAGAACTCATAGCTCAAGCTGCCAGCCTGCCTGCTAGATACCTGCCCATTTGTAGGAACTGAAGAAACATGAAGACTCTTTAGCCTTCACAATCAGCCTCTTTCAGCTCCTGTCAAGCCTGAAAATACATAAGGAGCTTCTTCTCACTGGTGGCTGTAGTTCAGAATTAGACTGCTTCTCTAAGGACATGATCTGATATGTCTGAGGAAATCCTTACCTTAAAGAACTTGGCTTCCTTCATTTGATACATATTTAAGGAATACATACCTATATCAAGAATTATTCTAGGCACTGGGGATATAGCAATGAATAAGAGAGACCCTAAACTCTTTTGGAGCTTCTAGTAGATTCTATGGCATTTGCTAATTTGAACTCTGCCACCCTCACCAACTTAGACCTTACCTAATCTGTCTCCCTAGGTTAAAAAAGGAACTGGATCATGTCATAATTTCCAACTGTGGGCTTGGATCCTCCTCAAACCAGACCAATCCCTGGAATCCAGAAACTTCTACTCAAATTTCTATGCTTATTACCACTATGAAAATTCTACTGTTCCTGGTCCCCTGACTCGAAATTGGCTCTCAAAACCAGTGCAAATAAGATCTTAATTAACCCCATCCTCTTGGACCCTGAGACTTGGACTTTTAGTCATCTCCCTTCTTCATGTTGGACCCTGTACTCCAGAGGTTCCCTTCTCCTGTCACTGCCTGCCAATCTACTCTGTCCTTTCTACTTGCCAAGGTCCCAGAATGTCTGTTGCTGTGGTTATGACACCGAGTCCAGAAGTGCTTCTAGCTTGCTTACTCATTGCCTGATGATCAAAGCTAAATGAAAACAAAGACAATGGAGGCAGCAGTGTCTGCATCAGCAGCTCCTCTCCAGTGAAGGTTCCTTCTAACCAGGGAGAGGTTGCTCTGGCAACCAAACTTCCCATGTCTAACTTACTCTAATCCCTTTCTTATCAACTTTTATTACACTTGAATGAGTTTTCTTTCCTGAGACAAGTTTCTCAACCATTTTTATAACCTGCTTTATGGTACCAATTAGCCTTTTCTTAAAGGAAAAAATCTTTTTTTTTTCCCCCTGAATGCTTTTCAGCAATTATTTCAGTGCTTATTATATGTAAGGCAGAATGCTAGATCTTGGTGGCAGATACAAAGATGGAAATAAATTTATGATGTATGAGAAAGAACACTGCATTTGGAATCAGAATACCTGGTATTGTTAAATAACTTTTTAAATTTATAGGAGTCATACAAACTCATGATCAAAACTTAAAACAGTACAGAGAAGTAAAAAATAAAAGTACTCTCCTTTCATTCCCATTTTTCACATATAGTAATATTTTTGTGTGTTCGAGTAATTTTCTGTACATATATAAGCATATATGTATTTCTTCTTTTCCCTCGCAAATGGGATTATACTGTCCATAAAATCCTGCTATTTATTGAACATTTCTCTATCACATTGTTTGTAATTGCATAGTATTACATTGTATGGATATACAGTCCCCTACTAATGCCCATTTATTTGTTTGAATTGTTTTATTATAATGAATTTGCAATAAACATCCTGGTACACATATTTTGGTAGAAGTCATAGTATTTAGGTTAAATTCCTAGATGTGAAATTGTTGGATTATAGGTGTGCACATTTAAAAATGTGACCCTATACTGCCAAATTGCTACTTAAAAATAATTATATCAATCTACTGTTTTGACAACAGTAAATAAAAGTGTCTTTTTTCCCAGGAAAACCTGGTTTTGAATTTTGTTACTTTCTAGTAGTGTGACTTTGGATAAACTTAACTTGGTTAAATTTCCATGTTTTCTATGTAGAATACAAAAAGATTAAATGGACTGGAACATTAATATGGGGCCACTAATAGTGCTTGTTTCTACCAGACAGAAGGAGATAACTCATAATTCACAAAGCATTGGATAGAGTACTTAGGAAGGTCTTATCTAGGCAATGGGAAATAATTACACCGAGATTGAGTACTATTCTAGACTTACATAAAAAATAAAAGCAAGACCTCTAGGAGTCAAACTTTTTCCAAATAACAACTGCATCCCAGAGCAAACTTCAAGAACATTTACAGGAATACAAATATATGCAGCATCCAACAAGGTGAAATTCAAAATCTGGCATCCAATCAAAACTTACTGAGCACGCAAATAAGCAAGAAAACAACCCATAATGAGGAGAATAATCAGTTGATTGAAACCATCCCAGAACTGATACATATGTTACAATTAAAAGAGAAGGACATATGAAAAAATTATTATAACTATTATTACATATGATCAAAGAATTTACTAGAGATATGGAAGATTTTTTTAAAAAGACCCAAATTGAACTTCTAGAGATGAAAACTACAATGTATGAGATTAAAACTACATTGGATGGATTAACAATAAATTAGACACTGGAGGAAAAAAGATTAGTAAACTTGAAGGCACAACAATAGAAATCATCTAAAATTAAATACATCGAGAAAAGAGAATTTAAAAAGTTAAAAGAGAAAGAGTGAGCTCTAGGACAACTTTAAGCAATATAATACATATATAACTGGAGTTCTTGAAAGTGAAGGATGGGCCCAGAAAATTTTTGAAAAAATAATGGCCAAAATTTTCCAAATTTGATGGAAAATATAAACCCCCAGATTCAGAAGCTCAAAGAGCCTTAAGAAATATGAAATATACCAATGCACTAGTCAACTTTCTCAAAACAAGTGATAAAGAGAAAATATTAAAAGCAGCCAGATGGGAAAAAATAAATACATTAAATGCAGAAAAAAATGTTAACGGCCAAAGGAAAAAAAGACACATTACATTTAAAGGAACAAACAATGAAAACAGACTTGTTATCATAAATATGCAAGCAAGTAGATAGTCAAGTAACATCTTTTAAGGACTGAAAGAAAAGAAATCTGTCAATCTAGAAATCTTTGTCCAATAAAAATATCTTTCCAAAGTGAAGATGAGGTAGCCTTTTCAGACATACAAATGTCAAACTGATTCATAACTGACTTGCACTGTAAGAAATATTTTTAAAAATATTTTAGGAAGAAGGAAAATGGTATGAAGTAGAAATATAGAATGAACCAAATGGAATGAACCACAAGGGATGAATAGCATAGAAAATAGTAATTACATGGATTAATATATAATATTTTTCTTATGATTTAATTCTAGTGAAAAGATAATTCAGCAAACAAAAATAAAAATAATGTATTGAGGGATTTATAATATACTTAAAAGTAAAATGTATAACAATAACACAAAGGCCAAAAGGAGAGAAATAAAAATATATTATTTTAAGGTTCTTATAGTATCTGTGAGGTAGTATAACATCACTTAAAGGTTGATTGTGATAAGTTAAAGAAGTACACTATAAACTCTAAAACAACCTATAAAGTAACAAAACAAAGAGTTCTAGCTAATAAGCAAACTAGCAAAAGAGGTAAAATGGAATCATAAAAAATAGTCCAAAAGAAGGCAGGAAAAAACGTAGGAACAAAAACTAAATGGAACAAATAGAAAATAAGATGCTAGATTTAAGGCTAACTGTCTCGGTATTTATTCACATTATATGTAAATGGTTGAAGCACTCTAATAACAAGGCAGAGAAAGATTGGATAAAGTAGCAAAACCCAATCATGATTACTATTTTTAATATCGATTTTTTTCCAAACAATGCTATTCTTTATTATATTTTTGACATGTTTAAAATGATTGCTTATTATGATTTTTTATTATTATTTTTAACTTTTAGGGCTCTCATTTATTTTTTATAAACTCGTTTGTGGTAAGAACACAACATGAAATCTAATTTCTTAACAAAATTTTTGACAAATAAAAGTATATATTTAAGGTATGCAACACGATGATTTGATGTATATATACATTGTGAAATGATCACAATCAACCTAATTAATAGATCTATCACATTGCAAAGTTACTTTTTTGATGATGAGAACACTTAGTATTTACTCTTTTAGCAAATTTCAAGTATACATTATTATTAACTATAGTCACCATGCTATACATTAGATGCCCAGAACATATTTATCTTATACCTGAAACTGTACCCTTTGACCAATATCTCCCCATTTCCCCCTCCCCCAGCTCCTGCCAACCAACATTCTACTCTCTGCTTCTATTAGTTTGACTTTTTCAGATTCGACATATAAGTGGAAAAAGAAAGGCTATTTGTATTTCTGTGTCTGGCTTATTTCACTTAGCATAGTGTCCTCCAGTTCATCCATGTTGTTGCAAATGGCAGGGTTTCCTTCTTTCTATGGCTTAATACTATTCCATTATATATAAAACATTTTCTCTATCAGCTCATCTACTGACAAACACAATGTTGTTTCCATGTCATGGCTATTGTGAATAATGCTATAATGAACACGGGAGAGCAAATTTATCTTCAAGAGAGTGGTTTTATTTCTTTTGGATGTACACCTAGAAGTGGAATTGCTGAGTCATATGGTAGCTCTATTTTTAATTTCTTGAGGAATTTCCATACTGTTTTTCTATCATGGCTGTACCAATTTACATTTCCACCAACAGTGTACAAAGGTTCCCTTTTATCCACATCTTCACCAACACTTGCTAATATTTTGTCTTTTTGATAATAGTTACCCTAACAGATCTGCAGTGATATCTCATTGGCGATTTGATTTACATTTCCCTGATGATTAGTGATGTTGAACATCTTTCCCTGTCTTTTGGCAATCTGTATGTCCTCTTCACAGAAATGTCTATTCAAATCTTCTACCAATTTTTTAAATTGGATTGATTATTTTTTTGTGTTAAGTTGTAGGAATTTCTTATATATCTTGGATATATACCCCTTATCAGATATATGATTTGCAAATATTTTCTCCTATTCTGTAAGTTGCCTTTTCATTTTGTTTTGCTGTACAGAAGCTTCTTAGTTTGATATAGTCCCACTTGATTATTTTTGCTTTTTTTTTGCCTGTGCTTTTGATGCTGTTACCAAAAAATCAGTTCCAAGACCAATGTCAAAGAGCTTTCCCCTATGTTTTCTTCTAGGAGTTTTATGGTTTCAAGTCTTATATTTAAGTCTTTATCCATTTTAAGTTAATTTTTGTATATGCTGTAAGGTAAGGGTCTAATTTCATTCTTTGGCATGTAGATATTGTTTTCCCAGTACCATCTATTGAAGAAACCTACCCTTTCCTCATTGTATATTGTTGGCACTCTTGTCAAAGTGTAGTTGACCATATATATGTGTGGGTTTATTTATGGGCTCTTAATTCTGTTCTATTGGTCTATGTGTCTGTTTTTAAGCTAGTGCAATACCGTTTTGATTATTATAGCTTTGTAGTATAATTTGAAGTCAGAAATATGATGCTTTCGTCTTTGTTCTTCTTTATCAAGATTGCTTTGGCTACCTATGGTCTTTTGTAATTCCATCCAAATTTTTGGATTGTTTTTTCTATTTCCGTGAAAAATACCATTAGAATTTTGATAGGGACTGTATTGACTCTGAAGGCATCGATATCAGAAAGGAAAAAGTGAAATTGTCTCTATTTGCACATGATGTTATCTTACATATAGAAACCCAAACACTCCACCAAAAAAAAAAAAACTGTTAGAACCAACAAATGAATTAAGTAAACTTGCAGGATACAAAATCAACATACAATAATCAGTTGTATTTTTATACACTAATGAAGAACTATCGGAAAAAGAAATTAAGAAAAAAAATCCCATTTACAATAGCATCAAAAAGAATAAAATACTTAGGAATATATTTAACCAAGGAAGTGAAAGATATGTACACTGAAAATTATAAGATATTGATGAAAAAATTGAAGAAGACACAAATTAATGGAAAGATATCCTATCTTTGTGGATTGAAAGAATTAATATTGTGATAACTTTTTTGATGTGTCAATTTGGCTAAGTTATAGTCTACAGTTATTTGAACACTAGTGTAGATGTTGCAGTGAAGATATTTTGCAAGTGAAACTAAAACCCCTAATCAGTTGATTTCAAGTAAGGGAATTTTTCCTGGATTATCTGGATAGACCTAACTGAATTCATTGAAAGAGCACAAAAGCAGACCTGCGATTTCCCTGGGATTGAGAACAATTTCCACCTGTGGATCACACCTTTGGCTGGTATGACTGTAGAGTTCCATCATGCTCATGATCTTCCTGACAAGTTTCAGTCTGTGCCAATGGTTCTAATCTTCCTGCAATCTTCCTGTTCTGACTGCCTACCCTATGAATTTTGGATCTGCTTAGTCAGTCCTTACATAACTTCACAATTGTATCACCAGTTCTTTGTTCTCTCTCTCTCTCCCTCTCTTCTTCTCCCTCTCCCTCTCTCCACATCCCCACAGACATACACATGCATACGTTCTACTGGTTCTGCTTTCTAATGTCAGTCACCCCAAGTTTCCCAAATCATCCCTCAGTTTGAGTGTACACAATTGTATCATTTTTATGATCCTATCTCCTACCTTTCCCCAACTTCTGAAATCCTTCCACTATGCTCCCTGGAATTTGTGGACAATCATCACTAAATTCCCTTCATCTTCTCACTTAACTGAAATAAAACTCTTTTCTAAGGTCTTTATTCTCCCTGAAATCCTCTTAAATGGTGCTGTCTTCTCACCCATACCTCTGTCATCACAATACCTGGAGATAGAGGAGATGTCCTTCATATTGTCACTTCTAGGACATTCTCTTTCCTTTGATATAATCTCATGTCATCAGATTATATCACCCACTATCTGACCTCAGGACACTGACCCCTGGATCATTCACACTTAGTCCTTGAAGATTTTAGCATCTGACTCACTGTTGTTCCCTCTAACACTATTCCTGTCATAATTCTTGGTTATTTCGGTATTCATATAAATGACCTTTATAATAGTCTGTGCTCTCAGTTCCTTGACTTCTCCTTTAATGATCTTATCCTCAACCCTACTTTATGCGCTAACCCACATGGCCATACCATTGACCTTATAATTACTAAAAATCTACTATTTTTCTTTTAATTCAAGCATCTCATTTTTCAACTGCCACCTCCTTTTTTCTAACTCATTCTTTATTATTCTCCCACTCTAACAATACTTTGGCCCTACGCATCGAATCTACTATTCATTCTTCTTTATGTCCTCATTTTCCTCCCTACTCAGGATAAATTCCATGGTCAATCATTATAGTAATGCTTCTACATATGCTCTCAATTCTTTTACCCCTCTCTTACTTCTCATTCAAATGGCTAAACTTCAAGTCTGGTTAAATCCAACTCTCCACCTATTATGCAACTGCATAATTGAATTTGGAAAAAACACACAATCATGCTGACCATTCTCATTTTATGTTCATGAGAAATATTGGTCTGTAATTTTCTTTCCATGTAGTATCTTTGCTTGGCTTTGGTATTAGGGTAACACTGACCTCATATTATAAGTTGGGAAATTCTCACCCCTCTTTTATTTTTTGGAAGAGATTGTATGTGTTCGATATTATTTTTTTCCTTAAAAGTTTAATAGAATTTGTGAGTGAAACCATCTGGACCTGGAAGGATTTTAATACAAATTAAATTTCCATAACAGATATTAGACTATTCAGGTTATCTACTTATTTTTAAATGCATTTGATAATTTGTATCTTTCAAGAAATTGGTCCATTTTATCTAAGGAGTCATTTTATGGACATAAAGTTGTTTGTAGTATTTCTTCATTATAATGTCTGAAAAGCCAGCCACCATTAAAATGGCAAAGCACAGAGTCATTGCCAATAATCTTAAAAAAACAAAATGGAATAATAAAAATTATTTTAACAGTCCAAAGGAAGGCAGAGAAAGAGGAAAGAGGAAACAAAACTCAGAAGGAGCAAATAGAAAACAAATAGCAAGATGACAGATTTAAATCTATGCATATATAAAATTACATTAAATAAAAAGGACCTCAACATGAGTGAAAAGGCAGAGATTGACAAATTGGATTTTAAAAAAGCAATATTTGCTGCCTATAAGAAACACACTTTTAAGTATAAAAATATGAATAGATTATAAACAAAAACACAGAAAAAAGTATACCATGGTGACCCTAATCAAAAGGTTTATGGTGTACCTATTAATATCAGATAAAAATAGATTTTAAAGCAAAAGATATTACTAAGAATAATGAAGTTTATTTTATAATGACAAAGGGTTCAAGTCATCAAGAAATAACATTCCTAAATGTTTATGCATCTAATAAAAGAGCTTCAAAATACATGAAGCAAAAAATGTTAGAACTACAAAGAGAAATAGACAATTCCATGACTTTGTTTAGAGATTTTAATACCCCTTCCTCAACATTGAGATAAGTGAAAAATCAGTAAGGGTATAGAAAATTTAAGGAACACTATAAACCAGCTTTACCTAATTGATACTTATAGAACACTCCACCCAATGACAGAAGAATACTCATTTTTTTCAAGTGTACATGGAACATTCATCAAGCCAGACATATTCAAGGCAATAACAGAAACCTTAAGAAAACTTAAAAGATTCAATTCATACAAAATATGTGCTCTTACCACAATGAAATTAAATTAGAAATCAATAACAAAGACATCTGGAGAAACTTCCAAATACTTGAAAACAAAATAACACCTTTCTAAATATTCCATGAGTCAAAAAATAAATCTGAAGAGTAATTAAAATATATTTTAATCTTAATGAAAATGAAAACAGAACGTATCAGAATTTGTGGAATAGTATTAAAGCAGTAAGAATGAGGAAATTTATAGTACTAAAACACTTCTATTAGAAAAGAACAAACAAACATGACAGAGACTCATAGACATGGACTATGGATTAGTGGTTATCAGAGGGAAGGAGAGGAGAGGGTAGATAAAGGTAGAAGGGGTCAAATATTTGCTGATGGAAAGAAATCTAACTTTGAGTGGTGAATACCCAATGCAATATATATATATGACATACTATTGAACTGTACACTTGAAACATTTACTATATTAATCAATGCCACCCCAATAATTTTTAATTAAAAAGAGCAAAAGTTCTAAAATCAATGACCTCAGCTTCAACTTTAAGAAACTAGAAAAAGAAGAGCAAATTAAACCCAAAATAAGCAGAAGAAAGGAAATCATAAAAAATATCTGAGTGAAAATCAATTGCAGAAAACAGGGAAACAATAAAGAAAAATCAATGAAACTAAAAGCTAGTTCTTTGAAAAGATCAATAAAATTGATAAATGTCTAAGCAGACTGATAAAGAAAACAAAGCGAGGGAAGGGGGAGATAGGGGAAAAATTTAAATCATTTTTCAATTAAAAATTAATTAATTAATTAAAAGAGAAACCATTCATTTACTAATATCAGAAATAAGAGAGGTAACATCATACAGATGCCCCAAAATGTTAAAATAATAATGGAGTATTATGAACAACTGTATGCCCATAAATTTGACAATTTAGATGAAATGGATAAAATCATTGAAAAAAACAAACTGCTAAAGCTCATATAAGGAAAATTAGATAACCTGAATAGCCCCACATTAATGAAATTGAATTGGTAGTTAAAAACCTTCCTACAAAAGAATTTTAACAAAAAGGAAAATTAATAAAAAAAAAAAGAAAGAAAAGAGTTTTTAAAAAGATAGAAAACCTTCCCACAAAAAAATACCAGAACTCAAATGATTTCACTGGTGAATTCTACCAAAACTTTCAGGAAGAAACAATAACAATTCTATACTATTTCCCAGCTCATAACAACTGATAACAAAATATTTTCTAAGAGACCAACATTACCTTTATACAAAAGTTTTCTAAAAAAATTTTAGTAAATTGAATCCAACAATATCAATATATAAAGAGGCTAATAATATAATGATGAAGTTGCATTTATCCTAGGAAGACAGAGATGGTTTAACATTTCAAAATCAGTCAATGTATTTCATTACATTAACACACTAAAAAGGAAAAAACATATGGTCATTTTAACAAATACAAAAAAAAAAAACACTTGAAAAAATTCAATATCCATTTCTGATAAAAATTCCCAGCAAAGCATGAAGAAAAGGGAGCTTCCCTCAACCTCATGAAAAGTATCTACAAAATACCTACAGCTAGTATCACAGTTATTGATGAAAGATCAAGAATGGGAAAAAGAATGACCACTTTACCCTTCTATTCAACATTATACTAGACATTCTAGCCAGTGCGATCAGGCAAGACAGAGAAATAAAAGACATCAGTCTACAGCCATGCCATCCTGAACAAGACCGATCCCGTCTGATCTCGGAAGCTAAGCCAGAGTCAGGCCTGGTTAGTACTTGAAGGGGAGACCACTTAGGAAGTCCAAGTGCTGTAGGCGTAAAAAATAAAAAATAAGGGATCGTAAACTGACAAGGTCCTTGCAATTTATGAGGTCAACCAAGGGTTGCCTCGCCTTAAAAAAAAAATGAAATAAAAGACATTGATTGGAAAGGAAAAAGTAAGATTGTCTTTATTCACAGACATAATCATCTAAGTATAAATTCTGATGGGACTTTCAGAAAATCTCCTTAAACAATTAAGTGTGTTTATCAAGGCTGCAAGGTACAAGATCAATATATTAAAATTATGTCTCTATATACTAGCAGTGAAAAATTGATAATCTAAATTAAGAAAGCAATACCATTTTCAATAGCAACAAAATACTTATTGATAACCAATTCAATAACTAATCCAAAATACTTAGAGATAAATCTGACAAAAGATGAGATAGATCCGAACTCTGAAAACTACAGAACATTTCTAGGAGAAACTGAAGAAGACCCAGATAATTGGGGAGATATATGTTAATGGGACAGAAGACTCAACATTAAGATGTAAACTCTCTCTAAATTAATTGATAGATTTAAATGCAATCCCAATCAAAATCCTTGAAAGCTCTTGTGGAAATTGAGAAGCTGATTCTAAACTTTATATGGAAATGCGAAGAACGTACAATACCTAAACCAACTTGGAAGAAGAAAAAAGTTGTAGGGCTAATATTGCCTGACTCAAGACTTCTTTTAAAGCTATAGTAATATAAACATAGTGCTATTTGTGCAAAATAGATAAATAAATCAATGGAACAAGATCAAAAGTCTAGATATAGACTTAAACATATATGGACAACCAATTTTTGACAAAGGTTGAATAGGCAATTTAATGAAGAAAGAATAATCTTTTCAATAAATAATGTTAGAACAATTGGATGGATATCTTTATGCAAAAAAAAAAAATTCCATCCCTACCTTGCACCTATAAGAAGATTAACTCAAAATGGATCATAGATAGACCTACATATAAAACTTCTAAAACAGAAAAAAAACCTTTGTGAAACTGGGTTGAGCAAAAATTTCTTAGATATGACACCAAAACCAAAATTCATGAAAAAATTAATAAATTGGACTTGATAAAAAGGGAAAACTTCTGTTCTTCAAAAGACATGGCAAAGAAAATGAGAAGACAGCCCACAGAATGAGAGAACATATGGGCAAAGCTTATATCTGATAAAGGATTTGTACCCAGAATATATAAAGAACCATTAAATCTTATCACTAAGAAATGAACAACCCAATTAAAAATGTACAAAAGACATGAACAGACTTTTTACCAAAGAAAATATGTGGATAGCAATAAAGCATATGAAAAGATGCTCAACATCATTAGTCATTGGAGAAATGTAAATAAAACTGTAATGAGATACACACTATTAGAATGGCTAAAGTTAAAATTCTGACCATACCAAGAGTTGGCAAGAATGTGGAGAAACTGGAATTCTGAAGGTAAGTGATACAACTATTTTGGAAAACAGTTTGGCAGGTTCGTAAAAAGTTAAACATACATTTGCCACTCTTAAGTTTTTACCCAAGCGAAATTAAAGCATGTGCCAAAATAAATACTTGTACATGAATATTCATAGCAGCTTTATTTGTACTGGCCAATAATTGAAAACAACTCAAATGTCCTTCAATTAGGGAATAGATAAACAAACTATGATATGTCCATACAATAGAATACCTCTCCAGATTAAAAAGAAATAAACTATCCCATATGATTCCATTTATGTAAAACTCTAAGAAGTGCAAGCTGTTGTATAATGACAGAAATTAGATCAGTAGTTGTCTTGAGACAAATGTGAATGGAGAGGGATTACAAAGGAGCATGAGGAAACTTTGAAGGGTGATGTATATGTTCTATACCTTAATCGTGGTGGTGTGTATATATGTCAAATCTTATTAAATTGTATACTTTAAATATGTGCAATTTTGTTATATGGCAATTATATCTAAACAAAGCTGTTAAATAATCCCAACAGGATTTTTTTAGATGTAAACAAGCTTATTCTAAAATTTATATAGAAAGGCACAAGACCTAGATTAACTAAAGCAATTTTGAAAAAGAAGAATAACATGGAAGGAATCACTCTACTCAGTATTAAGGCCTACTAAATAGCCACAATAATCAAAATAGTGTCATAATGGAAGAATTGACACATATATCCATAGAAGAGAATAAAGAACCTAGAAATAGCGCCACTTAAATATACCCAACTGATTTTTGACAAAGAGACAAAAACAATTCAGTTGAGGAAGCATAATCTTTTTTCACAAATGATGCTAGGGCAGTTAATTTTCCATAGACAGGAAAATTAACCTCTATCTA
The DNA here is from genome assembly GCF_902729225.1 of Pteropus medius. NCBI lineage: Eukaryota > Metazoa > Chordata > Mammalia > Chiroptera > Pteropodidae > Pteropus > Pteropus medius. The sequence continues at coordinate 982,073 of NW_024350323.1, forward strand.
AACCTCATAACTTTTACAAAATTAACTCAAGGTAGATCACAAGCTTAAATGTAAAATGTAAAATTAAATTTTATTAATTTAACTAATTAAAACTAATTCCTACAAAATTGGGGGGAGGATAGAGAAAAATCTCCAGAATATATGACTAGTTAGAGTCCTTAGACTTTACACTGAAAGCATGATCTGTAAAAGGAAAGATTTATAATTTGGACTTTATCGAAGTTAGAAAAAAATATTTGCTCTGTGAAAAACTGTGTTGAGGATGAAAACACAAGCTACGGACTGGGAGAAAATATTTGCAAATCACATATTTGATAAAAGGACTCGTATCTTGAATATATAAAGAACTCTCAAAACTTAACAGTAAAAAAATCCAATTAGAAAATGGTTAAAAGACATACAGATGGCAAATAAGCTCATGAAAGTATGTCAATATCACTAGCCATTAGGACAATAAAAATTGTTTGTATGAGAGATCACTACACACCTATCAGAATGGCTAAAATTTAAAAAAATGTGACAATACCAAATGCTGACGAGGATTCAGAGAAACTGGGTTACCCATATGTTGCTGGTAGAAATATAAAATGGTAGAATTCACTCTAGAAAACAGTTTGGCATTTCTTATAAAACTGAACATGTGAGTACAATACAACCCAGCAATTGCACTCTTGGGCAATTTATTTCCCAGAGAAATGAAATTTATATTTACACAAAAGTCTGTACATGGCATGGCGACTATAGTTACCAATGCTATATTATGTATTCGCAAGTTGCTAGGAAAGTAGATCTTAGAAGTTCTCATCATAAGAAAATAATAATAACTATGAACTATGTGTGGTGATGGATGTGAACTAAACTTATTATGGTAATAATTTTGCAATCATACATATATCAAGTCATTATGTTGTCCACTAAAAGCTAACACAATTTTCGTCAATTTTATCTCAATTAAAAAAAACCTTGTACATGAATGTTCACAGAAGCTTTATTTATAACAGAAACTGGAAACAACTCAGCCTTCAACATCCAGAGAGCATTCACGTGAAAAATTAAACAAACTGTGATAATCCATACTATGGAATACTATTCAGCAATAAAAAGGAGTGAACTATTGATACAAACAACAATTTGGGCAAATCTCCAGTAATTATCCTCAGTGAAAAGCCAACCCCAGAAGGTTACATGCTTTCCGATTTCATTTATATAATATTCTTTAAACGACAAAATATGGAGAACAGATTTGTGATTGCCAGGGATTTTGGATGGGTTGGGGAGGGTGTTTGTGGAGAAGATGGGGTGTATAATTTTAATGGGGCATCATGAGAGATCCTTGCAGTGATGGAAATGTTCTTTATCTTGACTTCAGTGGCAGATGCAAGTACCTACACATGTGATAAAATTGCATAGAAGTAAATAGACAAGCATACACACACACACGACTAAATCCAAGTAAAACTGGTATATCTGAATAAATTTGCTCTTTCCACCACATCTGCAGTTACTTCCTCCACTGAAGTCTTGAACTCCTCAAAATCATCCATGAAGGTTGGAATCAACTTCCTCTGAACTCCTGTTAATGTTCATATTTTGACCTCTTCCCATGAATCATTAGTGTTCTTAATGGCATCTAGAATGGGGAATCCTTTCCAGGAGGCTCCAGCCTTATAAAGTGTGTTTCTTAGATAATAAGACTTGAAATCACCTTCATCCTTGGGCTACAGAATGGATGCTGTGTTAGCGGGCATGAAAACAACATTTATCTCGTTGTCTATCATCAAAAGAGCTCTTGGGTGGCCAGGTGCCTTGTCAAAGAGCAGTCATATTTTGAAAGGAATCTTTTTTCCTGAGCAGTATGTCTCAACAGTAGGCTTACATATTGAATATACCATTTTGTAAACATATGTTTACAAAACATATCACCCAGGCATTAATGTTTCATTTATAGAGCACAGGCAAGTAGCTTTCGCATAATTCTTAAGGGCCCTAGGATTTTCAGAATGGTAAATGAGCACTGGCTTCAATTTAAAGTCACCAGCTGCACTAGCCCCTGAGAAGAGTCAGCCTGTCCTTTGAAGCTTTGAAGGCAGGCATTGACTCTCCTCTGTAGCTGTCAAGGTCCTGGATGGCATCTACTGCCAACGTAAGGCTGTTTTGCCTCTATTGTAAGTCTGTTCTTTAGTGTAGCCACCTCCATTCTTAGCTAGATCTTCTGGATAACTTGCTGCAGCTGCTACATCACTTGCTGCTTCATCTTGCACTTTTATGTTATGGAGACGGCTTCTTTCCTTAAACCTCTGCCAGCTTCAAACTTTCCTTCTGCAGCTTCCTCACCTCTCCAGCCCTCACAGAATTGAAGAGAGTTAGGTCCTCGCTCTGGATTAGGCTTTGGCTTAAGGGAGTGTTGTGGCTGGTTTGATCTATCCAAACCATTAAAATTTTCTCCATATCAGCAATGAGACTGTTTTACTTTCTTCTCAACTGTGTGTTCACTGAAATAGCACTTTTAATTTCCTTCAAGAACTTTCCCTTTGCATTCACAAGAAGCCCAGTTTTTGGCCTGTCTCAGCTTTTGGCATACCTTCCTCACTAAGCCTAATCGGTGAGTTCAAGTGAGAAATGTGTGACTTTTCCTTCCATTTGAACACTTAGAGGCCATTGTAGAGTTATTAATTGGCCTAATTGCAATAGTGTTGTGTTTCAGGGAATGGGGAGGCCCAATGAGAGGGAGTAAGCTGGAAATGACCAGTTGGTGAAGCAGTCAGCATGCACGCATTTATGATTTAAGTTCACCATCTCATGGGGGTGCAGTTCATGGAGCCCCAAACAATAACAATAATAACATCACAGATCTCCATAACAAATATAATAATGATGAAAAAGTTTGAGATATTGTTACAATTAGCAAAATGTGGCACAGCAACACAAAGTAAGCAAATACTGTTGGAAAATGGTACTGATAGACTCGTTTATGCAGGGTTTCCATAAACTTTCAATTTGTAAAACCTCAATATGTGTGAAGCACAATAAAATCAGGTGTTCCTGTAATCTCCTGAGTCTCTATTTTCTGTTGCTATAATTTTCTTATTTAGTTTTTTTTTTTTTATTTTCAAACTCTAGTTTGGCTTGGCTACAGTATCATACCTTCCTATTAGACTGTAAGATCAGATCGGGGTGAGGAAAGGGTACCAACCATCTAATATCTAATAGATTCCAGCTGGAAAACGGCAGAAAACTCCTTATTTGGGGTGCTTGTGAGTATGCATAATAAGTTGTTCATCATAGCATAATGGAAAGAATGTGGACTTTTCAATCAGGACAGATCTGGACTTGAATCCTAGTACTACCATTTATTAGCTAGGGGACATCGAGCATGTTACGTCACTTTTCTTTGGGCCTTTTTTTAACATGTAGGAAAATGAGCAATTTGCTTCAAAAAGTGGTTTCTGAAGATTAAATGACAAACATATATAACTTTGCCTAGCACAGTACCTGTCACATAGATACTCAGTGCAAGTTTGCTATTATCATCTTACATTTGTGTAGCACTTTCTATTTTAAGAAGCCTCCTCCCATACTTTCTCATTCTCTTTCTCTCTCTCTCTCTGTGTCTTTCTCTACACACACATATACGCACATATATGCATATACATACATATATACACACACATCTATATTAGACATTGATAACCTAAGACTCAGGTTCAACTGTTCAACTTGGCACTTATCTTTAGGCACTGACTGTTCACCTTAGAATTAGGTTTCCATGCTTCCCAACCTTCCTGGAGCCAGACTCTGTAGATTCCTTTCCTGGACTTTAATCAGCAAGTGCTAAGCAGATAAGAGAGGTGCTTAAATTCTAATAGGCTGTTTACTTTGCATTTCTTAGCACAGGACGAGTTTTCCTGAGTGACTTAGAGGAATGTCTTTGAATTGGAGTCATTTGTACTTTTTGTTCAATATTTGGAGACCATGAAACTGTCACTTCCCAACCCCTAAGAGTGTGCCTGTGAGTCTGGCTCAGCTCAGAGGTACAGTGGGAGAAGAGATAAGGCCATTTAAAGGTACTTTGCTATTGTACTGTATTTGTGAAAAACAGTTATTTTTCAAAAATGGTGTTCTAATTGTAGATTGTATGAATTCTTCGTTTTGTCAACAGTTGTATCCCCAGCACTTAGAACAGTACCTGGCAAACAGCAGGAACTGTGAATATTTGTTGAATGGATGGGATACTTAAACCACCTAAAGCCAATTGTATTCTCTCAATATAATCTAGTGAGAGTGGGGTAGGGAGTAGCTGGGGCAAATTTGGGAAAGTTGTTATAATTGTAGTCTTCCAAGTCCTGTCTCGGGTTGCTTTTCCCAGAGCCAAGTTTGGATCCCCAAAGTGCCTGACTCTCATGGGCTCAGATCCTGAAATCTGTTCCCTATTCTGACCTGGAAATGCATTTTATGGGCACAGTCAATAAATTGGCTAGTTCAAATAGAAAACATAAGTGTGATAGACAAATATGACAGTTTAGTAAGGAAAAAGAACCCTAGGCCAAGAGTCAGGTACCCTGATTGCGTGACCTTGGATAAGCCATTATGCCTCTCTGGGCTTCAGTTTCCTCCTCTGTTAAATAAAGGTAAATGGCCGCTCTATCTGCCACACATAGTTGTTGGAGGATGTAAGAACCTATAGACACTCAATGCCAAAGATTCTCTTGAAGCCTTACTCTTGCCCAAAACTGAATCTGCAATTTTAATATGATCCCAATGTGGTATATAGCAATGGGTCCGTGCAGCCTATTTCTCGGCTACTTGGTGGCCTGAGTGGTGAGGCTGACACACATTGCAGGAGATAGATGCACATGACATTCTGAAAGCAACAAGGTTTTCTATTTTTGAATGAAAAATTCCCCTTCACGAAGTGAGAGCCTCCCCATATGCTCAGCCACCCATGAGTAGCCAAAGACCTTATTGCAAAAAAACGAATATTCTCTGTTAATGTTGTGCCATCTTGCTCCCTTACAGCAAGAAGAATTTTTATCTCCTTATCACTGCTTCATTGATTTCTGCAGATATTTCTATGCCAACCATCAAACCCAGACTATTTCTGCCTTTAAAACCCTGCTTAAAATTTATTTCTGCAGTCTTTAATCCATTAACAAAGATTTGCTAAGCACCTATAGGTCATGCTAAAGAACTGATCATTTTGTTTCCTAGAGTACATGGGGCCGGAAAAGTAAGGTAAATGAGTGACAAGGACAATAATGGAATCTAGAAGAGGTGGAGATGCCTGTGGGAACGTGATTGCTCCTGCTTTTCTCAAGGGAGCAATTCTAGCTGCCTGTATGGGAATGTGAATCCAGTGTTACCAGGTTTTCTGATTTTTTAATAGAGAAGCAGGAAATATAGATTTTTTAATGTGAAAGCTCCTGATTTCTAAATGCTGGCAATTAATTTTTTAACTCAAAGTTGTAGGCAACATTTCACCAAACACATATCTGTTTGCTGGATATAGTTGTGGGCTATCATTTTGAGACCTGTTCTGTAGAGGATGAGGTACTTATGCACTCACAGAAGGTAACTGAAGTAACACTTGAAAACACTTTTTTTTTCTCCAAAATGCTTTAAAAATCACCACATACACCCCTCACTGAATTGTCCCATTCTAATATTTCTACTGCATACAAAGCCACGTATTTTTCCTCTGGGGAACCAAATGCAACTTGTAAGGCCTTCTGAGGATAATGGTGCAACAGCTTTTCTCAGTTAGCTGTTAAAAGCCTGATAGAACGTGGTAAGCTGAGACTAGTAAGATCCTTGAGCACCACCACCACTACCAAGAGAGAGCTATTTGTTCCGTTTTCACTTTAGAGGGAGAAGGGGCAGCCTCTTTGAACTGTGTATGCAAGCAAATCAATACAGCCAGTGATGACACGGGTAAAACACAATGTTATAGCTGTTAACATTCAAACTACCCATTTTACAGTTGAAAAAACTAAGGTCTCAAAAAGCACAGCGACTTGCTCAGGGTGACCCAGCAAACCAGTGGCAGGGGCAGGTCGACTAACTCCTAGTCCAGCATTCTTTCTAATAGTCTTGAGTTATGGAAATTGAGGTAAATCAGCCTGGCAGTTCCCCTAGCATCTAGAAGCCTCAGGCTGAACAAACAGTACTTGAGATTAGCTGTTAAATGACATTTGTAAATTTCTTATCTGCATGATGACAGTATTCTTTGCAAATCTGATATTTCATGTGTAAGAGCCAATGAGAGGATAGAAAGACGTTTCTGAAGCATGGAGGCCGGCCACAGAGTGTCTGGAAGAAAAGTTGGCTGTGGCTAATAAATTTAAGGTTTTTAACCTCTGTGCTCTCTGGACTGACCTCTCACCGTATGCTTTGTTTGTTTCGTTGTTTCTCTTCTTTTGTATTCCCCTTATTTTTCTTCTTTCCCACCAGCCTAGGTCTTAGGCCTACCCTGTTCCAGTCAAGGAAACTGCTAATTATTCAGAACATGGGACTGGGAGTGCATAGTGGCCAAGAAGCATACATATTCCTCCTGCTATGGTCATTTAGCTCTTTATTATCTCAGACCAGTGACTCTTGTCAGTGGTAACTCAACTAATCCTTTCCATCCTTCATTTCAGGGTCTATTGTTCGGATGTTTGCCACTCTTTTTTGTTGTTTTGCTCTGAACCCTTTTCTGATTGGTGCAGCTGCTGAAGATGCTGTGGTTGCAGCAGTGTACATCTGGAACATTTGGCTGACTTGTTGAACCTTCCCCAGGGACTACTCCAGGGAGAGGAGGGGAGGGGTGGAGAGCCCAGAACAGTTGCCTGCAAATAGAGATGCCAATATTGTCTGGCCATTCTGTGGACCATCCTTGTAAAAATCCACCTCATTCTGGCCCTCAGTTTGCCCACTTGCTCATGTTGATGGTACATGTTATGCGCTCAGAAGTCCAGCTATGGCAGGAGACGAGAAAGCATACTGGCTGAGCAGTCTCTCGTATAGCACTTTCTACATTGGAAAGGGATAGATACATAGTTGTTGAATTAACATATCAAGAACCCCCGGGGGACTGCTTTACCCTGGGGCAACATCGGTTCGGTTCCACCTGCCACAGGTGGCTTCTTCATCACTTAGATTAAGACCCCAGACTCACGCCAGGAGTGAGGCTGTCCCAGTCCTACCCCATTCTCACTCTGGCTCTCTGGCTCCTGAGTCTCCTTTACTTTTGGCGCGCCAATGGATTGCAAACACAGCAGGCATGGTCTCATTCCAAACCCAGAACTGTTTTAATTAGTTTAACGTCTGTTAACCGCTTTGAAGATTGAAAGCAACAGATAAGTACTGGATGAGGTTATTAGCAACTGCAGTTAATTGCAAACATTTCTATTAATACTAGCTTCTGCCTCCTTTTCTTTGCTTTGCAAGGTTCCCAAATTCTTCTCGGCCTCCCCCGTCCTTTCCTCCCCTTCCCCGTACTGGCGCTAAAAGGTTAAATTGAGGCGGAGTCCAGGCACGAACGACAGCGGCAATCACCAACTGAAACGGGGCAAGCGGCAAGAGCTGGGTGGGGCCACCAGGCAGAGGCAAAGCCACACGCCCCCAGGACCCGCCCCGCGGCCGAAGGCCCGGGGTGGAACGCCTGGGGGCGGGGCGCCCAGGCTTGGCGGGCCCGGTGGTTGGGCGCCCCGGCAGCCGCTTGAGGGATGGGGCGGGGTCGGCCCGGGCCTCCTCCCTCATTCCCTCGGCGGGCAGAGCCGCCCGTCTCCCGCCCCTCCTCCTCCCTTTCCCACCCCTCGGAGTGGAGCTGCACATGCGGCTGCTCCCTGCTCTGTCCCGCCCAGCCTCGGTCGCGCAGGAACGGGTCCCTGCAGCCCCCAGCCCATGGCAGGACAGTAGCCGCCTGTCAGGGGTCGTGAACGGCTGAGGCAGACGCGGCAGCTCTCGGGCCTCAGAGAGTGGGCGTCTCCGGAGGCCATGGGCTACCCCGAGGTGGAGCGCAGGGAGCCTCTGCCCGCGGCAGCGCCACGGGAGCGGGGGAGCCAGGGCTGTGGCTGTCGCGGGGCCCCGGCCCGGGCAGGCGAAGGGAACAGCTGCCGGCTCTTCCTGGGCTTCTTTGGCCTCTCGCTGGCCCTCCACCTGCTGACGTTGTGCTGCTACTTAGAGTTGCGCTCAGAGTTGCGGCGGGAACGGGGAGCCGAGTCCCGCCTTGGCGGCCCCAGCACCCCTGGCACCTCTGGCACCCTGAGCAGCCCCGGTGGCCTCGACCCTGACGGTCCCATCGCCCGCCACTTCGGGCAGCCGTCACTTCAGCAGCAACCGCTAGAACCGGGAGAAACCACAAACCCTCCAGACTCTCAGGACTTGCACCAGGTGAGTCACCTAGGAGGGGCGGCGGCGGGCGAGGCCCCGTCCCATCACGGGGAGGGTGGGGGCCCTCCCCCACCGGGCCCTGGAGAGGACTTGGCCACCTCGAGCCAAGTTGGAGGACAGGACCAGGGAAGGAGTGGGTGAGCAGGAGAGAGGTTGCCCCGGGGCAGGTTGTCCGCGGTCCCTGGCTCAGCTTCCCCAGACTCCCTTAGGACCCCTGATCGTGGGAGCTCCGGCCTGCGCCCGCCGCCCCGGCTACAAGCTGCCTCGGGGAAAATTGGCGGCGCTCCCAGCCGGGCCGCGGCGCTGGGGTGCCGGCGCTGCCCCTCTGGCGGACTAACGGCGGCTGCTTGGCCCCTCTGCTCCGGGTGAGATCCTTTGCCCGCGGTGCTTGTTTTGTCGTGTCCAGAGCTGATGCCAGCACTAGCAGATTCTCCCTTGGAGCTGGAGCTGTAAACAGCTGTAATAACTGCTCCACTCCCGTTGAAACAACTTTTAATCGTATTTTCATCGCGGATCCTTGTGCACTGGCCAGGACGTAGGCTTGTTCACACTTACCTGCAATTTGAGACTGGTTGTCCTCGGTGTTCTAGTGAGGATCAGCGCCCCTGAGGAATTCTGGTAGAAATATGCCGTCTTGCTAGACAACTTCTGAAGAGCAATTTTAAAAATCCAAAAGGGAAATAAAACTCACCCTTTGCATGCCGGTTTACACTCTTTTGGGGCAGTGGGATGGAGACGTAGAGTGTGAAGTGTCTTCACTGCTGCTGCTTTGAGAACAAGAATCTACTGATGGAATAATTACTCAAGAGTAATCTCTCAAGGACAGGTTTTTTTTTTTTGCAATCTTTATGATGTTTTTGCAATCTTTATGATGTTTATGCTCTTGTTAGCAAACTATTAGCTTTCATATTTGTTTTCTACTTTTTTTTGCTCTTTATTCAAATAGTTTAGTGCACTTAAAGTAAGGATACTGTTGACCTCCATATTTTGTCTTATGTAAAACTTAAGAGAAGCATCCAAAAATCCTTTTGAGATGGTTAAAAAATAATAGTAAATGTGTTCTTCTTGGGAAAGAGGTCAAGTTGTGCAAATAAGTTCCTTGAGGTGAGGGACCCAGGTTTTCTACACTTACCTCATCCGGCATCATTGTCATACTATGTAAATATTTGTGCTAGTTTCACCACCCATCCTAAGCTGGTGTTACATTCATGATAATACTGTGATGTTAGGACAGATACGTTTTCTATAATGTGCATTATAAAGTTGCCCTGAGCCTTGAAATGTCTTGCTAGCACACTCCAACTCATATAACAGCTTATCAAAGAAGAGAATCAGTAGACATGCTTCTTACAGTTGAAACTTTAAACACTGTAGCTAAATGATAATTAACTAGGATTCTGGCTCCCTTTATCTGTCCACTGCCCACTAGAAATACTTAACATGTGAACATTGATACTCTGTGAGAAGATGAAGGAATTGAACTTCTTTAATCAAATGCAAGCCAAGGCTTTTTGGCATTCAGAATGGACAGACCTATGTTTATACACAGGAATAGCGGGACAACTGAACTCTAGGGCTTCTGTGGTTATGTAGGACTCTCACAGGTCTGTAATGGCATTTAGTTGCCTATTCTTTGCATAGCACTTCAAACAGTCTGTCTAGCATAACTAAAGCTCCCTTCTGTCCTTTAGCCTTTCTGTTTTAATCTTTTTCAGCAGTAGAAGAAAGCATAATGGCTCTTTACTTTTGCTGACATCAATTGGAATCAGAGGTTTTTACAGTTGTGAGGGGCCATATGGGTCCATTTTGTTTGATCTCCTTGGCGAACACATAGATTCTGAGGAGAAGTGACTTGTCTGAGGTGAAACAGCATTGGTGAAAATTAGAATAGAATTTGGTCTCTTGACTTCCAGTTCAGTGCTCATTCTGCTATAGCATACTACCTCCCAGATCCTTTTTGGGGGGAGTGGGGTGGATCTCCATAGCAGAATTTTTACAAATTAGATGCCTCAGATCTGCATCACTTTCGTCTACTCCACCTATATTTTGGCCAGACTAAGTTTAACCATGTAGTCATTCTTCCTGAACTTCACTTTCAGGAGAATTGGAATATGCTTTGAAGGAATTTTAGCCCAGATTCAACCTAAGTTTATCTTGAGGATATTGGTTTTCGGAAAGAGAGAGAGACAGAGAGAGACAGAGAGAGAGAAGCTGATTGGTTATTAGAGTTAAATTGATATTGCTACATTTTGGGTAAAATTTCTAGTGCCCTGGTGCACCCTCTGCTGGCTTTGTAGGGACATTTAATTGCAGTATCTGCTGACAGTCAAGATTCTAAGTTGTGCTGACAGATTATGATTCATAAATAAGGAAGTAAATAGCCTTGTAGGATTTGGCCACGTAGGTCATACTTTTATATTTTAGTTTTCCTACACAGACAATTGCTGTTACAGCAACTCTTAGGTGGAGAGGAAGACAGATAAAAATAACACATCCTTCATTGAGAAGAACATTAAGGTTTCTCACCAGCTTATATGCAAGTAGTGAAGGCAAACTGATGAGAATAAATTACAGGAAGATCTCAGGAGACCAAGTGGGCAGAACAGTCAGAAGTACTTTATTGTACAAGGTCATTCAAACCTCTCCAAGTTTATGGTATGATGGGTTCAGTTATGACTCAAGAAAGGGATCTAGAAATCACTGAAGATATATGTATGCCATACCTCAATTAAAAAACCTTTAAAACCGGATATTTAGAAGGAAATTAGGGCAGTCAGGGTACATGCCAGAGAGATCAGCAAAGTTCTCTAAGGGAATTGTTATCGAAAAGCCTCCCCAGTGGGGATATAGTTGCTGATGATAAAAAGTGAGACGGTCATTCGGACCTGGAATCATAACTGTTTCCTTCAGCTGGAGTAGCCGAGTACCTGTTGATTGATCTTGATATTCACTGGAGATGGTCCCAAGAGAAACATCTCATCAGTCTCTGAGTTAGACAACACACACTATGATTGCTAGAGTAAATAAAATAAAAATCACCGTTGACCATTTTGTGAAGAAGTTGGCCCAGTTGTGATTGTAGTCCTCAAAGGCAAGAATATGGTGGGCATCATTAGGAAGGGTGTTGAAAATGATGACAAAATAAAACCCTTATCTTTTTCATTTGAAAGACCAAAAGTAGATTTATATCCAGAAACCCAATTTAATTAATCAAAAGGATGGAGAGATTTTCTAGTTGTTGTTGTTTTTTCAGTCTAAAGAAATGGAGGTTGAGGGAGGCATATAATCAAAGTCTGGTAAACCATTAGAGAGATGACTAAGATTAATATGTTGGTATAATTTAACTATCTAGTTCAATAACTAGAAAGTGTGCTATAGGCGGACACTATGTGAAGTATTAGATATCTTTTAATGCCTGAAAGATTATTTTGAGAAGGAGGCAAATAAGAATAGTATCTCATTCAAATGATTGCCACAAGAGATCATCTAAACTGAAACTCTAAAGTTTAGAAAGTATTTAGAACAATATGCATGGGTAGTTTAATAAGGGTTTTTTTGGGGTGATTGTTGGAGATATTTGGAATATATTCCTAATTACTTGAGGTGATGTCACAGAAGTCAACCTTAAGTTTTCACAAAACATCTCTTGGTTTAACTAGATAGAACATTAGTGTATTCAGAGTTGACATTATTTATTAAGGCTGGTTGATCAAGAAAGTAACTAGGGATCATTATATCCGAGATTTTTTTAGGGGAGTGGGATCCAGATAAAATAGTTTTCTATAGATTTAAACCTAGACTTTTCAATGTAACATTCAAGGCTTTTGATCAACTGACTCCATTATACCTATCCCATTTTCTCTCTCAACTCTATGCTTGCAACCCACCCACCATATCCTGTCTTGGGATCATTCTGAGTTACAATGGTTGTTTTCTTTAATAAATCTTATGTCTTTCTTTATATCAAACTCCTCAGAAATCTGCCTTCTTTTTAGTCTTTTTCCATAATACCTGACACAGTGCTTGTTATAGTTAGATTACTTAAACACTTGTTCAGTTGAATATTATTTCGGGCCTTTGGAGATGTTTATGTAAAACAAAGACATTTTCTCTTTATGTAACAGGCCTGTTTTCCTTCAGGTCTTGCTAACCCTGTGAATTGTCAGCTATATGAAGGTGAGTAAATAGTTTCATTGGCAATGTTTCACTGGTTTCTAGAATCATTAGAAAGTGAAATGGAGGAGAGCCCTAACCATATTACCTCTAAGATGGTGCAAAAAGCTTTCTGTAATGTATCGTTTGATGTTTTGTTTTATTTGCTTTTAGTTCTCCTCTCTCTCAACTTGAAATCAGAGGACACTAAACAGCTACATGATAGCATACGGAACTCGGTAAAAGTAAATATATAGACATATACAGAATGCAGGATTACTGTAATGGTAGTAGATAAACCACTTTTACTTCTAGTATGAAAGTTAAATTACAAAAGTATCAAAAATAGAACTAAAATATGTTAAAAGATGCATAATATGAATAGATGTCAAATATGACAAAAAAGAAAGTGTTTAGGGAAGAAGTTAGAATGTAGAGTTTTTGTATGCAATTAAACTTAAGTTGTTATCAGCTTAAAATAGACTGTTGCAAGGTATTTTATGTAATCCTCAAGGTAACCACAAAAATACCTATAGAAGTACACAAAAGAAAAAGAGAAAGGAATCAAAGCATATCAATATAAAAAAAATCAATAAAACACAAAGTAAGACAGCAAGAGAGGGAATACAAATATAAGTATCTGAAGACTAACAAGAAAGAACTAACAAGGTGGCAATATTAAATCTTTCTCTATCAATTATTACTTTAAATGTAAATAGATAAAACTCTCCCAGTCGAAGAAATACTGTGGCTGAATTGAAGAAAGCAAGACCCAACTATATGCTTTCTACAAGAAACTCACTTTAGATTTAAGAAAACAGACAGATAAACTGAACATGAAAGAATAGAAAAAGATAGTCCATGCAAATGGTAACCAAGAAAGAGCGAGGATACCTATACTTATATCAGGCAAAAAATATCAGAAGAGACAAAGAAGGACATTATATAATGATAAAAAGAGTCAGTCTAACAGGATACAAGTTATATCCTCCTGTTAGACTGACTCTTTTTATCATTATATAATATTGACAGAACTAAAAGATAAATAGACAGCAGTAGAACAGCAGTAGGTGATTTCAGTATCCCACTTTCAATAATGGATAAACATCTAGACAAAACAGTAAGGAAACAGAAGACTTCAACAACAGTATAGAGCAGATGGATCTAACAAACATATACAGAACATTCCATCTAACAGCAGCAGAATACACATTCTTTGTAAGCATACATATCTTTCTCCAGAAAATATAAAATGTTAGGTCACAAAACAAATCTTAACAAATTTAAGAAGACTGAAATCATACCAGGTATCTTTTCTGAACACAATGGAATGAAACTAGAATCAATTGCAGAAGAAAAACTGGAAATTTTACAAATATTTGGAAATTAACACTCTTGAACAACCATTGAGTCAAAGAAGATTTCAAAAAGGAAATTAGAAAATACCTCAAGATGAAAACAAAAACACAACATACCAAAACTTATGGATTGTGGCAAAAGCAGTACTTAGAGGGAAGTTAATAGCAATAAATGCCTACATTAAAAAAGAAGAAAGATCTAAAATAAACAACCTAACTCTACACTTCAAGGAGCTAGGTAAAGAAGAACAAACTAAATCCAAAGTTGGAAAAGAATAACAAAGATTAAAGCAGAAATAAACAGAAGGTAGAAAAATCAATGAAGCTAAGAATTGTTTTTTTGAAAAGATAAACAAAAGTGGCAAACAATTATAAATACAAGAAAGGTAGATGACAAATAAAATCAGAAGTGAAAGAAGAGACATTACACCTGATGGCACAGAAATAAAAAGGATAACAGACTACCATGAATAAATTATATTTCAACAAACTGGATAACCTAGAAGAAATGGTTAAATTCCTAGAAACATACAACCTACCAATACTAAATCATTAAGTATTAAAAGCCTGAACACACCTATAATTTGTATGGAGATCAAATCAGTAATCAAAAACCTCCCAACAAGGAAAAAACCAGGACCAGATGGCTCCACTGGTGAATCGTACCAAACATTTAAAGAAGAAATAATGCTAGCCTTTCTCAAACTCCTCCAAAAAAATCGAAGAGGAGAAACACTTCCAAACTCATTTGAGACTAGCATTACTTTGATAGCAAAGCAAGACAAAGAAACCAAAAGAAAATAAAACTACAGGTCAATATACCTGATGAATACAAATGCAAAAATCCTCAGCAAAATACTAGCAAACTAAATCCAACAGCACATTAATAGAATCATACCTCATGACAAAGTAGAATTTATTCCCGGGAAGCAAGGATGGTCTAAAATACAAAAATCACTTAATACGATACACTACGTTAACAGAATAAAGAAGACAAATTACATAATCATCTAAATGCAGAAAAAGTATTTGACAAAATTTAACACTATTTCATGATAAAAACTCTCAATAAACTAGAAATAGAAGGAAAGTACCTCAACATAATAAAGGCCATATACGAAAATCCCACAGCTATCCTCATACTCAATGGTGAAAAACTGAAAGCTTTTCCTCTAACATAAGGAACAAGTAAAGGATGCCCACTCTCACCACTTCTATTCAACGAAGTACTGGAAGTCCAAGCTAGAAGAATTAGGCAAGAAAAAATAAAAGACGTCCAATCAGCAAAGAAAAATTAAAATTGTCCCTGTTTGCAGATGACATGAACTAATAAACAAATTCAGTAAATTTGCAGGATACCGAATCAACATACAAAAATTAGTTGCATTTCTATATACAAACAATGAACTATTTGAAATGGAATTAGGAAGACAATCCCATGTACAATAGCACCAAAAAGAATATAATACTTAGGAATAAACTTATCTTAGGAAGCAAAAGACATACTAAAAACACAAAGAAATGGAAAGACATTGAGTGTTCATTGATTGGAAGATTAAATACCATTAAAATATCCATACTGCCCAAAGCAATCTACAAACTCAGTGAAATTGCTATCAAAATGCCAATGGCATTTTTCACAGAAATAGAGCAAACAATCCTAAAATTTGTAAGGAATCACAAAAGACTCCGAATATCCAAAAAAATCAAAAAAATAAGAACAAAACTGGAGGCATCATGCTTCCTGATATCGAGCTATATTACAAAGCTATAGTAATCAAAACAGTATGTTATTGGCATAAAGACAGACATATAGACAAAACAGAATAGCCCAGAAATGAATCCATGTATGTTCAGTCAAATGATCTTTGAAAAGGACGTCAAGAATACACAATGGAGAAAGTATAGTCTCTTCAACAAATAGTGTTGGGAAAACTGGATATTCACACACAAAAGAATGAATTTGGAACTTTTTCCACATAAATCAACTCAAAATGGATTGAAAACTTAAGACCTGGAGCTGTAAAATTCTAAGAAAACAGAGGAAAGCTTCATAATGTTGATTTCATCTTGGCAGTGATTTTTCTTGGGTGTGACACCAAAAGCACAGGAAACAAAAACAAAAATAAATGAGTGGGACTATATCAAATTACGAAGCTTCTGCACAGCAAAGGAGACAACAGAATGAAAATGCAGCCTACAGAATGAGAGAAAATATTTGTATATCATATATTTGAAAAGGGGTTAAGATCCAAAATATATAAGGAACTCTTACAACTCAATAGCAAAATAACTTAATTTAAAAATGTGCTAAGGACTTGAATAGACATTTCTCCAGAAAAGACATTTAAATGGTCAACATGTATATGAAAAATGTTCAACATTACTAATCAGGGAAATGCAAATCAAATCTATAATGAGATACTACCTTACACTTATCAGGATGGCTACTATCAAAAAAAGACAACGCATATTGGTGAGAAAATAGAAAAATTTGAACCCTTGTACACTGTTAGTGAACATGTAAAATGCTGCAGCTGCTATCAAAAACAGTATGGAGTTTCCTCAAAAAATTACAAATAGAGCTACCATATGATCCACTAATTCTACTTCTGGGTGTTTAGTGAAAAGAATTGAAATCAGGATCTCAGAGATATCTGTGTATTCTCATGTTCATTGCAGCATTATTCACAATGGCCAAAATGTGGAAAGACTCTAAATAACCATTGATACATAAATAAAGAAAATGTGGGATGTCAGAAACATAGCAGTGTGAGAGATGTCCCCAGATCTCTTCCCTTGAAACAACAATAAGCTGAACATCTAAAAAAACCCAAAACACCCAACCATCACACCAGCATGTCTGAGCATGGGATCTGTGCATAGGTCAGAACCTTGGGTGTCGTGGTGGACTGGGAGAAATAAAAAAACTGCCTCTCGCAGCCGGTGGAGCTACCTGTAGGAGGAGGGGGAGGGGAGAAGGTGTGGCGACTTCTTTGAATAGTCCTTCCTGGGAGTGTTGTGAGCTCCACACGGCCGGCGGCAGTGCCCAGTCATCAGGGCAGAAAAACAACAGTTGATTTTTACCAGCCACAGTTGCAAAACGGAGGCCGAGCCGCAGTCCCCACCCCACAACCCAGGGGGCCCCTCCCCCCATACCCTCTGAGATCGATCACTGTGGAGCCCCAGGGGAATCTGAGCAAATGTTACCGAAACTGTCACTAACACCGAAAGGAACTGAGACTGAGGGTAGCGAGCGTGATTAAACATCTATAAGGAAAAAAAGACATTATTAAGACTTTATAGAAAGCAGAAATCCAAGAGGCTTAGATGCCTCCTACTGGAAACCAAAAGAAAAACCTTCTTTGCAACAGACTTGGGACCATGATATAATAAATATTTCTGGAAAAAAAAGCAGAAAACATTTTCATTAATGCCCAGGTGGAACAATAGTCCGTTAAACACCATGAACAACCAAGGTGACAAGGCATCTCAGAAAATAAAAGAGAAAAATCTCCAGAAAATAAGCTTACAGACATAGAAATATGTGACTTAAATGACAGAATTCAGGATGGTACTTCCAAAAAAACTCAGTGAGATCCGAAATGAATCATATCAACAATTTCTGGAATTGAAAAAACAACTAGATGAGCAGAATGAGTTCTTTAGCAAGAAGATTGAAACCCTCAAAAAGAACCGAATAGACCTTCTGGAGATAAAGAACACACTGCAAGAGTTGAAAAATGAAATAACAAGCTTGGGAAATAGAGTTGACCAAATGGAGGAAAGGATCAGTGATATCGAAGACAGAAATCAAGAAAGAAATCAGAAAGAAGAAGATAGAAAGTGAAGAATGAAAAATAATGAAAGAGAAATACAAGAACTAGCTGATATCAGGAGAGGAAACAATAATAATGGGAATTCTCAAAGGGGAGGAAAAGGAGCAGAGATTAGAAAGCATTTTCAGACAAATAGTGGACGAGAATTTCCCAAATCTAAGGAATGAACTGGAGCTTGAAATTTGGGAAGTCAGCAGAACACCCAATTATCTCAACCCAAAAAGGCCTTCACCAAGATACTTTGTATTGATGTTATCAAAAATCAACAACAAAGACAGAATTCTCAGGGCAGCCAGAAAGAAGAAAACAGTAACTTATAAAGGAAAACCCAACAGATTATCATGGGACTTCTCAGCACAAACCTTACAAGCCAGAAAGGAATGGAATCAAATATCCAAACTATTAAATGGAAGGAACTACCAGCCAAAAATAATATGTCTAGCTCAGCTCTCCTTTAGATATGAAGGAAAAATAATGACATTTCCAGACATAAGAAAATTGAGGGAATTCTCCACTATGAGGCCTGCACTATAGGAAATACTGGAAGGGGTCAGCTCACCTAAAACAAAATGACAAAAAAAAACATAATTAGGAGTAAGGTGACTAGCAGGCGGATAAAAGCAGAGGAATGGGGCATCATAAGCCTGAAATAAGAGATTTGCTATAGCAAGATAGTAATGAACATTCTGCATACATAGAGACAAATTGAGAAAATAATGACTGAAAAGGGGAAGATTCAAAGATCACAAAGGGGAATGGAGATAAGGCATGCTCAGAAGAAAAGGGACGATTGTATATATAAAACTATCCTTTACATATTCGTAATGGTAACCACATGCCAAAGATTCAGAACTGAAGTATATAACATAAAACAAGAAGGACCAGAGGGGAAACCCACAAAAGCCAACCAAAATAAAGAAAACAGAAACACAGGGACAAGAAAGCAATGGAAACACCGAGCTACCAGAAAGCAAAAGAGAAAATGGCTATAAGAAGACTTCATATTTCAATAATCACCCTAAATGTAAATGGACTGAACTCACCAATAAAAGGCACAGAGTTGCAGATTGGATCAAAAAACAAAACCCAACCATATGCTGCCTCCAGGAGAAAGCTCAGTTCTAAAGACAAATATAGACTCAGAATGAAAGGGTGGAAAATGATATTTCAAGCACATGGCATTCAGAGAAAAGCGGGAGTAGCGGTACTAATATTAGATGAAATAGATTTCAAAATAAAAAATGTAAAGAAAGATACTGAGGGACACATCATAATGATAAAGGGAATCATGCACAAGAAGACATAACACTTATTAATATCTATGCTCCCAATCAGGGAGCCCTGTAATATATAAAGCAATTACTAACAGAACTAAAGGGAGAAACAGAGCAAAACACTACTATAGTAGGGGACCTAAATACCTCACTGTCAGATATGGACAGATCATCCAAACAGAAAATCAATAAGGAAATAACATCCTTAAATGACACATGAGACCAACTGGACATAATTGACATTTACAGAGCCTTTCATCCCAAAACACCTTATACATTCTTCTCTAGTGCACATGGAACATTCTCAAGGATTAACCATATGCTGGGACACAGAGATAGCCTCAACAAATATAAGAAGGTTGAAATCATACCAACCATATTCTCTGATCATAATGCTTTGAAACTACAGATCAACTGTAAAAAGAAAGCAGAAAGAACAAAAAATACATGGAGATTAAACATCATACTACTGAAGAATAACTGAAAAATACATGGAGATTAAACATCATACTACTGAGAAGAAATAAAAAGAGAGATCAAGAAATACATAGAAATGAATGATAATGATAGTACAACATATCAAAGCTTTTGGGACATGGCAAAAGCAGTCATAGGAGGAAAGTTCATATCATTACAGGCCTACCTCCAAACACAAGAATGAGCCCAAATAAACAACCTAGTGCTTCATCTTAAAAAAAAAACAAAACAAAACTAGAAAAGAGTCTACAGCCATGCTACCCTGAACAAGCCCAATCCTGTCTGATCTCAGAAGCTAAGCAGGGTTGGGCCAGGTTAGTACTTGGATGGGAGACCACCTAGGAAGACCAAGTGCTATAGGCATAAAAAAAATGAAAAATTAAAAAAAAAATAAGGAATTGTAAGCTGACAAGGTCCTTGCAATCTGTGAAGTCAAACAAGGGTTGCCTCACCTAAAAACAATAAGTAAAATAAAATAAAAAATAAAATAAAATAAAATAATAAAATAAATAAAATAAATAAAATAAAATAAAATAAAATAAAATAAAATAAAATAAAATAAAATAAAAAAAATAACTAGAAAAAGAAGAATAAATGAGGCCTAAAGTCAGGAAAAGGAAAGAAATAATCAAAATTAGAGCAGAAATAAATGAAATTGAAAAGAAACAAAAAAAATAGGAAAAGTAAATGCAACAAAGAGCTGGTTCTTTGAGAAGATTAATAAAACTGACAAACCTCTGGCTAGACTCACTAACAAAAAAAGAGAAAGGACACAAATAAAATCAGGAATGAAAGGAGAAATTATGACAGACACTGCAGAAATACAAAGTATCATATAAGAATGCTATGAAAGTATATAACACCAAATTTAATAACCTGGAAGAAAGCACTAGTACTGAGAAAGATGTAACTTTCCTAGATTGAATCATGAAGAACTGGAAAATCTAAATAGATTGATTAGCAGTGCGGAAATTGAAACAATCATCAAAAACCTACCAAAAAGTAAAAGTCCAGGACCAGATGGCTTCACCAGTGAATTCTACCAAATATTCAAAAAGGATTTAATACTTATTCTCCTCAAACTCTTCCAAAAAATAGAAGAGGAGGCAATACTTCCCAACTCATTTTGTGAGGCCGGCCAATATTATCCTGATACCAAAACCTGGTAAAATACCACAAAAAAAACAAAACAAAACAAAACAAAACTACAGACTAATATCTCTCATGAACACAGATGCACAAATCTTAAGATACTAGTGAACCGAATACAGCAACATACTAAAAAACATTATACGACATGATCAAGTGGGCTTCGTCCCAGGGGCACAGGGATGGTTCAGCATACACAAATTGACTAATGTGATACACCACATAAACAAATTAAAAAATAAGAATCATATGATCAAATCAATAGTTGCAGAAAAAGCCTTTGACAAGATACAGCATCCATTTCTGATCAAAGCACTCAAGAAAATCGATATAGAAGGAAAGTACCATAACATAATAAAGGCCATATATGACAACCCCTCAGCCAACATTATGCTTAATGGTGAAAAACTAAAAAAATTTCCCTCTAAGATCAGGAACAAGGCAAGGCTGTCCACTATCGCCACTGTTATTTAATATAACATTGGTGGTCCTAGCAAGTGCAATCAGGCAAGAGAAAGATATAAAAGGCATCCAAACAGGAAATGAAGAAGTCAAATTGTCACTATTTGCGGGTGACATGATTCTCTATATAAAAAAACCTAAAGACTCCACAAGAACACTACTAGAAACAGTAAGCAAATAACAGTAAAATTTCTGGATACAAAAATCAATGTTCAAAATCCATAGCGTTCCTATATGCTAATAATGAATTGTCAGAAAAGAAGTGGAAAAAATAATTTCTTTTGCAATTCCAACAAAAAGAATAAAATACCTAGGAATAAACCTAACGAAACATGTGAAAGACCTATATAATGAAAACTATAAGACCCCATTAAAATTGAAGAAGATACAAAGAAATGGAAAGATATTCCGTGTTCTTGGATTGGAAGAATCAATGTAGTTAAAATGACCATATCACCTAAAGCATACAGATTTAATGTAATCCCCATCGAAATTCAATCAGCATTTTTTAAAGAAATGGAATAAAAACCCATCAGATTTGTAGGGAAGCAAAAAAGACCTCAAATTGCCAAAGCCATCCAGAGAAAAAAGAATGAGGCAGAAGGCATCACTCTGCCCGACTTCAAATTATACAAAGTGACAGTAACCAAAATAGTATGGTACTGGCAGCAAAATGGACACACAGACCAGTGGAACAGAATCGAGAGTCCAGAAGTAAACCCATGTTTACGTGGGCAAATGATTTTCAACAAAAAAGCCAAAAACATACAGTGGAGAAAGGAAAGCCTCTTCAATAATGGTGCTGGGAAAACTGGAAAGCCACCTGCAGAAGAATGAAACTAGACTGTTGTCTATCACCACACACCAAAATTAACTCAGAATGGATTAAGGACCTAAATATAAGACCTGAAACAATATAATGCATAGAAGAAAACATAGGAACTAAACTCAAGGACCTTGGACCTAAAGAGGATCTTATGAATTTGACCTGAAAGCCAAGGAAAGTCAAAGCAAAATTCAATGAATGGGACTACATCAAACTAAAAAGCTTCTGCTCAGTAAAAGAAATCATCAACAAGGTAAAGAGACAACCAACCAAATGGGAAAATATATTTGCAAGCAACACCTCTGATAAAGGCCTAATATCCAAAATATACAAAGAACTCATACAACTCGATATAACAAAAAAGCAAATGATCCAATCAAAAACTGGGCAGAGGACCTGAACAGACACTTCTCTCTAGAGGACATACAAATGGCCAACAAATATTTGAAAAAATGCTCAACATCGCTAGCTAATAGGGAAATGCAAATCAAAACCACAATGAGATACCATCTCACACCTGTTAGAATAGCTATAATCAATAGGACAAGTAATAACAAGTGCTGGAGAGGATGCGGAGAGAAAGGAACCCTCATACACTGCTGGTGGAACTGCAAATTGGTACAGTCTCTATGGAAAACAGTATGGCGGTTCCTCAAAAAAATAAGAATTGATCTCCCATATGATCCAGCAATCCCTCTACTGGGTATTTATCCCAAAGACTTGAAAACTCATATCTGAAAAGATATTTGCACACAGATGTTCATAGTAGCATTATTCACAGTGGCCAGGACATGGAAGCAATTGAAGTGTCCTATGATAGATGATTGGCTAAAGAAGCTGTGGTACATATATACAATGGAATATTACTCAGCCATAAGAAGAGATGAAATATTGCCATTTGTGACAACATGGATGGACGTCGAGATAATCATGCTAAGCAAAATAAGCCAGACAAAGAAGATTGAAAATCACATGTTATCACTTATATGTGGGATATAAACCTAAAAGCAACAAATAAACAGGATAAACAAACAGAGACTCATGGACATGGACTATAGACTC
>NW_024350323.1:1005076-1097092 GCF_902729225.1 Pteropus medius
GAGGTAGAAGGGATAAAGGGGGTCAAATATGTGGTGACAGAAAGAAATGTAACTATGGGAGGTGAACACACAATGCAATATATATGCCTTACTGTTAAATGGTATACTTGAAACTTACTGGATTTCGTTAACCAATGTCACCATTAAAAAAAATTTTTTAAATAAAGAAAATGTGGTATAGACATAAAATTGAATGCTATTCAGCTTTAAAAAAGATGGAAATTCTGCAATATATGACAATGTGGATGAACCTGGAGGGCATGCTAAGTGAAATAAGCCAGTCACAGAAAGACAAACACTGCATGATTCCACTTACATGATGTATCTAAAAGTCAAATTCATTGAATCACAGAGTAGAATGGTCGTTGTCTAGGGAAGGGTAGAGGGGGAAATAGGCCGTTACTAATCAATGGGCATTAAATTTCACTTAAGAAAGATAAGCTCTAGGGATCTGTGGTACAACATTGTATCTATTTTCAAGAAGAATGTACACTTAAAAATTTGTTAAGAGGGTAGATCTCATATTAAGTGTTTTTACCACAATGTAAAATAAAATTAAGGGGAAAAAATCCTTCTGGGATTTTAATTTTGATTGCATTGAACTTAAAAATCATTTTAGGGAGAACTTATATCTTTACACTATTGAGTCTTCCAATATGTGAATATGGCATATACCTTGATTTACTGAGATTTTCTTTAGGTTTTCTCAGTAATATTTTGTTTTCTATGTAGATTTCTTGTACATCTTTCATTAGATTTATTTCAAGACATTTGATATTTTTTAAGCCATTTAAATGGTATCTGCAATTAATGCTGTGATCCATCATCCAAGTTCTCATTCAGGGATGGACTTTTTCCCTCAGCTGCTGTTAGTGCTGCCAGAAAACAGATCTCAGCTAACAAGCCTCATTTGAATTTGTTTTGGTTGAAGAAAACTGTCTCACCCAAGGAGACACCTCCTTCCAGGGCATCCCACATCCAATGACTGCTCAATGAGGCAGTGTAAATTTAGGCTTGCCCCTTTACCCCCATCTAGAAATCTCTGAATGGCCATAGCAGCTCCAGACTTCCCTATGAATTTGGCTAGGACCTTTGGGGATTAATTTTTTTCTTATTGCACATATGTCGATCCCAAAGGCACTTTCTCAAAAAAGTCCTGCATGATAATCTATATCTCCCAGTCTGGATTGCAGCAAAACCAACCTGAGAATGTATCATTTTAAAATGATCATTTTTAACTGCTTCTGGCTGATGCTTAGAAACAGTTTATTTTTATATATTGACTTTGTATTTAGCATTTTGCTGAACTCATTAATCTGAATAAATTATCTGTAGGTTCTTTTAGATTCTGTACATACACTATCAAACTATGAAAAATGACATTGCATTTTTAATTTTTTTCCTTTCCAATATATATACTTAAATTTTTCCCCTTACAGTATTGCACTAGCTTGAATCTTCAGAGCAATGTTGAATAAAAGTAGTGATAGCAGGGATCCTTGTCCTATTCCTAATCTCAGAGGGAAAATCTTTTAACATTTCACCTTTAGGTATGATATTTCTTGTTTTTTTTTAAAGGTAAGCATTATCAGTTTAAAAGTTCTTTTCTAGTCCTAATTTACTTAGAGTTTTGTTTTACTCATGAATAGATGTATCATTATATCAAATGATTTTCCTACATCTGCTGAGATAATTATATTATTTTTTCCGTTTATTCTTTTAATGTGGTGTTAAACCAACCTTGCACTTGTGGGATGCACCATACTTAGTCTTGATGTATTATTAATTTTATATAGTTAGATTTGTTTTGCTAACATTTTATTTAGGATCTTTGCATCTTTATACATGAGTGAGAGTAGCATGTAATGTTCCTGCCTTATCACGTTTAGATTAAAGTTAGTTCTTTTATTAAATTAGTTTAAAAGTGTTATTGTCTGTAAGAGTTTTGTCTGTAATATTAGTAATATTTCTTCCTTAAATGTTTGGTCAAATTGGTGAAGCATTTTGACCTGGAGTATTTTGACATGGGAGAAGGGGGAGATGTTAAACTTTAGATTTGGTCTCTTAATTGATAAGAGATGTTCATATTTCCTGTTTTTTATTTATATCAGTTTTAGTAAGTTTTGTGTTCTAAGGATTTTATTTCAGCAAAAGTTTTAAATTTATCCACATAATGAGTTTCATGATATCTTCACTATCTTTTGTTTAAATGTGGTAAAATATATATATCATAAAATTTGCCATTATAACTGTACAGCTCAGTGGCATGAAGTATATTCACAATGTTGTGTACACATCACCATTATCTATTTTCAGAACTCTTTCATCCTCCCAAACAGAAACTCTGTACCTATTCAAAAGTAACTCCCTATTTCCCCTTCCTTCAGCTGCTGGCAACCACTATTCTACTTTTTGTCTCTTTGAATTTGCTCATTCTAGGTACCTCAAATAAGTAAAATCATATCATATTTGTCTTTTGTGTCTGTCTTATTTCACTTAGCATAATGTTTTCGAGATTCATTGATGTAGTGTACAGTATGGCAACTATAGTTAATAATACTGTATTGCATATTTGAAAGTTGGTAAGAGAGCAAATCTTAAAAGTTCTCATCACAAGAAAAAAAATTCCATATCTATGTATGGTAATGGATGTTAACTAGACTTATTGTGATCATTCTGCAATACGACAAATATTGAATCACTATGTTGTATACTGGAAACTAATATAATGTATGTCAATTATACCTAAATGAAATTAAAATATAAAAAAATGGAGATGCCATTTCACATTTACTAGAATTGCTATAATGAAAAAGTGGAGATGTAGAGAATTGGAAACCTTCATACGTTGATGGTGGAAATGTAAAATGATGTGTCTGTTTTGGAAGACAGTTTTGTAGCTCTTCAAGTTAACATAGAGTTACCCCATGACCCAGCAACTCTACTTCTAGGTATATACCCAAGACAAATGAAAGCATATGTTCACACAAATGCTTCTACACATTCATAACAGCATTATTCATGATAGCCAAAATGTGGAATCAACTCAAATGTCGATGAGTAAACAAAATGTGGTCTAAATATTCTATACAATGGAATATTATTCAGCCATAAAAAAAGAATGAAGAACAGTTACATTCTATAACATGGATGAACCTCAAAAATATTACACTAATTAAAAGAGGACAGTCATAAAAAACATAACGTATGATTCCATTTATATGAAGTGTCCAGAATAGGCAAATATGTAGACAAAAATTAGATTAGTGAATAGCTGGAGTAGGAAGGGGAAATGGGGATTAAATGAATATGGGCATCAGAGAGCTTATTGAGGGAGCTTGATGGATGGAAGAAAATATTCTAGAATGGATTTGCCATAGCCAGGGTGGTAGCAGTGGAACTAGAAGGAAAGAAAATGATGCAAGAGATATCATGGTTATATAATTTGGTAGAGTTACTAAAAATCATTGAATTGTATACCTAAAATGGGCAAATTCTATGGTATGTGAATTATATCTAAATAAAGCTGTTATTTTTTTAAAGTGTCTGGCCCATAGAATATGGTCAGTAAATATGTAGGAGGTGTTGGTTCTTAAGTGATACCTCTCTTTAGAAGAAGACAGTCTTCCAGACTTTATCGCAATTACCCTCAGAGCTATCCCCTCTAATTGATGTATCCAGGACTTCAACTCAATCAACTCACTCAGAAGCTTCAGGGGTAGGGGCTTAGTCATGTATAATTTTAAACTCTGTGGGTGATTCTGGTGTGTACTCTATGGTGAGAATCTGTAATTTATGTAATCGTGAATGGCTTGGTATGATTAGAATCTAGAGTACATGTGGGTCGCAATGGCTACTTGCACTAGAGTGAGCATACAGTAATCAAGAATCTTGGCCCAGAATGATATGTATCTCTCCCTCTGTCTCTATCTGTCTGTCTCTCTTTCTCACACTTACTCTCATTTTCTCTGATAAAAATAGCTATCTATTCCCAGATCCTACTCAGCAGACATGTTTTTTAGAATTGTAGGGTAAAATTTATAATATAGATCATCTATTGCAGTAGTTCTTAATTAAGAGTTCATATTAGCCTTATCTAGGGAAGTTTTTTCCAAATGCACATATCCCTCAGCATGCTCAGACATGTATCATCTGAATCTTTAGTGTGGGGCCACGAGGATATATTGTTTGGATAAAAAGGCCTCTTGGGTGATGCTGATGCCCATTCTATTTGAGAACTAATTCTCTAAAGGCAGAGATAAAAGAAGACTATAAAGAAAATAACATGTGGTTCCCTGCGCCTAACTTCAGCTCCTCTGTTGTGGATTATTAGGTCTTTATCATTTGGGATACTAGGACTACCATTGAAGACCAGTGGACCATGAGTTTGAGTGGTAGTGGATGCTTAATAGACATCTCTGTGGAGCACCATTTGGGAAATCAATTTATAAATCTTGTGTCTTTTGGGGAGAGAGGGATTTTAATTGTCCATTCTTCGGCCAGATGATAGTCCTGTGTGCTTGAAATAACCAAGGGAGGAGAGTCCCCTGTCTCTTCTGGGCTCGTGGAGACTTCCCTGCTGCTAGCTGCTGAAGCAACTTTAAAACAATAGGCTGCTGACTAATCTTCTCCATACACATCCACCTGTCAATGGGCCTACCACTTCAGAGATGAAGAGTAATTTTTATTGCAGTGATGGCATATGGCAAGGGTGGAAACTAAATAGCCAGGATGAAATTGATTTTCAAAAGGAAATTATTTCTAATTTTTTGTTGTTGTGGATTGTTATTCTAGTTTCATCTTGCCACACCAATGGCCTACAGGGGCAAGAAGAGCTTAAACATTACTAAGGTTCTGGATCAATCCACAAGGCTCCGTGTCTAGAAGCATTACATGTCTCTAAAGCAGTTTTGCCATTTAATCTAAATGCTTAGATTGGGGAGCTCTGGGGGCTTATTATGGAAAGAAGGGTCTTAACACTTGTCATAGTTAGTCAGCCTGTGGGGAAGAAGAGAGAGGAGTTGAGGAGCCCCCTCAACTCAACCAGTACTTCACTGAGTCCCTATTATGTATGAGACACATTGCTAATGAGAATTCTGTTCTTTACAGCTAATTTACTAACAAAGATCTAACCTACTTTTTACTTAATGACATAAGACAAATCTTTTTAGTGCAGTTTGTTTCTGCTTGGATTTCCAGCTGACATTTCAAATTCAATAAATGAAACTGAGCTCATCTCTATTCCTCCTCCTCTCCCACCACACACACACTGAATTTTACAAAATTTCTAGTTTCATTCTCTCAATCACTTAGGCATAAAATCTTGGAAGCTTTTTTTTTTTAACTTCTCTCTTTCCCTTGGTAGTCATATTTAGCAAACAGTTACTGAGTTGATTCATGCTTTGTGAAGCTGATATATACTGTTTGTTGTGTCTCTTGTATCGCTCCCTTTCTCTCTATTCCCACTGCTACTACTCTGGTTGTGTTTAGATCAGGTGATCTTCAAAGTACCCCCTACCCAAGAAAATCTGCAATTCTACCTTATTTCCTCACTCCTGCAGTAGTTATGCAGTTGAAAGTTGTTTCCTTTTCTACTCCATATACACATTCAGCTAGATTATTTTTCAAGTACCACTTTGAGATGTCACCCCCTCCTCAGAAATCTTTTATAACCCATTACTGCCATGCTTCAAACATGTTGAACTTGCATTCCAAGCCCCTCTGCAGTCAAATTGAGCTGCTCTCCTACTCTTCTTGCTATTCTCCATCTGAATCCTGTTCCATCCAGACTGGTCAATTCCCAAGCCTGTCACATTCTGCCTGTTGTCCACACACTTCCCAAAGCAGAATGTCCTTTCCTCCAACCTGCCTCTAGGATCCCTTCAGGTCCTTCATGGCTGAACTTAAACCTTAGCACTTCAGTGAATTCTTCCATGCCCCTCCATTTCAACACTTCTGTAAGCCCCTCGTTGGGTATTGTGTTGAGTTGTAAGTTACCTTGTTTCCCGAACTAGATGAGAGTGTTTTTGAAGGCAGAAACTGAGTCTTACACTTGTAGCTCCTGCAACTACTATACTAATCTGTATTCTTTTAAATATGAAATTCTACCTTATTTTCTCACTCCTGCAGTGGTTATGCAGTTGAGAGTTGTTTTTTTTTCTATTCCATATGAAAGTAAATCTTAAGATATTAAAACAATCCCCCTAATATTGGACTCTAAAACCTCTAAAACACAGTTCTACACATTTATTGAGGGAATATCATGCTACCTTAAGGATCTGGTGACTATTAATGGGGTCTGCCACAAAGGCTTCTTTCCTTTTAGAGCCCCGATTAAGGTCATGCACCTTCCCAGAAAGCATATTGGACCCTAGAGCCTCTACCTTCCGTTCCTTTCCCATCTTCAAATCTTTAGAAGCCTTGAGTAGAGCAGAATATTCCACTTTGACCTGCTGTGTACTTCTTGATATCCTTAACCCAGCAAGTCCTCACCTTTACAGTGCTTTTGGAATTAATTTCCCCCACAGACTAGTGAAGGTACCTCAATTCCTTGGCCTTTGGATCCTACTGACTTGCTAGGTCATGGCAGACTCCATATCCAACTTTCCTTTCAAGTCAAAAGCCCTCCTCTATCATGTATCAGAGTTCCTTAACCTTCTTGTTGTTTTTTTTAACAGTATCTCATTTAATGTGTAAATATGGTAAGTACTTAAGGCAAGGACTCTCTCTAACGTGTATAACACAAAATGTGCCAGTATTCCAAATAACAAAGGCCTAGGTAAAATCCAGGGTTGTGGTTAGGTGTCAGAGAGACTGACTGCATTTGTGCGTGTATGTATTTAAGTATTAAACACTAGAATTCTGTCCGCCGGGAGATATTGTATTATATATCACAGCTGTACAGGTAATATAATTTTGCCTTTTGACACCATCCCAGTAAGAGCAATTTCAGCATTTTTCCATCTGTAGCACAACTTACAATGCATGTGATTGTGACCTGAGAATAATGACATTATAAAGGTATATTTACCAATGACAGACAATGTGTATGTAGATTTAAATTTGTGCCATTAAATTATTAAACAAATAATTAATCTGTTACAGTATGTGCCAAGCATTTCTAGGAGACATAGGATTCATAGTTAAAAACATAAGACCAAAGAATACTACTATTTTATAAAATACCCTCTCATACTTCCAATTAACCCATTTTCTCCTCAGCCTCTGCCTTGACTTTACCTCATTCACAAAGTCTTGCTTCCACCTGCTAAACTGGAGTTCCTCACACTTGTTTTGGTCTATTTTGGAGCTTTGCATTGTCCTAGAAGTTGTTGAAAGAGTCCTGGATGAGTTCTGGCTCTTCACTGAGCAATTAGTACATTCCAGCGTTCTTATTTGCAAAATGGGAAAGGCGATACCTTCCCTGTCTCTTTCACAGTGTTTTTCTGAGGATCAAATACAAATACATGTGAAAAATATAAAGCTGTACACTTATTTCATAGAGAACTTATTGATAAATGTGTCTCTTTGTCTCCTTGATTGTGTAAAATTTTTTTCTGATTGTGACCTTATATATTCCATGTCGTGGCCCTGTTTGTTGACTAAAATTCACAGGAACTGGTGACGGTATCGCAATTCCTCAAGTTACATGCCTTTATGTGTACTTCCTTTTTATATCTGCAAACACTTTCCTTCAACCTGAACATGTGATAGTTTATTTCCAAGTGTGATAGAAGGAGAGCTAGACTGGAAATTGGGATACACAGGTTCCGGTCCCAGGCAAATCTAGTTATATTTCCCTAATGAAGTTGGGTCACCTTTGGTAGGCCACTGTACCTTTCTGGCCCTCAATGTCCTCATCTGTAAAATATTGGAAATTGAAGTCAGTGACCTAGAAGGTCTCTTCTAACACTAGAAATTTTATCACTGCAGTTAAATGGAATCCCCATTGCTTTTTCCCCCAAGATTTTCTTACCCTGTTCTCGACTTGAGAATCACTGGCCTAATAAATATAGTTCTCCAAATGCTTTAGCTGGCCATTCAATACCTACATCAATGTTGCTTTGCCAGCATTATCTACTGTTCATATTAGGAACCCCAAGTTATATAGAGATTGAATTTCTTACTGCATATTCCTACCTTCATGGTCACTTGTGTCATTCCTCCTGTTAAAATGTTCTTTTGAGTAGTAGAATATTCCTGATCTTTAAGGACAATCTTAAATTTCACATTTCCTGTGAAGCCTTTTCTGATCACTTCGCCTTTAGTGATTTTTTTCTATTTCATCTAAATTCAAATCAGCATTTTTGACATGCCACACTCTACTTGACATTGTATAGAGGTAGATGAAATAAGTCCTTTACATTAGAGATGGGATGAAATTGAAAATGAGCATTCTGAGCAGAGGGAACAGCATGAGGAAAGACTTGGAGATAGTAGAGTGAAGGCTGTCTTTCGGTAAAGGCCTAGAGTCCATGACCCTTACTTATTTGGTCTGTACATTGTCTTACAACAGTTCTTGTAATAGTATGCTACCATATAATACGAAATGATGGTTCATTTATCATTTATTAGCCACCCAGTTTCCATTTCTTTTTCTTAATAGTACTGCAGTTTCCTTTTCTTGGAGTAGTCCCTCTTCTTTGTTAGATAGTCTTGGTGGCATGGGAAACCTTGGTGCCTGTATCCCACAAGAGAAGCCAAAGAGATCCTATCTTTCTTCTTACTACAATAAAACTAAAAAGTGGTGGCCATGTCATGTAAGATCAACCACCCTCTTTGGAACTGGCTTGACTTTTTATCTTACCAGTCTAGACCCTTTTACCCATTACCCTTATCACCCTCTTGAATTATCCTCAAGTCTCTTGGCTCCATGTCTCCAGTCCCCCTTGCCTTAACAAAACCTCCAAAAACTGTAGGTGTTCCATTCTCAGTCACTGGAATACCTACAGATTGAACTCCATTTACACCCACTCTTGTGCTCTTATCTCTATAAAGGAAGTATGTTCCTTTGGTCCAAGACCAGTCCTTTCGCCTGGACTTTGGGTCCTCACACCCGCCACACGCACTTTTTCATGGTCCTTTATCAGTCATTTTTTCCTATCTTTGACTTCTCTCAAATGTCTTTTTCTTCTTTGCATATACTTATGTGCACATTTTGTCTTGGAGAGATGGGGAGACTTTCTTTAACCAAACACCTTCCTAAAAGTACCCCCATTTCCCATTTCTCCTAATACTCAAGCTTCTGAAAGGAATGGAATAACTTTACTGTGTACAGTTTAAGAACTCATTGATTCTTCATCTTCTTATAGTTAGATTCTTATGCTCTGCTCACTGAATCGTTCTTCCTAAGGTCACTAGTGACCTCTATATTGAAAAATTCAATGAGACTCTTGTGGTAATTATATTTTACTTTTCCATCATGTTTGATATTGTCCAATTCTTTATTCTCTTTTTCATTTATTATTTGAAGAAAATTTCTTTTTTATAATAAACAGAAAAAGCCATTGGACCTTATGAATTTACCGGTGCCGGATAGCATTTTTTCAATTATTAATGTTCCTCAGTGAATATTTATTAAATGTAAAGTTT
The DNA here is from genome assembly GCF_902729225.1 of Pteropus medius. Taxonomy (NCBI): domain Eukaryota; kingdom Metazoa; phylum Chordata; class Mammalia; order Chiroptera; family Pteropodidae; genus Pteropus; species Pteropus medius. Next base: position 1,014,668 of record NW_024350323.1, read on the forward strand.
ATGTTTTTTAAAATTTTCTAATCAAGTTAATTCACAAGAAATTCACACTTTTAAAGCATACAGTTAGTTGGTTTTTAGTATAGTCACAGAATTGCACAACCATTACCTTGGTCTAATTCCAGCATATTTTTATTACCCCCAAAAGAAACTCTGCCCCCATTAGCAGTCACTACACAATCCCCCCTTCTTCTTGGGCCCTATCAACCATGAATCTTTTTATCTCTGGATTTGCCTGTTCTAGATGTTTCATATAAATGGAAACATATGTGTCTGGCTGCTTTCACTTTATTTTCGAAGTTCATCCTTATTGTAGCTTGTATCATTATGCCATTCCTTTTTACAGCTGAATGATATTCCACTGTATGAACCTACTGCTTTTGTTTGCCCATTTATCTATTGAAGGAACATCTGTGTTCCCCCCCACACACACACACATTTTGGCTATTGTGAACAAGGCTGTTATGAACAATAGTGTGAAAGTATTTCTTTGAACATCTGTTTTCACTTCTTTTGAGTGGACACCTTGGAGTGGAATTGCTGAGTCGTGTGGTAATTCTATGTTTAACATTGAGTAATCGCTAAATTTTTGTTTTCCACAGATGCCGAAAGTTTTTACGTTCTCACTAGCTGTGTATGAGGCTTCCAATTTATCCGCATCTTCGCCAACACTTGTCATTATTTCTCCTTTTGATTATATCTATCCTAATGAGTATGAGATGGTGTCTAATTATTGTTTTAATTTGCTTTTCCCTAAAGACTAAAGATATGTAGCATCTTTTCATGTGCTTATTGGCCATTTGTATATCTTTGGAGACATGTCTATTCAAGTCTTTGCCCATTTTTTATTATATGTTTTTTGTTGTTGTTGAATTGTAGGAGTTTTTAATGTTTTCTGGATCCTAAACCCTTATCAGAGATATGATCAGCAAATATTCCCTCCCATTCTGTGTTTTGTAGCCCTTTACTCTGTAAACTCTCCTTTTTTGGTTTCTGTGGTAGTGGGCTTTCATTTTTTTTACTCCTCTGGCTTTTCCTTCTCAGGTTATTTTAGAAGACCCTCTTCTGCTCATCTTTCAATTAATTAATTTGTATTTTTTATTTTTCAATTACAATTGAGTTACAATATTGTATTATTTTCAGGCATACAGCTAGTGATTAGACATTCACATAACTTATGAAGTGATCCCCCCAATAAGTCTAGTACCCACCTGGCACCAAACTTAGTTATTACAATATTATCGACTGTATTCCCTATGCTGTGACATCCCCATAACTATTTTGTAACTACAAATTTGTACTTCTTCATCCCTTCACCTTTTTCACTCAACTCCCCCAACTTTTCTCCCATCTGGCAACCATCAGTGTGTCCTCTGTATCTATTAGTATGTTTCTGTTTTGTTTGTTGGTTTATTTTGTTTTTTAGATTCCACAAGTAAGTGAAATCATATGGTATTTGTCTTTTTCTGACTTATTTTACTTAGCATACACAATACAGAATTATTGAAGATATTGGGATATTGACAGCCATCAAGGTGTCTTTTGTTCTGTTAATAAGGTGGATTTTGGAAAACCCTTAGGGTTCAGTCACCAATGACCAGTGATTTAATAAATCATAGCTATATAATGAGGACTCCATAAAAACACAAAAGGACAGAGTTCAGAGAGCTTCTAGGGTGACAAACGTAAAGAGATTCCAAGAGAGTGACTCAGAGAGGGCATGAAAGCTCTGTGCCCCATTCATCTCTTCCATCTGGCTGTTCCTGAGTTACATCCTTTTATTTTAAAAATGGTAATCTAGTAAGTAAAATGTTTCTGTGACTTCTGTGAGCCACCTTGGGCAATTAATCAATCCTGAGGACGTCGTTGGAACCTTCAATCTATAGCTGGTAGGTCAGAAGTACAGGTGACAACCTGGACTTACAATTGACATCTGAAAGTGTAGAGGGGAGCAGCTTGTAGGATTGAGCCTTTAACCTGTGGGATCTGCTGCTATACCCAGTTAGATAGTGTCAGAATTGATTTAAACTGTAGGATACCCAACTGGTGTTAGAAAATTGCTTGGTGTAGGGAAAGAACCCACCACTGGAACTAGTGTCAGAATTGTAGACACCCTTAATAAATTTATTTCTCCTCTATTTTCAACTTTAGTAAAAATGTTACTGAGAAAAATCTAAAACTCAGTGAACAACCTGAGGAAGTCAAGGAATATAAACTTCAGTGTGAGCAGGGACTATTTCTTCTTGACCTGTGCCTAGAATAATGCCTAGTACATAGTAGGCTCTCAATAAGTAATAGTTATTACTTTTATGTACCAAATGCATCAAACTGCATATGACAATACAAAGAGCTAATCATATTTTGAATTCTTATGAAATAGAATATTAGGTAATGCATATATTAGATAATGAACATAAGATATGAAATGGTTTCAGTAAATTTTGAGTGTATATTAACGTGAGGGTTGGTAACTTAGAACCTGGTCTATTTAGATCAGTTGTCAGAGTCAGTAGGAAAATGGTAACTCTATGAACTTGTGTAAACAATGCAATTGTGGTATTTGTCTGGGGACTAGATATTGGGAGCCTACTGATAGATTTATAAAGTAGGGTAACTATTTCTTTACTTTTATTGGCTTATAGCAAGCTTCCCAGTAGAATAACTTTACATAGTATGAGATAAATAAGCAAAGTTAATACCCAAACCTGTTTCCTTTGTCTCCTTGTAGTAAGTGAAATATAGTCTTTTTTTTTTTCTGAGAGTGAGGAAAGTGGTAGTAGTTATCCCAGAAATTCTTTAAACCGAAGAACTGGAGTTCAGGTTGCCACAACTTTATGAGAAATGTGACTCAATGAGTTTATTACAGTATTTGTATTCATAATGGCAAAGGACACTCCCTGTTTGGTGAAATAGTGTAATACAAGAATGTTGGATTCAGAGTAGGATGACTTTGGTTCTACTGCTTACTGTGTGACTCTACCTATACCATAGGATACTAACATCTTCCTTATCTCATGATATTAGGAAGATCAAGAGGAAATGATGGATGTTTGTTCATTCCTTCAAAGATATTATTAACTTACTAGCAGTTTACGCGAGGTATTGTGTATTAGATGCCGGGTGTATGCCAGCAAACAAAACAGTGTCCCGTCCTTGGTGTAATTTATATTTTAATGGCTGAGACAGACAATGTATATGTATATGTGTTTCTGAAGGGCTATGAAGTATGCTGTGTGAATAACAGGAGGGACCAGGTTTAATTAGAATGAACAGAGAAGGCCTTTCTAAGGAGGTAGTACTCAGACCGAGGGATGGAATGAGAAGAGGATTGGGATGTCCCACATTAAGTAGTGAGAAAGCTTGCGTGAAGGTCACGAAGATCTTGGAATGTCGAGGAAACTAAAAAAGAAGCAGTGTGACTGGAAATCAGTAACTTGAGGACAGTTATGCAAGATGAGTTTGTGAAGGCAAGATGACCCGTGCCTTCCTGGCTGTGCTTAGCAGCAGAGTTTGGGTTCTGTTTTAAGTGCAAAGTCCTGAGACAGGGAAGTTTGGCATGTCCAAGCTATAAGAGGATGCCAGTGTGACTAGAGCCTAGTGCTGAGTGAAGGGGAGGTTGGTGGGGCCAAGGAGTTTGGTGTTTCTTTTCTATAAATACCTAAAGATAATCTGTGGAGAGGGAGAGATTGAGGATGCAAGAGAACCAAAGAGGTAGGTCTTTGAAATGCAGCATGGGGAGAGAAAGGGATACAGAGAGCAAGTGGAAGGTTTGGCCTTTGGGTTAACTTTATTTAGGATCAAGGATTTTCCAGACTAGCTTAATGACAGGGAAAGGTTATAATGGTAGGTCATTAAATATGCTGGATAGGAGGGCAGAGGAGACAGGAGGAGATGAGAGAGGGGCAGGCTCAATATATTGGTGTCTGGATGAGGTTCATCCATTTTTTCATTCAAAGAAGATTTGAGTGGTTAATATGTAATACACAGTATAAATATAAAAGTGAAAAATTAAAATTAAATATAAAAATAAAAATTATTAAAGTTAAACAAAATATATAACTATAAATATAAAAGATGGCTGGACCAGAGAAGACAGAAATTATAATAAATTGTATTGAATAAGTACAATACAATTTATTATAATTGTATTGTATTGGGAGTAAGGGGCAAATAGATAAGGTAAAGGGGCCATTAGGGAAAGCAGGGACAGACTTTTGATTCAGCTGAAAAAAAAGAGTTTTTAAACTTCTCCATATATTTCATATGTGACTACACAATCTTTCATCTTGCCTTTTAAAGCAGCTTCCAGCTTAAATACTCCCAACAGAAAGTAACTTTGCTGTTCAAAAAGTTCATCATTCTTGTCTTTGACCTTTTGCCTCTGGCCCATGGAGCTGGTCCAGGAAATATTTTAGAATTAACCGCTTAAACTTTCCAACTGATACCTGTTGAGCCAGTTCATAACTATCTCATAAGAAAGAAATAAGTGCTTAAAGATGTTTATCAAAATGTTAGAGAATTTTATATTGCTATAATCAGAAACAGCTTTTGTTTAATGTGAATTATTATTAAGGAGATAAGTTCATAGTTGATATTTGAGTAGAACGCTCAGACATAAAAGCACTTTTCTATGCTCATTCACTTAAACCTTCATAAGCTCCTGCTATATACCCGGCTAAGTACTAGAGATATACTAGCAAACAAGACAGGAAAGGTCCCTGCCCTCAGGAATCTTACATTCATTTCTATGCACAGACCTTATGATTGTGTAGGGAGAGTGTCATTACCTACTTTTACAGATGATGAAGTGAAGCTCACAGTACTCGACTTAGACTAGAAGCCAGGTCTTCAGATCCCGTTTTGTCTTTCTTCTATTCTTCACTATTTCCCATGCGTCGGAATTCATTCCAGTTGTATGTATTTGTGTACAGGATAGCTTAAGAAGGTTCTCCACCATTATTTACATCATTGGAATAGATATTGTGCTTTGTGACTTAAATCATGCTGTAAGAGGTAATGGGGGTGGTAGTGAGTGGAGACAAGCCTAATAACACACAACACAATATTTATTCTCTTGCTCCAAGATTCCAGCTTTCATCACTGATATCATACTAAGAGCTTATTTTGGATCTCCATCTCACTTCATTTAGGTGATGATCTACTCCATTGTCCACTGCCTTCCTTGCTCACCATCAAATCTATTGCCAATGTAGGCAAACATCTTTGCTTTCCTCTCCTAATTTCCCTAGCCCACTATTTTCCCAGTCTTCTCTGCCCATCTCAGGGAGTTCAGTACTACTGGAGGAAATCTAGAATTACAGCTGATCTCTGAAATCCTGATCCTGCCTGTGCAGTAGTCTGCACAGCAAATGTTCAAATGCTATTGCCTGACTAAAACCCATGTTGAGGCATGCATCTTAGCTGAGTCCTATCAATCTGATCTTTAAGGAATCTCGTAGTCTTTTTCTATTTCTATTGCCACCACTCTAATTCAAGCCTCTGGTATGCATATACCCTTAACTTCCTTGCTTCCTTTCATTTCTTTTATTCACTTGGCAAAATTGCAGTCCTGGTAACTTTTTGCCTCCTTGGTGCTTGTACCCATGCAGTAAAAGAGGCTGGGGGCAAACATGTGACCACACTGCCTGATCTCACTGGTTCTTGACCACGAAACTCAAGTTAGACCCTTAATCCTACCCTGCCACTCCATTCCCTCCCTCCCTTTTCCAGATTTTTTTCATACTTTCTCTTTCCTCAACTCCCCAACACCATTACCCCCATCTTCAGTCTCAACTGAGAACTTTATTTCCTATATTTGCATAGTACTTAAGAGTTTATAAAGTACTTTGGCATGCCTTTTCTGACTTAATCTCTGTTTTATCCTAGAGAATGGCTACTTTGAGCAACATTCTTTTTGAGGACAAATAACTTTTGCTTATTCAGTTAGTTCTAGTATCTAGTTTACATGTTTACACTTCAGAACTCACCGTTTAAGCTGCAGGAATCAACCTGTGCTTGCATTTCTCAGTCTGAAAAAGGAGAATCCTCACACCTGCAATTTTCACTCACTCACCGGAACGTAGTGTGAGCATTTGTCTATACTCTGATCCTTTTAAATCAGTAAAAAGAAACAGGGCTGCCATCCACATTATTTGCCAGATTAATGCATAGCACTGCAAAAGATAACTTCCTTGTACTGTAGATTCAGTGATGACTTTTTTGGCTCCAAAGTTTATGATCTGCAGTTTGATATTCAAGAAAAATACCATTTATGCTATAACCTAGACTAGTTTTTACTGAAATATTCGTGTGTCCTGTTTTAATAGCTCTCTATTAAATTAAAATTTTCAGAGCAAGTAAAATAAGGATGACCTTTCACTTTCTAAAAGTATTTCTTTTTTTGTGAAAAAGTTCCTTTTAGGTTAAGTGGGTCCTTGGTACATCTTAAATGACTTCCCTGATAGAAATTCAGTTTATACCACTTTTCAGGAACATAACCTTTTGTGAAAAGTGAACTGCACTTGTACAGGTAGGCCTTGATTTTCGCCACTGTAGTGTTCCTGAAACCTGTATCATAAAAGGGATCATATTTTCCCACAAGAAGAATATTATAATTGAGGATTGTGTTCCTGACCAAATATTCGGCATTACATAAATCATAGATATGATAAATGATGTGGCATAAAAGCCAAGCTATAGGAACTATAAATCTCTAATCACTTAAAGTAAACATTATGCTCCAAGTCCTATAAAATGGACGTAAATGTAGCGTATGTAATAATTATGCAAGGGACATCAGTATATTACAATGTATGCATAAAGTACTTAAAATACAACCCAATTGCGTACTAATTTTTTTCAAATAACCCACTAGCCTTAAGAAATCTGTTTTTAGAAATAAATCAATCATTTATTTTGTTATCCTGTAATATAGCAATTCTCATGGGTTTGGGGATAGTGAATGATCTAAATGACCTAACCTTGGTTCTCAAACCTGGCAGTGCATCAGAATCACCAGAGGAGCTTTAGAGAGGCAGATTTCTGGGCCTGAACCCCAGATATTCTGAGGGGTGGGGGTAGAAGGGATATGTATTTTTAAAAATTTCCTAGGTGATTCTAATGCAAGGCCAAGTTTAAAACCCTAGGCATGAACATATCAGCAGCTATTTTTCTTTCTCCTCCCTTTTCTTTTTTCAGCAAGCTGATACATTCAGATTAATTCCACTGACCTTAAAATTTGTGTAAGTAATAGGTTTAATAAATGTTTCCAAGGTGTTCCTTCCATTGAAAAATGTTTTAAAAAGTAAAAAGTATCTTGAAATTTGAAAAACATTGTAATAAGTCAGAACTAACTCCACATTTCTCTGCTTACCCACTACTGTCTGCAGCTTTGAATAGTCTCGGGCACACTATTAAATCACATCTTAGGAAGTGACAATTTTTTGACAGCTATCAGAGTTCACAGTTGAGTGAGAAGTAATAAGACTTGTTAAGTAATTAACCACTAGTCTTTTTAAAAGTTGCTGTACATGTCACCCGTCAGAGATATTTGTATAAAGTCTTTCTTCCCCTAGTAGACTTAAAGTTGTATGCAGGCAAAAAAACAGGTCTTACATAGCCTTTATTCTCCTCTGTAAATCCTTACACATAGAAGGAACTCAGTAAATATTTCCTGAACAATGAATTACAGCACATCCCCTAACTGGGAACACAGGCATAAGACGTTATTTCTTGGCTACCACTTGTTCACTTTTGAGAAAATCTTTCCCTGGACAGGTTACATTCATAGGTCCTGACATGCACCTAAATTTTACTACCATAGCATTTAGAGCTGAGGACTACTTAGAAAAGGTTACACACGCACCTCAATTTCAAGATCAAAAAACTGAAGTCTAGAGAAAAGGAAGTGCTTTGTTTAAGGTTAGCATGACAAGTTTTTCTCCTTTTCATATTTTTATCCTTTTTACTCCATTTATTATATATTTGAGTACCTGCTATGTGCCAGCCAGCCTTAAGGAGCTAATGGTCTGTTTCTTCTAGGAAGTAAGAGGCAAGGTCATTTTCTGAAAAGGGATAGAGCTGGGGAATAGCATTCTAGAGGTTTGAGAAGAGCGGAGAAAATTTGTAAAAGCTATGGTAGAAAGTGAAAAAGAGTATTTTAACCATAGAAACACAGCAAGATTGGCTAGCAATATTCAGGGCCCTGCTATAGATAGTGATTTTGATTTTATGTATTGAAACCCATGTGCCTGTTTTGTGACTTTACCCTATCATTGGCTATTGGTAGGATTTTGGCTATATGAGTACAAAAACATCATTATCCTCATCGACAACAACGTCATAGTGAGGCAAGAGATTTATGGTGTTGGCTATAGTGGTACTGCAGTGATGCACTATGAAACCTAAGCTGGATAAGGAAGAAAGTGAAAAAAACTCTGATGAACAGGAAGAAGAAAGTAGAGGAGATGGGATCAGTGATGGTGAGCGATAGTGGGACTAGTTGAATCAGCAACCTGGAATTAGTAGTTTTGGAGACAGAATGTTAAAGGGTGATAACTTGCAAGGCATGAGATGTGGGTGGCTGACATGGACTGGAAAGAAAAAGTCACTGGAGATGAAGAGGTTAGGGAACTGAGAGGTCAAACTATTAGATGTGCTATACCACACTTTTATTAAATTGTCTTTCTTTTAAATGATAATAGAATATACCCCACACCCAACTAGTTTTTACTCTGTTAAAAAATCATTTATAAGCAAAGTTATTGGAGCAAGGTGAATACATGCTTTAGTCTGAGGCAATTCATGAGAGCTAATAATGTTCAGTTACTGTTTCCTCCATGTTTAGTAATTTTACTGTGAAATTTATTGTCCGAATCAAGTGTCGTTTAGATGGAGCACAGGATCTTTATTAGTGTTCGCAAGACACACGTTTAAATGTCAGCTCTAGGACAGCTATTCTAGGCTATTCAAAGCCCATTCGCCAAGGAATTTAAAGAACTTCTAGAATGGATCTGTTAAATTAGCTGTTACAGTAAAAAAGATGTATGAATTTTCAGTCTCTGCCTCTCAGCCAACTCCTTTGTCTTGGCACATGCTCAAGTTTTCTCTTCTAAAAAACATTTCCTCAAACCCTGCTTCCCACTCAAGCCACCTTCTCAAAGGGTCTTCCTTTCCTTGCTACAAATATTTACCTTTCTCTTTATTTATTAGAAAGAGCTATATTTCTTGAAATATATTGGAAGGAAAAGAGCCATAATCCTCCCATGATAACACACAGCTTTTATCATTTGATGGTATACTTTCCTCTGTTTGCATATATGGAGACATTTTTTGAGTTTTAACTACAGACTGTAAGTTTTATGCAGCTAGAAGACCTGTCTGTTTTGCCTGCCATTGTATATCTAGCATGTGCCTAACACATGAGGAAGGCTCTGTAATTAAATGTCAAATGCAAGAATGGCATGTATTTTAATCGTTTATATTTAACATATCATTTTCCCTTTTTCTTCCTATTTTTAAATATTTATCAAATATTTTCTTGTTTTAAAATATAAATTACTAAACTATTTTCCTATAGTTGGACATTTCATTTACGATTTTTTATTATTACTGAGAGCAATGAAATGTACATCTTCTTGCATTCATTTATTTGTTTACTATCGTTCTTTTGTTGAATCTTTTTTTTTTTAAAGATAAATTCCAAGGAGTGCGATTACTAGGCAAAAGAGTATGAGCATTTTTATTCTGTTAAGCTTATTGTGAGAACCTTTCTTAAATGCCTTGGAATTTGACTTCTGCCACTGCAACTTGAATGAAACACCTCTCACAAAGGTCACCAATGGCTTCCTAATTGCCATATCACCCTGCTTGTTCTAAGAACCCTCTTGACCTCTCTTGCAATATTTAACACTAATTTACTATCACTTTCTTGAAACTTTTCTCTCTTGGCTTGATGAGATGACATTATTTTGGTTTTCTTACTACCTCTCTGACTGATTTTCTTCCTTGAATTCCCCCAAATATAGCCTTTTCCAAGGTTCTGTCATATCCACTGCAACACTATTACTTTTATATTAATAACTCCCAAACCTATATCTTTAGCCCTGACCTCTTTCTTAAGGTCCAGATTTGCATTGCTTGATATCTCATTAGTGCCCCATACCACATAGTCATCACATCTAAAATTGAATTAATTTCCTCTCTCTAGTTTCCCTTAACTATTCTGTTTCTGATAATGCCACTGCCATTCCTGGAGTCTGGACACCATGGAGACATTTTGATTCTTTCTCCTTCCTCCCTCCATTCTTTTCATAGGTTGCCCTGTTCTATAAATTCTCATTCTTCAGTGTCCCTTGTTTATTTCACTTTGTCTTTACTGAATTCATTCATTCAATTCAACAAATATTTATTGAGAACTGCTATGTGCCAGGCACTATTTAAGACGCTGAGGGTATAGGAGTGAACACAACAAATGAAAATACTGGTCATCATGGAGCTGATATTCTAGTGGAGGAAAGCACAGTAGTAGCTGAGTACAATATATAGCATGCCGATTAATGAAGAGTTATATGGAAAAAAAAGAAGGAAAATTGGACAGGGAAAATTGAGGTAGAGTGTATATGGGTACACAGTTTTAAATGGCTAGAAAAGCTGAGAATGAGACATTTGAGCAGAGATCTGAAGGAAGTTAGGAGAGTGCCAGATAGATATGGGAGGAGACAAGTGTAACATTCCAGGTATAAGGACAAGCAAATAGAAAGACGCTGAAATGAGGGAGAACATAAGTGTTCCAGAAATAGCAAAATAGGCAATGTGACTTAAGTAGAGTGAGTAAAAGAACGAGTGGTAGGAGTTGAGGTCAGACTGGTGAGGGTAGAGGACCAGATCATGTAGGGCTTTGCAGGCCATTGCAAGGACTTTGACTTTTTACTATGAGTGAAATGGGAGGCCATTGGATGGTTTTGAGCAAAGGCGCAAACTGATTTAACTTTGTTAGCAAGGTAGCTCTGGCTACTGGGTTGAGTGTAGACTATAGTGGGGCAAGGGTGGAAGCAGGGAGTAAGTAAAGAGGCTGTTGCAGTAAGCCAGGTGAGAGGTGATGATGGCTTGGACTAGGGTAGTGTTCATGAAAGTGGTGAAAGATTGTTGGATTCTGGATTTACTATTGATTAGATGTAGGATGTGAAAGGAAACATGGAGTCAAGGGTGACTTCAAGCTTTTGGCCTGAACTGGAAAATTGAGTTTCTGAAGCTACGTGTGTGTGTGTGTGTGTGTGTGTGTGTGTGTGTGTGTGTGTGTGTGTGTGTGTTGTTCTGAAACTCCCATCATTTAACTCATATCATGTTATATTATATCTCTTAATTACTTTTCACCTGGGCTGTGTCTACTCTTAATAAATGTTCAGCAGTAAATCTAATCTCTTCTCCTGGCCTCTTTCCTCATTCCTGTTCATCCTTTCTATAGTGAGGCACTAATCATATGACCATCTTTGATGGCTTCTGATTGCACTTAATTCAGCAGGAAGACTCCTCTGTCTTACATCCGAGTCTGTCCATAGTATAAGCCCAACCTATTTCTTCAACTCTATCCTTCACTATTCCCTCATGTATTCCAGATAAAATGGCTTACTGCTCCTTGAACATAGTGTTTAAGTGAACATCTAACATGTTACAGATCATGCTTATTTGGTATAGCATAATAGGAACACAGAGTCTATAGCTTGGACACCCCAGGTTTGAATTGTGCTTTCATTTCTCATCGTGTGCTTTTCGGCAGTTTATTTAACCTCTGTGCCTCAATTTTCTATCTGTAAAATAGATATAACAGTAATCCATTTCGTATAGATGTTTTGAGGATGGAAGGAGTTTATATGTAAAGCACTTAAATAGTACTTGACACGTTAAGTGCTTTAATGTGTTAGCTGTTGTTATTGTTACTATTTTTGTTCTTCCTCTCTGTCTCTTCCCTTCCTCACCCTTGCCACTATAATATAAACTCCACGAGGACAGGGATTTTTATTTCTTTTGTTCACCGTTCCATCCACAGTAACTACAACACTGCCTGACACATAATAAACACCGAGTAAATATTTGTGGAATGAATGATTGCAGTTTCCTCAGCCTGAGATGCTTACTATTGCTGCCTCTTCCAAACTATAACGCTCATCCATTTATTCCATGGAACACTTTGTGCATGGAACGCTTTGTGATTTTCTGATCCGTCTCTCCAAACTAAATTTAATCTCTCATTTCTTTGAACTCTTATGTTTATTCTTGTTTATGCTTTTCTTACATCCTTACCTTACCTTGCCTTTCATTTTAGTCATTCGTATCCAATTTTGCTTACTGGATATTAAGTTCTTAAAGCAAGGACTGTGTATTATTTATTTTTATAACCCCCGTGATGTCTAGTATAATGCTTTAGACATGGTATATGCTCAATAAGCATTTGCTGATTGAATTGAATTGAACTTGTTATCCTATTTATATACTTAGTTTTATATGAATTTTCAGAATTCTAAGTCATGCTTCCAAAGTATTAAATCTCTATGTAATTTATTTTTTAGGTATCCTAAATATTCAAGCTTAGAAAACTATACTTTTTATCTGCAGTTGCAGAAAAGTAGATTTATCTTAACCCTTGTTTTAATTGCCTAAGGACTTTGTACCAGATCATAAATTGTTCTGATGGTAGAGGGGTGAGTTTATCAAATATGATATCATACAGCTGGAATCCAGTGGTCTAGTAACCTCACTTAAGAACTAGGATGGAGAAAAATGGCTTTGTGAAGATAAAGTTTGTGTCCCAAAATCCATGCACTTAAGCTCATGCACTTTATAGGGTAAGCTCCTCAAATCCTCATTCATAATTTATTTACTCGTCGTTATTCTTAAATCATGATTATCGGATTTCGCAGCTAACAGCTGTGGAGAGGCAATTTAGAAATGTTAGAAAGGCTTATAGAAGGTAGTAGGAAAGAGGGACAGCAGACTGTAAGGAAGGAAGCAGAAAAACCAATAAACAGGCCAAAGACTCAGAGCAATGTGGGATTAATAGCCCTGGATTGCTTAAATAGGCCTTGAGGGCATCAGTGCATGATAACATAGTGCAGTAATTGGTGTTCATAATAATGACCCAAATTCATAAAAAACGATTAAATCGTGAGTATCCACCGTATTCAATTTATACAGATGAGCCATGAGTATTGTGTTTAGATTTCTATCCAGCAGATTAAATTAAAAATCATTTGTTTTTAAAGTATGAAGCTTTCAACTAGCTGACTTAGATAATTCATTCCTGGAGTCTATGGATAATCGAGGTTTGCCAGCAATGCAGCATATACTTTTCTATTCAGGTCTCTCGAACTAAAACTGAAATACAGTGGTGAGGCAGCACAAGGCAGTAAATCCGTAAGAATTCATTCACACTACATTTATAACAGGAAACACGATTATAGAACAGATGCTGACTGATTGACATGCTGTATGCTCAATCATGTTAGTGTTTCTTTGATAAGGAATGCCATTTGTTTAGCTTTGCCTATTTATTCCCTGACAATGGCCTGGAATTTTAGTAGAGGCTGTGTAGCTATACATCTCTACCCACTAGAATGTTGAGAGAACCTGAGCTTCAGTGCGATTGGATAAGAACTTGGAATTTTTTAACTTGGGAAGTGAAGATGGAAAGAAGTCTTTATTTTGGAAGGTTTTCTATTTTAAACCACTTGGCTTTGTTTTCTTTCATTTATGTATGGATCCTGGAATACAGAAGTGACTAATAGACTGGTAGTATTCATTACTTGTTTAACTTTTTTCCTAAAAACTTGCACGTTCCTGAAAGTCTTTTCAGTAACCACCCAGGGAGAGAGAGAACCAAGAAAATTTCCTGAAATGGAACCATTTACAACTCAACCAATGTGTTTCTAAATAATGGAGAAAACTAAAATTTAATTTTAAAAGTACTACAATACTAAACAGTTCTTATATTTGAAATAGATTATTCAACTAATTTTTAATTGTCCCTTGGAGCCAGTTAGCAAATAACTTTTGTGTTGTAGCAAGATTCAGCAACTGACTTCATGGGAACATTTATTCAAATGTATTTTATTAGCTGATAATATCTGGGCCTTTATGATATAGAAACACATGCAATAAATATTTGAATGAATAGATTTAAGACCTAGATAATTTGGAATAATAATTTTAAAACTTGGATTAAGTATGACATCTAAAGTTAGCATTTTAGGCCATCTTGTAACATATTATATAATTCAAGATACAGGAAAATATATTTGAAAAATTTAGACCATAAGCAATGTATTTTAGAAAGACTTTAAGAATAATATAAATAGGTTTCTAGCACCCCCACCCAAACACTTTTGTATATATTCTACCCTCTTGAGAAAGGCAGAAGAGGATTTTTAATTGTTGCAAATGTAGGTCAAGAGTTATTAACCTGTACATAATAAACAACCAAACTGAAGTCAGTTCAGAAGGATATGGTATGTTATTTAAATGTAGTATCTTATACAGCATTACAAGTTTCTTATAATCTCTATAAATAGCCTTTTAAAATTCTATAAATTTATTTAAAATAGCAACCCAATGCATGATAATATAAATAGCATTTTTAATGAACAATAAGAACAATTTTTACTGCTTCATCAAGAACACTCTTAAATGAAATAGTATTTCTTTTCCTAAAAGTGCATGGTAGTAAAGAATACAATGGCTGCTAAAATAGTTTGGTGTCCTACCTTAATCCATGTGAAGATGCAAGCAATTTTATCCACCACTGCTTTTATTTTAAACAACAGCATTATTGACGTATAATTCACATAACACACTTAACCCATTTAACATCTATAATTTAGTAGTTTTTAGAATATTCACAGAATTGTGCAACCATCATCAAAATGAATTCTGGAGTCACAAAAAGAAGCCCCGTATCCATAAACAGTCACTCCTCATTCCCCGCTAATATTCCCCTTCTCCAGCCCGTAGAAAATCTACTTTCTGTCTCTATAGACTCACCTATTCTAGATATTTTATATAAATGGAATCATATAATGTGTGTTTCTTTTATTCTTTTTCATGTAGCATTATATTTTTAAGGTTCATCTGAGGTGTAGCATGAATCAGTATTTTATTCTTTTTATAGTTAAAGAATATTTCATTGTATGGGTTCCACATTTTGTTTATCCATCCATCATTGGATGGACATTTGGGTTGTATCTGCTTTTTGGCTATTGTGAATAATCCTGCTATGAACATTTGTGTACATACTTTTATGTGGACATATGTTTTTAGTTCTCTTGAGTGTATACCTAGGAATGGAATTTCTGGGTCATACGGTAATCCCACGTTTAACTTTTTGAAGAGCTGCCAGACTGTTTTCCAAATAACTACACTTTTTATACTCCCACAAGGAAGGTATGAGGATTCCAATTTTTCCATATCCTCACCAACACTTGTTATTATTTGTCTTTTTTATTATATCCACCCTAATGAGTCTGAAGTGGTATTTCAGTTGTGGTTTTGATTTAAATTTCCATAAAAACTAATGATATTGAGCATCTTTTTATGGGTTTATTGGCTAATTGTACATCTCCTTTGGAAAAACATCTGTGTGAATCTTTTGCCTATTTTCTGAGTTATTTACGTATTTATTGTTGAGTTGTAAGATTTCTTTATATAGCCTGGAAATGAGTTCCCTATCAGATATATATGACTTGCAAATATTGCTTCCAATTCTCTGGGTTGTTGATTTCTTTCCACTTTCTTGATGGTGTCCTTTACAACATAATGAGGTTTTAATTTCAATAATGTCCAATTTATTTTTTTCTTTCGTTGCCTGTTTTTGTTGGTGTCATTTCTAAGAAACTATTGCCTAAACCATGTATGCAAGGATTTACTCCAATGTTTTCTTCTAAGGGTTTTATATTATATTGAAGTCTGTGATACATTTTGAGTTAATATTCCTCTATGATATAAAGAAGGTATCTGATTTCATTATTTTGCACATGGGTATAAAGTTGTCCCAGCACCATTTGTTAAAGACTATCCTTTTCTCCCATTGAATTGAATCACCCTTGTGAAGAATCAATTGATTATAAATGTAAGGGTTTATTTATGGACTCCCAATTCTACTCCATAGATCTATATGTCTAACCTTATCCTAGTTATGTCGATAACTATGTCTGTCCTTATGCCAGTACCACACTGTCATTTATTTATTTATTTATTTATTTATTTATTTATTTATTTATTTATTTATGTATCTATCTATCTATCTATCTATCTATTTATTTATTTTGCTCACGTATATTTGTATTTTCAGAAAAGAAAAAAATACTTTAGGCAAACACGGGAGGTAGAAGTCACCTAAGCCATAAGAAATAGTCTCATACTGACTCCATTTCTAACTCCAAGCCCAAAACGACAATGATATGCAAACACTGGAAAGGGTTTTCTCCAGTAATTTTTACTCTTCACCCGCCTTTGTTCCCAGAAAACAGTATGAGACTATTGCAATGATCTAGGAGAGAGGCTGATTTGAAGGGCAGTGGGAATGAACAGGATAGAACAGTTCTACTGATTCCATTTTCCACAATTGTTTCAAATTGGTTCCTTTTCTAATCCCTCTGCCCTAGTTCAAATCCTCATCATCCTTTAGCTGGTGTATTGCCACCACTTTTTAAAGTAAAAAACTTGAAGTAAATGCAAAAATAAATGAATGGGACTACATCAAACTAAAAAGCTTCTGTACAGCAAAAGGAACCATCAACAAAGTAAAGAGACAACCATCCGAATGTGAGAGCATATTTGCAACCAATGCCTCCGATAAGGGCTTAATATCCAAAATATACAAAGAACTCATACAACTCAATAACAATAAAAAAACAATCCAATGAAAAAATGGGCAAAGACCTGAACAAACCGTTCTCCCAAGAAGACATACAAATGGCCAACAAACATATGAAAAGATACACAACATCGCTAGCTATTAGGGAAATACAAATCAAAACCACAATGAGATACCATCTCACACCTGTTAGAATAGCTGTTATCAACAGGACAAGTAATAACAAGTTTTAGAGAGGATATGGAGAAAAAGGAACCCTCATAAACTGCTGGTAAGACTGCAAATTGGTACAGCCACTATGGAAAACAGTATGGAAGTTCCTCAAAAAAACTAAGAATTGATCTACCATATGATCCAGCAATCCCTCTACTGGGTATTTACCCCAAAGACTTGAAAATCCATATCCAAAAAGATATTTGCACACAGTTGTTCATAGCAGCATTATTCACGTTGGCCACGGTGTCCTACAATAGATGATTGGCTAAAGAAGCTGTGGTACATATATACAATGGAACATTACTCAGCCATAAGAAGAGACGTAATGCTGACATTTGCGACGATATGAATGGACCTCGAAATAATCCTGCTAAGAGAAATAAGCCAGACAGAAAAAGTTGAAAATCACATGATATCACTTATATGTGGGCTATAAACCTAAAAGCAACAAATGAACAGGACAAACAAACAGAGACTCATGGACATGGACTATAATGGTTACCAGAGGGTAGGGGTGGAAGAAGGGGGGAAGGTAGACAGGGTAAAGGGGTCAAATATGTGGTGACAGAAAGAAATCTAACTATGGGCGGTGAACATACAATACTCTTTCTCTCTCTCTCTCTCTTTCTCTCTACACACACACACACACAAACTTATACCTTACTGTTAAATTGTATAACTGAAACTCACTGGATTTCATTAACCAATGTCACCATAAAAATAAATGAAGTAAAAACTTATATTAAGTGACTCAAATAATAAACAGAAAAAGAATCCTCTAATACAGAATATTGTCAGTAAAAAGTGACAATTTTCTACTCCTCCCACCCAACCCCAAAACCACATTGGTTTAAAAACTTAGAAATACAACAAAGATTATGTACTACCACACTGTCTTGATTACACTGGAGCTTTGAAATAAGTTTTGAAATCAGGAAGTGAGTCCTCTACCTTTGTTCTTTTTCAAGATTGTTTTGGCTATTCTGTACTCCATATAAATTTTAAGGTCAGCTTTTCAATTTCTGCAAAGATTCTGGCTGGGACTTTGATAGGGAATATGTCGAATCTGTAGATCAATTTGGAAAATATTGCCATTTAACAATATTGTGTTTTAATGTATGAACATGAAATAGCTTTCCATTTATTTAGGTCTTTACTTTCTTTCAACAATATTTTGTAGTTTTTGGTGTGTTTTGTACTACTTTTGTCAAGTTCATTCCTAAGTATAAGTATTTTTTTAAAAATTTTTCTAGCTTTATTGTGATATAATGGACATATAACTATGTAAGTTTAAGGCATACAGCTGATAATGCATTATTACAAAATGATTACCACAGTGAAGTTACTTAACACATTCATTACCTCACATAGTTACCTTTTTTTTTTTTTTGGTATATGTGGTGAGAGCTTTAAAGATCTGCTTTCTTAGTAACTTCCAAGTACACAATACAGTATTGTTAATTATAGTCACATACTGCACATTACATCCCTGTGACTCATTCATGTTATAAGTGGAAATTTGTACCCTTTGACCACCTTCACTCATTTCTACCCCCAACCACCTCTGAAAACCACCAGTCTACTAGTCTGTTTCTATAAGTTTAGGTATTTTTAGTTTCCACATATAGGTGAGATCATACAATATTTGTCTTTCTCTGTCTGATTTATTTCACACTGTATCTATATTGTCACAAATGGCAGGATTTCCTTTTTTATGGCTGATAATAATTTATATATTTATGTATCACCATATTTTCTTCACCCATTCATCCATCAATGGACACTTAGGTTCTTTCCATGTCTTGGTTAGTATGAATAGTGCTGTTGTGAGGTGGCAGTGCAGATATTTCCTTGAGATAGTGATTTAATTTACTTTGAGTATACACCCAGAAGTAGAATTGCTAGATCATATGGTAATTATATTTTTAATTTATTTAGGAACCTCCATATTTATTTTCATAGTGGCTGTACCAATTTATATCCCCATTAACTGTGCACAAGGGTTTCCTTTCCTCCACATCCCTACCAACACTTCTTATCTCGTTTTTTTTGATAACACCATTCTAACAGGTAGAGGTGATATCATTGTGGGTTTGATTTGCATTTTTCTGATGTCGAGCCATTTCTCCATGTACCTGTTGGCCATCTGAATGTCTTCTTTGGAAAATGTCTGTTCAGATCTTCTGCCCATTTTTAAAATCAGATTATTTGTTTTATTTTTGATGCTATTGTAAATGCAGTTATTTTTAAATTTTATTTCCAATTTTTCATTACAAGTATAGACACACAGCTAACTTTTTTTATATTGGCATTGCATCCCGCAAACCTGCTGAACTTGTTTGTTAGCTCTAACAGTTTGTGTGTGTGTGTGTATGTGTGTGTGTGTGTGTGTGTGTGTGGATTCTTAGATTTTTAAAATATATCATGTTATCTGCAGGTAGTAATAGTTTTATTTCTTCCTTTCCAATCTGAGTGCTTTTTATTTATTTTCGTTGCCTAATTCAATAGCTAGAACCTCTGCTAAGATATTGAATAGAAATGGTGAGAGCTACAACATTGGCTTGTTCTAGTCTTTCACCATTTAGTATGATATTAACTGGGTCTTTCCCAAGTACACTTTATCTAGTTGAGGACATTCCCTTGCATTCCTAATTTGTTGAGTGTTTTTATCGTAAAAGGTTGTTGAATTTTGTCAATATGTTTTTATGTCTTTTGAGATATTTATCGCTTTTTTCCTTTATTCTATCATATGGTGTATTTCATTGATACTAAATCTTGCATTCCTGGGATAAATCTCACTTGGTCATGGTGTATAAGCCTTTCTATATGTTGCTGGATCCAGTTTGCTAGTATTTTGTTTGGTATTTTATGCCTATGTTCATGAGATATTGGTCTGTAGTTTTTTATTTTTTTATTTTTTACTTGTGATATCTTTGGTTTTGGTATTAGGGTAATATTGACCTCATAGAATAAATGTGGAAATATTCCTTGCTCTTCTGTTTCATGGAAGAGTTTGTGAAGGGTAGATGTTTATTGTTCTTTAAATGTTTATTTGAATTCACTAGTGAAGCTATCTGAGCCTAGACTTTTCTTTGTGAGTTGGTTTTTGATTACTAATTTAATGTCTTTACTTGTTATAGTTCTATTCAGATTTTCAATCAGTTTTGGTATTTTTGTCTTTCTAAGGATTTGAAGTTATCCAATTTGCATATATGCAGTTGTTTCTTTAGAATCCTTTATATATCTATACAGTCAGTAGTAATATCCCCTCTTTCATTCCTGATTTTAGTAATTTGAGTTTTGTTTATTTTTTGCTTCATCAGTCTAGCTAATGGTTTGTCAATTTTGTTGATCTTTTCAAAGAATGTAAAATAGCCTTTCAAGAAAGGAAGCATCAAATTAGTAATTAGAAGGCAACTACATAATACCCATATAATGCCTCATTGGCAAAGTGTTCTTAGTCACATGTTTCTTAACATCTTGGAGGCTCAGTTGGCTCATTTATAAAGTGGGGTAATGAGGTTTGCCTCATAGATTTTTCTCTAAGATTAGATGAAATAACATGTAAAATCTCTAGCATAATACCAATTCATGGTAGACTTTCAAGAAATACTCTATCCTTTTCTCCTGCACCATTATACTGACCCCAGTTTTACTGCATTGCTCTTTGGTTGCCAGGTCTAATTTAATAAAGTAAGCATTAGAAATGACTTATTTTTTAAAGTCTGAAAGTATATTTTTTTCTGCGCCATCTGCTACCATAGAACCAAGATGATATTCATTTTCATAAGACTTAGGAACTCATACCAATTTCTGAATGTAATCAGGTGAAACAATGATAGTTTAATATTAATCATAAATGATCCTAAAAGCACAACTGAGATCCTATGTAATAAATGATCATGTGCCATATTATTTTCATCTTTTTTTCATCTCAGTAGTTATTTCATTTTTCTATCAAGTATCCACAGAGATAATTTCTCTCCTCTTGTAGGGGAGTACCATCTCTAAGAAAGCTAACTTTTTTGAGAGACAATTATGACCTTTTGCTAAACTTTTATGAACTTTATGATAACTTAGTACTATCATAAAAGTTATCAAAACTCTTTTCAAATTGCGATAATACAATTTATTTAGGTAAAGAAAGATCTCTCTGCTTGCTAATAATTTTGGGAAATAAGAACACTTTTCTTAGAAACTTTGAGTCAGCTCCTCTTTGGAAATAGGAATTGAATGTTATTGTCACATGCATGAACTTGGCACTTGACTCATATGTTTTCCATTCTTCTGTAATGAGGAAGATTTGATGGTACCTCACTTCACATGGATCTGGGTCTGGCTGGCTGTTGTGATATGTGTCTCCATGAGCTTCATCACTGGCTTTACCCTATGGATGACCTTCATAGCCGGAATAATTGAATTGCAGAGTAAGGTTATGGTTAGGTTGTAATAGGATCTCTGTGGCCCAGCCTGACACAAGTAGATTACATGTCATGATTCTAACACTGATGACAGGAAAGCATTTCATTTCTCAAGGTCCATGTCAGTAGAGCTTCCAGGAGCAAGTTCTCATCTCATTAGGTCTCCAACTCCAACCAGAAGTCTGTTCCTGTGGAACAGACAATGAAGACTCCTGAATGGATGAGAAGAATTTATTCTTAAGAGACCTGCCTTAGCTAGTTCATGTACTTTACTAGCAATGTGATCTTGGGCAAATTATTCAACTTCTCTGAGTTTCAGTTTCTATATGTATAACATGTGGATGGTGATAACAGGATGATTGTGAAGTTTTAATAACATAATGCATGTAAAGTACTTAACACAGTACTCAGTTAATTGCAAGGAATCTTTGTCAGAATAACTTCTCTTCTGTGACACACCTAGGTGTTGCAACAGGCTCATTAAAGTTTTCTCAGACTATGTTTAAAATTTTGGATTTTGAACTAATTTGACTTTAAACCTGGTTAAATTTTTTAAAGATTTGTATAGGCTATATTACTACTGGTAACGAACTATGCTCATTTACCCTTTCCTGTAATTTCAACTAGCTGTGCCATTGCCGGTCTCTTATTTTGATTTCTGCCCAACCTATGCTGTGCAAACTTAGATATTGTCATCAGCTCGTGTAATCTTTCTGTGTCCCAGCTAGTGTTTCCTATTTGTCTGGGATGGATCAGGCTTCCAACTCAGTTAGGCCAAATGGTATCTTGCTAGGAAAAGTAGACTCTGTTGGCTGGCACGTTGTTGTGATGGCAGTAGATGAAGAGACTCTTGCATTATAACAGGCAGGAGATATATATCTGCTTAGTTGATATTACCAAAGTATGTATATAGACCCATAGGCTCTTGTAAGTGGAAGATACCTAAAAGATTGTCCAATCCCATTCATTAATAATGACAGCAGACATTTATTGACTTTTCATTGCATGCCTGGCACAGTGATAAATGTTACCTGCATCATTTCATTTAATCCTCACAACCCCTAGAAGTATCCTATTATTATCTTCATTTTTATAAATGAGGAACATACTTGGAAAGCTTAACTTGGCTAAGTTTACATAGCTAAGAATCGATAGATCCAGGTTTCAAATCCAAGTCTGATTCCAGAACTGGATTCCTCAATATAGTATGCAGTGCCTCTCCTGCACTGCAAGTATCCCTTCTAGAGTATTCCTGAAAGATTATTTGGTATTCTGCTTGAATATCTTTAAGGATGGTCGGTTTACTATTGTCTTGAGGCACCTCGTTCCATTATTTGACAAATTTAGTGGTGAGTGGGAAAGATGTTAAGCTAAAATCCGATTCTTTGTAATAACAAAATCACAGACTGTTGGAGTAGGACGAACTGAAAGATTGTCTCATTCATTCCCTTCATTTTACAGATGAGAAATTTCAACATAATGAATGCAGGTGAACAAGATCTCACAGGACTTCCAGAAATTTTGTCCTCTGGAGACTGACGAATAACTCTGTTCTATACTCTTCAGATCAGCACTTTTAATATTTAAGATAGCTTTTATGATTCCTCTGAATTTTACCTGTATGCCAAACATCCCCAGTTTTTCATTCCTTCCTTGTATAAATGATTTGAAGGGTTTTCATCATTCTGGAAACTCTTGGAACCTACTCTTATTTCCTCCCTTAAAATGGAGCACACAGAACTGGAACTCATATTTTAGAGATCATTTGTGCAGCCCAGAGTACAATGAAATGATGTCTTCCTTTAATCCATTCATTAGACTTTGATTAGTGTAGATTAAGATTATCGTAGACTTTTTTTTTTCAGCAGCTATGTCATCAAATTGTGGCCAAATCAAAGGAACCATTTTTGAGACAAGAGGCATTTCTGAAATTGTAGTTCTGAACCACTGATTCAAGAATTATTTTCTCAGCTCTGAATCTGTACATGCTGGTTTCATCAGTAATCTGTTTGCTTAGAAATTAATTTACCGGAAAAATGAGATGGCATTTGTAATTGTATATTAGACCTATTTTTTATATCTATATATCTACATATTATTGGTTAATTTATAAGCACCAACATTTCCCACATTGGCTGGCAAATCTTATTTAGATGGACTAGTTTATAGACTGCTGACTTCAAGTGGAACTGTGATACTAATCCTTATCTGAAGCCTGTGTGATGAAAGGCTTTCTTTCCCAATCAAAACTAATGATACTGCTGAGTTAAATAGAAATGGCCTAACCGGAAACCAAGAGTATGTTGCCTCCTCCGTGCTGTTCTCTTTTTCATCCCTCTGGGAGGTAAGGAGAGGGTAAAGTTGCAGGAGTCAGAGCAGCAGTCCTGCAGCTGACCTGAACGATATTGTCAAAGGAAAAAGAAATTGCAGAATAAAGAGAGGACCATTTTTGATTGTAATTTAGACTTCTTTACTAGTCCTTGGATGATTCAGGACAGACTTTTAAAGGAGAAATCTCAAAGAATAGGAAGGAAGCACTAAGGATTGAATCTCTGTTTTACTACACTTTCGATGATATCAGAATTATTTTGTTACATTAATGCTTTAAGATGCAAATGCTTATTCATTGTAGTATATAGAAGGACTCTCATTTGCGAACACTTAAGTTTTTGCCTTTGAAAAACCTCAGTGGTCTATGGCCATGCTACCCTGAACAAGCCTGATCTCATCTGAGAAGCTAAACAGGGTCGAGCCTGGTTAGTACTTGGATGAGAGACCATCTAGGAAGACCAGGTGCTGTAGGCATAAAAAATAAAAAAAATAAGGGATTGTAAGCTGACAAGGTCTTTGCAATCTGTGAGGTCAACCCAGGGTTGCCTTGCCTAAGAAAAAAGAAAAAGAAAAAGAAAAACCTCAGCTCCCTAGACTACACTCTCTACCTCAATTTCCTTACCTATAAAATGAGGATAAAAGTACAGCAAATGCTCCCTAGCTTCCCTGTCACCTTATACAGAAAGTCCTCTGTGTCTTCAATTAACTTTTCTAGTAGTTTAAACTATGCTTAGGACCTCATATATAAATTGTATAAATTGTGGTTTCATGTATATATGGGTTTTATTTCTCCTATTAAATTTTAATCTTCTTGAGGTCAGGGGCTAGTTGAGTTTCATCTTTTTTTGGCCTTTATAATTCCTGGTGTACTGCTTATATATTCAGTACATGTAAATATTATAATAAATTTATCAACCTTCTTTAAATTATAATTTTTATCTCATCTTTTTCTGATAGAACAGAATTTAGGCATATGAAGCAGTCTGAACAAGAAATAAGTAGAAAAAAGGAAAAGAGAGATCGGGTGTACTTGACATAAGAGAAGAGCCAAGTTGGTAAGCACATGAGGAATGGAAAATTATATGAATGGTTTAAAATTTAAGCAGGAAAACATCAATGACTATTTCGAGAAGTCTGAGGAAGAGGGCTAAGTGACATTACTCTTAGCAGTAAGTAAAAATGGACTTGATTAGGCATGGTCATGGTGGTGGAGAGCAGCAAAATTAGAAGGGGTAGGCAGTGAGAAGTCAGTTATCAAGGTAAGAAGGCATTCAGGTCATGGCTTTTCTTATCTTTTGAGTACTCTGAGGATGGAGGAATCTAAAGAAAACAAGTGCTTTGGAATCAAACAGCCTGGTTCTGTCACTTACTAGCTATTAGCTGTATGAACTTGGACAGATTACTTTTGTTTAGCTTCAGCTTCCCCTACTGTAAAATAAGTTTTATAGTATACACTGCAGAGGATTGTAGTAAAGACCAGGAGAGGAAGTGTGTTTCTGTATAATGGTATAAACATTCAATAAACATCAGTTGTTTCTGATTGTGTCTTTGTGAAGTTTATTTACAGTGGGAAAGCAAAAGGATGTTATAAAGTAGGCAGCAGGTGTGACCAGAGGTACTATGCAAAAGAGCTGGGTGATATGGAAGAGAATGAAGTTGGGGAAGAATTAGGTGGAATTATTCTATTACTCGTAGTAGTAGTAGTAGTAGTAGTAGTAGTAGTAGTAGTAGTAGTAGTAGTAGCAGCAGTAGTAGTAGTAATGTATGTTTAGCACTTAATTTATAAAATGTTTTCCAGTACAGTGTGTCATTTTGCCCACACTTTAGGTCAATCCACCTAAAACATCCTCTGGAGATCTGATTGATTTTGGCATGTTTATGAAAGAGCTGTTGTTTAGTCAGAGTTAATGATTGTCAAAACTGTCACCTTCTCCCCTCCTCCATCTTCATTTCTCTAATCTATTTGGTAGAAAGGGGCTTGATCTTAGTCAATTTACTTACCAGAGGATGTGACAAACATATTCACATTCTCTTGATCCCATTTTTGTCACCCACACACAGCCTTCACTCTTTTGAGCAGCACTTAAATGGAGCAATGTTTCAGAGTTTATGTGTGAAGTATTTAGTCTTTGAGGTTTGGATTAAAAACTTCAATAAAACTGGAAGAAAGTAATCAGGAGCATAAATAAGCAGGTAGAAGAAATTTGTTAAATCTGTTTTGGAAAAGGACTCAAGTCATTATTTTGAAAACTAGTAAATTAAGGGAAAGAATCAAACGCTTTTCCTGTCTCTCCTTTGGGAATTGAACCACTGAATAACCAAAGAATAGAGAGTTTCTTCTTAAAGAAATATCTTAAGTAATAAATGATGAAATAGAATATCACCTTATGTAAGATGGGAGTAAAAATGTTAGTTTCAAATATCGGTGAGTCACATTCATTAGAGAGTCAGTTTGCAGATATCATTAAGAGAAAAGTTTAATAAATACTGAGCAGCACTTTTAATTAAATCTCTAAAAATCCATCACATAAGGTTTAAAATTTTTAAATCAGATTATCACAGTTTTGGCCTTTGCTTGGAATTTTATATTTTAGGATTTTTAGAGTCAGATTTTATAGAAGCACATAGCTTCATGTTTACTACAGAAATGAAAAACGAAAACCAAAAATATGTTTGTTACAAGAAAGTAACATTTTCTTGTCGAACGCTATATGTAATTTCATAAGCAAACCCTATATGTATGTCACTTTTGTAGCAAGAGTTTGGAGATTATAGAATTTATCTTGAGTCCGAGTTTTTCTTAGACAAATGAACTTCCTGTTTTTCAAATTTTGGGGGAGAAAAAATCTGGGGAAAATAGTTTTAAAGTAATAAATCAGCCTCAAGTTCACTGTTTCATAATCAGGGTGAGAATGAGGAACAAGAGAATGTATAGGTTTTTGGAAGCCATCTGAGAATCCAAAAACTGCCTTTAACATGGCTGATTCCATGTGGCTGGAGGAACCTCTTCCTAGTCATATCCAGAAAAACTGGGAAGCTTGTCATTAGCTCTTACTGTGATGCAGACAGGACTTTGAACAACCCATTTATTCACTTCATGTATATGTTGTGGTATATAGAAGTATTTCAAACTCTCACAAAAAAAAAAGAAATTTGGGAGATGAGATTAACGTCTGACATGTACTACATGGAGAGACATAATTTCTATTAAGTGTTGATCTTTTACTTAACACAGAGCTAGACAGATAGTGTAGGATTCTTGTTTGAAAAGATAGATTTTTTTCCTCTCTCTTTCCACAGCAGAGACCAAAAGTATTAGATGATCTCTGGGTTAGAATGTACATAAAGATCATCCAGCTCAAGTCTTTATCTCTCTGTGAATCACCTTTACATTGTCTCTACCAAGTGGTCATCATCCTGAGCTTGAAATGTGTGTCAGTAATGGACATTTTGCCTTCACCAGAGACAGCCCATGCCATTTGTAGGCTGATCTAGTTGTTATAAAAGTCTTCCTTATTTAATGCTCTGGTCAGCTACCCTGTGCCCTCCCTCTATGGAGAAATCAATTCTCTTCTAATTCAGACAGAGGACAGAAATCACCATGTCCTCCTGAATTATCTGCCCCTGCTCTAGGCTAAACATCTTCTTTCAACTGTTTCTTTGTTACTTTGTTGCACTTTCCACACCATGTATTGTGGTCATAATTTCGAAGCTGTATTTTCACACATCTCTGAGTTGTGAGCTTCTCGAAGGCATGGACCATATCTTATATTTGAATGGTCTTGATATATAACAAAGATTTGAATGGAAGAAACATGGTCTTAAATCTCTTCACTGTCTCATCTACTTTTGTTCGGATATTCTCTGATTTATCTTTCATTAAACAAATATTTACTAAATGCCTTCTATGCCATTAGACACTGTGCCAGCATTTAGGAAACTAACAATGAAAGAGACAGGCATAGTCCCTGACTTCATGGAACTTAAAATCTAGTGTGAGATATAGACAAGGGAATGGGCAGTACAAAACAAGGAGGTAAGGGTGCAATACAGGAGGGACATAGTACACGGTTTCCAACCGAGGCTTTTGGGAGCAGAGAAGGCTTTTGTTCCATATTGTTAAAACAGGAGGAATGTTCTAGGTGTGGTCTAAACAGGCCTGATGATCACATTCTTCATCTGGATGTATGTCCGTTATTGCACCTTCAAGTGATATTAATCCTTTGATGCTACTATATATTGTCATTCGTTCATTCAATAAATTTTTAATGAATACCTACCATGCACAAAGATCTATGCTAGGAACTGGGGCTAAACCAGTGACTAGGGGGTAGATTTACTGTGAGGCTAATGAAGCATAAGTTTCAAGGCTCCTCACCTGCAGAAGTCTCTTCCAAGGCCCCATAGCTAATTTTGCATTCTTATTCTTTAAGAAGGTCTTGCAATTTGTAAATTTTTCAAGTCCACCCAAACCTGTATCTACCTCTGGCTAGTATTCCATGGTGTAAATGTACCATAGTGTGTTTAACCATACATCTGTTGAAGGACATCAAGGCTGATTTCAGTTTGGGGCAATTATAAATAAAGCTGCTAGGAACATTCATATACAGTTTTCATATGAACATAAGTTTTCATTTTTCTGGGATAGATGCCCAGGAGTGCAGTTGCTAGGTGATGTGGTAGTTCTATGCTTAGTTTTTTAAAAAGAAATTGTCAGACTGTTTTCTAGAGTCCCTGTACTATTTTACATTCTCATCAGCAACATATGAGTGATCCTGTCCATCCACATCCTTGCTAGAATTTGGTGTTGTCACTATATTTTAGCTATTTGGATAGGTATGTAGTGATATCTTATTGTGGTTTTGGTTTTCATTTTCCTATTGGCTATTGATATTGAACATGTTTTTATGTGCTTACTTATGTACTTATGGCCATCTTTATATCCACGTTAGTTAAATGTCTGTTCACGTCATTGTCCATTATCTAATAGGGTTACTTGTTCTTTTTTATTTACTGTTGAGTTTCGAGAGTTCTTTATATATTCTAGATATATGTCCTTTTTAAAATATGTGGTTTGCAAATACTTTCTCATAGTCAGTAATCTCGTCTTTTTATATTTACATAGGTTTTCATAGAGCAGAAGTTTTTAAATTTGGCAAAGTTCAATTTATTAATATTTCCTTTTATGGATAATGCTTTTCATGTCATATGTAAGAACTCTTTGCCTAGCCCTCGGTCCCAAAGATTTTTCTCCTGTGCTTCTATCTAAAATTTTTATAATTTTGCTTTTACTTTTAAGTCCATGATCTATTTTGAGTTAACTTTTATATAAGGAGTGAAAATCTGGTTGAGGTTACCTTTTTCTTTAACCTATAGATATTCATTGCTCCAACACCACTTGTTGAAAATAATATGCTTTCTCCATTTAAATGATTTTGAAACTTTGTCAAAAATCAGATTAGCCTATTTATGTGTTCCTATTTCTAGGTTCTAGTATATATATAAACATATACATGGATCTACATCCCCCACTAATACCACACTTTTGATTACAGTAGCTATATAGTAAGCCTTAATATGTGGTAGTATGATTCTGCCCACATTTTTACTCTATTCCGGGGTAGTTCTAGCTATTCTAGGACCTGTGCCTTTCCATATAACTTTTAGAGTAAATTTTCCTGCATCTACGAATATCCTTGCTGAGATTTTGGTAGGAATTGCAATCAACCTGTGAATCAATAGAGGGAGAATTGACATCTTTACTAGATTATTTTCCAATCCACGAACACAGTATATCTCTACATCTATTTAGGTTTTTGATTTCTTTTATCAGCATTTTGTAACTTTTAACATATATGTCCTGCACATGTTTTGTTAAGTATGCTTTTTCTTCAGAGCAATTGTAAGTGGTATTGTATTTTTAATTTTAGTTTTTGTATTTTAATTTTGGTATTGTTTTTAAATTTGGTTTCTGTGTTTTTAATTTTTTTTTAGTATATAGAAAATCAACTTAATATTTGTGTGTTGATCTTCTATCTGTGATTTTGATAAACTCACTTATTGGTTCTAATAGTATTTCTGTACTTTCACTGGCATTCTCTTCATACACATAGCATCTACAGTTTTATTTCTATCTTCTAATCTATATGCCTTTTTTTTCAACTTCCAGTACTATGTTGAATCCTCGCCATATTTCTATCTTAGGGAAAAAAATTCAGTCTTTCACCATTAAGTATGATGTTAACTGTAGGATTTTTGTAGATATTTTTTGCTAAGTTGAGGCGAGTCCCCTCAATTCCAAATTGCTGAGATTTTTTTTCTTGAATGAGTATTGGATTTTGTCAAATATCTTTTCTGCATCAATTGATATGATCATATGATGTTTCTTTTTCAGCATGTTGATTATGGTGAGTTACATTGATTGATTTTTTAATGTTGAATCAGCCTTTCATATAAAAATCCCACTTGGCCATGGCGTATAATTCTTTTTATATATTGTTGGATTTAATTTGTTAATATTTTGATGAGGAGTTTTGCATCTAAGTTCATAAGCAATATTGGTCTTTAGTTTTCTTTTTCTGTATTCTTTTTTCTGGTTTTCGTATCAAGCTAATAGTGCTCTCATGAAGTGAGTTGAATAGTGTCACCTCCTCTTTCTATTTTCTGAAAGAGATTTGGTAAAGTTGACATTAATTGTTTTTTAAATGTTTGGTAGAATTCTCCATTGAATCCAGCGGAGCCTAGAGATTTCTTTTTCAGGAACCTTAAATTACAAATTGAATCTTTCTGTTGGTTATAAAGCTATTCAGATTGTCTATTTCATCTTGGTTGAGGATAGTAGTGTGTAATTTGAGAAGAATTGTCCCATTCTTGTTGTCAAATTTATGATTATAAAGTTATTCTTAGCATTACCTCATCTTTTTAATCGCTATAAGATTTAGTGATATAGTCTGTTTCTTGATGCTGGTAATTTGTGTCTTCTCTCTTTACTTGTGTATATTTTGCTATAGTTTTGTCAATTTAATAGCTTTTTTCCAAAGAATGAGTTTTATTAATTTTTAATTTCATCTTCCTATTTCCATTTTCATTGACTTCTTCTCATTTTTATTTCTTTCCTTCTTCCCCTAGGTTTATTCTGCTCTTTTTTTCCCCCATGTTTCCTAATTTATAGCATTTTTGTGCTATAAATTTACCTCTCAGCACTACTTTTGCTGCATCCCAGGTATTTTTGCTACGTTGTGTCTTCATTTTCACTCAGTTCTATGCGTTTTTTATTTCCTTTGCTATGTCCTGTTTTAGTCATGCATTATGTAGAAGTGTGTTTTCTAACTGCCATGTGCTTAGAGATTTCCTGTTGTCTATTATCGATTTCTAGGTTAATTCCACTATGATCAGATAACATACTGTATGATTTTAATTCCTTTAAATTTGTTGAGGTTTATTTTACAGGCCAGGATATGGTCAGTTGCATGGGCACTTGAAAAAATCTGTATTCTGCTGTTGTTAAATAGAAAGTTCTATATATAGAAATTAGATTCTGTTGGTTGTATTTTTCTGATCTTCTATGTCATTGTTAATTTTCTCTCTTGCAGTTATATCAGCTGCTGAAGGTGGGGTATTTTAAGTCCCTAAGTATAATCCTGGATTTTTCTATTTCTATATTTAGTTCTATCAGGGTTTTTTTCATGTGTTTTGAGATTTTATTGTTTGCTGTACAGTCATGCATCGCTTAACAATGGAAATATATTCTGAGAAATGCATCATTAGGCAATTTCATTGTTGTGTGAACATCGTAGAGTGCATTTACATATCTAAATGGTATAGCCTACTATACACCTAAGCTAGGCAGGATAGCCTATTGCTTCTAGGTGATAAACCTGTACAACATGTTACTGTACTGAATACTGTAAGCAAAATTGTGACACAATGGTAAGTATTTGTGTATCGAAACATATCTAAACATAGAAAAGCTACAGTAAAAATACAGTATAAAAGATTTTAAAAAAGGTACACCTGTATAGGGCATTTACTAGGAATGGAGCTTGCAGGGCTGGAAGCTGCTTTGGGTGAGTCAGTGAGTGAGTGGTGAGTGAATGTGAAGGCCTAGGACATGACTATGCACTACTATAGACTTTATAAACACTGTCCCACAAGTCCTCCCCCTGCTTCCTTCCAACAGGGTCAGAAATAGAACACCGAAGCTGTCAATGCTGCTCCATGAACAGGGATGTGGGCTGGATTGATTGGAAATATCAAGGAGAAACTGGCTGGGTAAGGCTTAGATCATTATAATAGTGACTTGTCAGGAGGGAGTAAAAGGTGGCCTGAGGATCAGTAGGAATAAGAAATCAAGACGGAGTGGTAAAGGAGCATAGAGGATGGTTATGGCAATGTGGTTTTGGCTATTATATGTTGGAGCAGTGGTCACATTAAGGAACTTTGTGATATTTATTTTTTTTAAAAATAGGATGTTTAACATGGAGAGGGTATAGAAATGAAGACTCAATATTTTGACTTTGGAAATTTGTTTTTGGTTCCATTGACCCTATCTGACACAAAGGCCTATCTCTAGCATTGAGTTGATAGAAATACAATTTATCTATGCTTTACATAATTACAACCTGAAAATATTTTCAAAGTACAGGGACAGGCTGGCTCCACACTACCACAGAAAGCAAAGTAGCAGTTGCACTGAATACTTGTCAAGGTAGCTCCTGTGGATCTGTGCCCTTGTATAGAATTGCAGGTCCCTAACAAAGAATTTACAGCAGTGAACTCTAAAGACCATAAAGCTAGATATGGAAGGGCTACAGTGTCCTTTGAATATGTAGCACTTGGGCACAGGTTCCTCTGTGCTGAAACAGATCAGTGGCTGACTGATTGAAATGTCATCTGTGCACTCAAAATTGAGATCCTGTGAGTAAGAGGGAACCTTGCCAAGCACCACAGATATCGATCCCATCAAAGAGAAAAAGATTCCTCCTGAACCACATATCCATTTCTTATAGGAAATTCAGCTCCATTATATAATCTTATGGGACCACCATTGTATAGCTGTATATGGTCCATGGTTGACCAAAACATCATTATGCGGTGCATGACTATACACACATTTAGAATTGTTAAGTCTTCCTGGTGGATTGATCATTTATCATTATGTAATATCCCTCTTAGTTTGTAGTAATTTTCTTTGCTCTGAAGTCTACTTTATCTGATATTAATATAGTCAGTTTTGCTTTTTCTGTTAAAAAAGTAATGTTTGTATGGTATATCTTTTTCAATCATTTTACTTTCACCTTACCTATGTTGTTGAATCTGAAGTGAGTTTCTTGTAAAGAATATATAGTTGGAATTGGTAGTTACAAAATAGTTATGGGGATGTAAAGTATAGTATAGGGAATATAGTGAGTAATGTTGTAATAAATACATGTGGTGTCAGATGGGTACTAGATTGATCAGAGTGATCATTTTGTAAGTTATATAAATGTCTAATCGCTATATCGTACACCTGAAACTAATATATCATATGCCAACTGTAATTAAAAATTAAAAAAAAAATAAAAAGATATGTATAGTTGGGTCATGTATTTTTATCTACTTTGTAAATCTCTGTCTTTTGATTATTATATTTAGGCCATTTACATTTACGACAATATGTATATTGACGGTGCTTAAGTTTGCCATTTTATTATTCATTTTATCTTTTTGTTTTCTGTGATTCTCATTCTTCTGTTTCTCTTTTCTTGCATTCCCATGAGTCACTTGAACAGTTTTAGCTTGATTTACTTATAGTGTCTTTGAGTACATCTCTATATAATTTTTGTAATGATTGCTCTGAGGATTACAGTATACATATGTGACTTATAACAGTCTACTGGTAATAAAATGTTACTATTTTGAGTGAAGTTTGGAGACTTCACTTATATTTAGGTCTCTTTACCTTCCGATGTTAATGATTTTTGTTTAAATCATCAAATAAGTTTTACACAACTCACGAGAAAAAGGATAGTCTGTTGTGCTACTTATCTGTCTGCTCTTCCCATTGTACCTTTTTTCCTCCTGATGTTTCAGGGTTCCTTATTTTATCATTTGTTTTGTGTTTGAAGAACAACTTTTGGTTAGTCTTCCAGAGTAGATCTGCTAGCAATAAATTAATCAGTTTTTTGTTATCTGAGAATGTTTATTTCCTATTCACTCTTGAAGGGTCGTTTCACCAGATATAGAATCCATGGTTGACATTTGTTTGCCTTCAGAATTTGAAAAATACTGTGACACGTTATATTGGCCTCCATGGTTTCAGAAGGGAAATCCTTGGCCTTTTGAATTGGTGTTCTCCTATAGCTAAAGTGTCATTTATTTTTGTCTGCTTTCAAGATATTTATTCAGTCCTGAGTTTTCAAAAATTTAATTACCGTGTGCCCTGGCATGGATTTATTTTGAGTTTGTCCTGTTTGGAGTTTGCTCAGCTTCCTGGATGTATGTCTTTTGCCAAATTTTGGAAATTTTAACCATTGTTTCTTCAAATATTCTTTCATGTCCACATTCTTTTAACTCTCTTCATTCAAGACTCCAATCATGCAAGTATTGAATCTTTTGTTATTGTCCTATAGGTACCTGAGGCTTTGTTCATATTTTTTCAGTCTATGTTTTCTCTGTTGTTCAGACTGGATGAATTCTACTATTCTGTCCTCAAGTTCACTAATCCTATCCCTTGTCATCTCCATTATATTATTGAGCCTTCCAGCAATCTTTTTTTTGTCATTATATTTTTTATTTCTATAGTTTCTACTTGTTTTTTTTTCTAACAATTCCTATTTCTATTTTTCATTTGTTTCAAGGGAATTCATAATTGATTATTTGAAACATTTTTATGATGGCTGCTTTAAAATCTTGTCATATATTCCCAATGTCTGATTTGTCCCAGTGTTGGCCTCAATTGATTGTATTTTCTCTTTCAGGTTGTTATTTTCTTGTTTCTTGGTATGATGGATGATTTTTGACTTTATTATGGATGTGTATCTATCACATTAGGAAACTCTGGGTCCTATTTAAATTTTTTATTTTAGTAGACAGCGCTTTATTTAGGTTTAGTATGTGAGTCTTGGCCTACTTTTGTGGGTAGTAGTTAGAATGGCAGTTTGATTTTTGTAGACTTTCTGGTATTGTTTTTGTTTGCTTGGTTTATGTGGTACTGCTGAGGTTCCTACTGGTCTCTGCTGGTGATGCCTGACAGGGCAGAAAGGGTTTGCCCAGACCTGCCACTAGATGTCTCTAATAAAGGAAGGGCACAGTGGGATTCTCCACTAGTGTCCCCCACCCGACACTGGCCCATTGTCTCTGGGCAGGGGAGGAGAGTATTGGGTCTGTGAGATACAGAACCTTCCTGGAATTGAATGTTTCTTGTGACTTGAGTCCCATTTCTGGTTCCATCTTCACTACTAGTGTATTTGAGTGGAGGTGGAGAATTTGGGGACCATAGGGATAAAGAAGCTTTTCAGACCAGTCTGCCTGCTGTAGCTGGGTCTTTCATGTGCCCTGCCTGCCAACCTCAGTATCTCTGTATAGGCAAGGACAGTCCCAGACCTGGTGAGGAATTAGAGTACCTATGCTGGCTACTTATTTCTGGCTAGGCTCTGGAAATATTATGATTTATAAGAAATGGGTATTTGTTCATTCATATGACTCAAATATATTTCCCATATATATTTGGTCTTAATCTATGGTTCCTGGATCATAGATCCTCAAACCCTTGGAATTTCCCAAGTGATAAGAGCAATGTGAACTTCTTTTGTTATGATATTTGGTCTCTTATCCTCAGTCCTATAACTGCTTCAGAGCCCTTAAAGTGAAATGGGTGTCTTGTTATTCATAACAAGCCTCTTTCCACCACAATTGCGTTTATGTTAATGAGGTAACTTTTGAAAAGCACCTAATGATCAGGGCTAGTTGCCAGCAGAACCAACCATGGTTAGAGCATTGGAACTTTCATTTCTACCCCTTGCTTTCTGGGGAGGGGAGAGGGGCTGGAGATTGAATCAATCACCAATAGCCAATGGTTCGATTAATTATGAGGCCTCCATAAAACTCAAAAGGAGAGGGTTCAGAGAGCTTCCAGGTTGGTGAACATATAGAGATTCAGGAAGAGTAGCATGTTCAGAGCAGGTATTGAAACTCTACATCCTTTCCTCCTACTATGTATCTCTTCCATCTGGCTGTTCCTGAGTTATATCCTTTTATAGTAAACCTGTAATTCAGTAAGTAAAACGTTTATCTGAGTTCTGTGAGTTGCTGTAGCAAATTAATAGAATTTAAGGAATAGGTCATTGGAATATCTGATCTATAGAGCTGGTTGGTCAAAAGCACCGATGGTAAACCTGGACTTGCAACTGACATCTGAAGTAAGGAAGAGTAGTCTTGTAAGACTGAACCCTTAACTTGTGGAATCTGATGTTTTCTCCAGGTAGATAGTGTCAGAATTAAGTTGAATTCTTGGATACCCTGCTGGTGTTGGAGAATTGTTGGTGTGCAAATAACTCCCTAACCCACACATTGGAATTGAATCAACAACTCTTTTAGGCCCAACTGATCCTCTGTACTGGTAATACTGGACTTACTTAATGTTGTCAGAGGAGCTCCTGTTAGATTCTGGAGAAGAATGAGTCTACCTAGGCTGACCTTTCTTGTGAGGGTGGAGGATCTGGAGACTCCGGGTCAGAGCAGCCTTTCTCTATTGCGTTTATAGTTGTGCTTAGCTGGTATGAGAAGAGAAAAAACATCATTCTGCCCAGATCAGAAGTCCTCCTTCTTCTTTAATAATTTGTTCTACACAACTTGCTTAGAATTGAGATTAAATGTACTTTACCTTGCAAACATGACTTTCTTCTTTTTGAAAATCAAGACTACATTTGCCTTTCTCCAGACTTCTGTCCCTCTCACATTATTCACAATTCTGTCTAGACAGCGGTTTGGAAATCTTAGCCCAAGGTCTTTCCAGTATCCTGGAATGTGATTATTCTGGGACAAGTGCTTCTTAATCTCGTGTCTGTTTTCAGTTCCTTTCTGCTAATGTTTGTTGTACCCTTACTTGTTTCTAAACAGAGGATACATGGAAATAAAGTAAGGATTGGGCTTTTTTTCTTTCTTTTTGTCACCTAACATATTTCTTCTTATTGCAGATGGCAATTTGAAGTCCCCTTTTGATATCCTCGAATATATGTCTTTCTAAGGCTCAGGTTATTCTGAACCTTGATTTATTGTTTTGCAGGCACATGTCACTCTCTTGTAGTTATCATCATTGGTTATGTCTCCCTTGTTACATTGGTACAGTGATGTATATCAACCTGAGAGTCACAGACTTGTGTTTCTCACCTCTATCTCTTTCTGGATGTGTGACGAATGGAAGCTCAGGGGTTAAATAACCAATCCCATAAAATGTAAATACTACTACTACTGCTAATAGGACCAACTTCACAGGGCTGTTATGAGGATTGAGTGAGATAGTAAACATTAAGCATGTAGCAAAGTTCCTGACACAGTAAGTACTCAATAAATGCTATTACGTTATTATACATTTTTAAAATCTGGGATTATAGACAACTTTTTACAGCTATCTCTTTTGATACCTATCCTTTTTTCTTTTTCTTTTTGTTAATTTTATAATCAGAATTTCATTTTTGAGAGCCTCCCAGTCAGCTTATGTAAATTCAAGTTCTCGGAGAAGGAGATTGCATATCTTTTAAATTGAGAAATTTCATCTAACTTAATTGCGATTGGCATTCCTATGCTAGTGCTGGTGATGGTCCTCTTACTGTGTAGTAAATGCAAATATTTCACAGCTCTGTCTCCATGCAGTTGATGTGTAGGTGTTAAATTAGCCTTTCTGGTTAACCATCCATAAATACTTCAAAATGCATACCTCATGTGGGTACCCAGCTTGCTTCTACATGCTGCAAAAATTCTTGCTTGTTAGACATTTCACATTATTGTATGTCCTACCTGTATTTCTTACTGTGTTTTAAAATAAGTTTGTGGTTATGGTACATCAATATACTTCTCTGGTGAAAAAAATGAAGTTTATAAGACACTTGATTTGAACTCTGAACAAGAATCACATCTAATTTTATATTTTGTACAGTGCCCAACCCATTGTCATTCAGATGTTTATCACTAACAATTGTACCTAAAATGATGTAGCAATTGTATGAAGGTCAACAAATTGACATCATTATGAATGCATTCTAACTAACCTGTTTCTTCCAGTGTGTTTTTCCTCTGAGTTAAAGTTGGTAATCTTTTTAATCTTGGTGAATTCTTTAGGTTTCATGTTTGATACCTATAATTCTGGAACCTCCCAAAACTATCTTAATTAGGGGCATGTTGGAATGTGTTTGAAATTTTTCTACTGTAGTTCAGTTAGTTCTGGGCAGTATTATGTAATCTTAAAGATGTGAGTTTTCTCCAGGGATTCAATCTTTCCTGTTTCCCTCCACCTATTTTTTTTTTTTAGCTCTCCACCTCCTCCCATGTGGAGAATAGGAATTCAAATTGTTGTTATTCTTTTGGAGATGTTCGGAACTAAGTTCTTGCTAACTCTAACCTTTGAGGGCCAGCACTGGCATTATGACCAAATTCTAACTTGGTTAATTTAGATTCCAGTATTAGGAATCTAACTGAAATGGCACAAGGTCTAGTGTTTTCTTTGTTGGTATCATGAAATGGTGCTGTGCAGAGGTTAGGTGGGTACTATGCTTTCTCAATGATGTTTCATTGGTAAATTAATTCCTAGATGTGGTTTGTTTATATGCTTGTAGAATATTCTTGAGTCCTTTGGGGAAATAAAGGATTGATAAATGGTGGTTGGGGATGCTTTGTGTTCAATTACATAATTGTAACTTGCCAGCAGAAATATAGATTTAAAGGACTGATCCCTTGGACGTGAACTGCAGATGACCCCTCTCTGGGCTTTCATAGCCTACTGCTCTTCCCCTGTCTCTTCCTTTAGCCCAATCTATGACTTTGCTTTTTTTTAGAGAAACATATTCTTCTCTTTTGTGCAGGATTCTCCTGCTTAGACTACTTCCACATTGTACCATGTGTCTGGAATAATGTCTTCTCCTTTGTCTGCCAAACTCTTTCTTGGCTGTCAGCCTGAGAGAGCTAGAAATCTCATCTCCTTCATTAAACTGTACTGACCTGAGTGTCACAGAAGTGACATTTCCCTGAGGCATAGATCATGTAAACACTTCTTCTTGTCAGTTTATGTAGATGTTCAGTGTTTTTATACTGCTTTCTTGGTATCTTTGTGGGATAGTTGTATGTGTTGTCTGGCATCTTAGATTTTTAAATTTGCAATAGGGAGAAATCTTATCAGACTTACTGGATATTCAGTCTCACAAGTAAGTAGGCATTTAATAGCTTGCTCTCTGATGGCAATGGCATTGAAGGCAAAAATGAACAAAATTTCTCCACAAAATTAAAAGTTTTTTTGCTGCTCGATGAACTTTGCAATAGAAAACTGAGCCAATAAATTTAGAAAATGAGACTCAAATCATTTAAATTCTTGGCTACACAGTATCTACTAGAGTGTTTTTAGAAGTTTTGTTTCTTTTCTCTATAAACTAGTTAGGTGACTCAAAGATTTTATTTCATTGCTTAGTAATCCTACTACATTACTTTGTAAGCAAAATAATGCTGTCTTTAAATTTATAAGCCACTGACTGGTGAAGTCTTAAATTTCTGTTGTTAAATTTTCCACGAATCCAATGGAACATGTGATAGACTTCTACCTCTAGGAATGCCATTATCTATTAACTACCTGAACAGTAACTTTTAGGACAGAGAGCCCTCCACAATCAGAACTTTGCCTTCATTTCCCCCTTTATGCCATGCCACAACCTATCTCTCTTCTAGCTCCACCAATACCAAACTAATCATAATTTTCCATTCTTACTGCCATATCTTTACATAAATAATGTTATCTCCTACTGAAGTGCCTTTCTTTTCTCTCTCTAACTTCTCATTCATCAGTCATATTCTTCCTGACTTACCTCAAATGTCTTCTATTTTGTGATTATTTTTTGACCTCGTGCCAGACAAAGATAGTTACTTCCATTTCTCCCATATTGCATCTTCTACACACCTCTAGTTTTAAACACTTCAGCATTGTATTTTCACCATTTGTGTGTGTGGTCTTACCCCCACCAATTCCATTGTGAGTTTCTTTAAGACAGGGAGTTTTTGTTTTCCCAGAGTCTTACAGAGTTATTGACACATACCATGTGCTCAGTACATGTTGGAATGAATGGATGGATGAATGAACGAACCAAGGGCAGGCATATCAATGGAATTAAAAACCATGACTCTGGGGACTTCTGCTTCTGGCTTGACAGACTAACTTGTATCAGACCAACTGTCCCTCAAGAAGAACTAGAAAATCTTGATACAATTACAAAATACTTGTCTGAAAGCATCAGAGAGCTACCAAAGCAACTAGGAGTCAAAATCCAAGAGAAGAGAGATGTATTGAGGTGAGCCCAACATTCTGTGCTACATTTTCCTTCAAAGCATTTGCCAATGTAAGTAATATGAGTAGTGAGACTGAAAAGCCAAACCAAAAGTAGTAACTAAGAGACAGAAGTCGAGCAGAGGTTTCAGAAGTCTGGCAAAGCCATAGAAACAAAATTTAGATTTCAGGGCTATCATTATAATCAGGACTTCAGGGTCCAAGATGCCAGAGAAAAAAATACAATGAATTTAGTCCAGCATTTTATGCTACTCTTTCCCTTGTATCATTTACTGATTTGTAAGTGGTACAGGTCAAAGATGTTGAGAAGTTAAGCAAAAAGTGACAGATACAAATCTGAGTACCTAAGCATAGCTTTCCGTAATTTCACAATGCTAGAGAGACATAAATTGGAGTTTAGAGCCTGCCAAAGAGGAGGGACCCTGGTTATTACCCCAGGTTTTCAGTTGGGATCCCTAAAGGGCTAAACTCTAGGAGTAAAGATGAACTAGAAAAATGCCATTCCTCACAAGACTAAAACACAGCTTTGAATCAGCTCAATCTCAGGTAGGATTAAGGTGATCTGTCCTTCATCATCTGGCAAAGCAAATCTTCTCTGAAGGAAGATAATATCATCCAAAGCTCCTCTAACTTTTAATATGCAGTGTCTGGCATTTAATCAAAAATGACTAGGCTTACCAGTATGAGTTTGCTAGGGCTACCATAACAAAATACCACAGACTGGATGGCTTAAACAACAAAAATTTATTGTCTCATGGTTTTGGGTGCTAGAAGTCAAAAATCAAGGTATTGGCAGGGTTTGTTTCCTTCTGAATACCATGAGGGAAGGATCTGTTCCAGGTCTCTGTCCTTGGCTTGTAATAATCATCTTCTCCCTAGTCTCTTTACATTGTTTTCCTTCTGTGTGTATCCATTTGTCCAAATTTCCCCCTTTTTATAAGGATACCAGTTATATTGGATTAGGGCCCACCCTAGTAAACTCACTTTAACTTCATTACTTCTATAAAGACCATGTTTCCAAATAAGGTCATATTCTGAGATAATAGGGGGTAAGACTTCAACATATGAATTTTTGGGGAGAATGCAATTCAACCTATAACACTGGATCATAGGGCTACAATTAAAAATAGACAGTAAAAGGGTCATGACATGTGGTTGAGACATTAGAGTTAGGAGCATCAGACTATCTGTGATTACTATGTTCATAATACTTGACGAGATGAAAAATTTCAGCAGAGAACTTAATTCTGTATGAAAAAAAGGCAATTCTGGTACTGAATATTATAATAACTAAAAATAAATTTAATAGATGAATTTAACAGCAAATTCAGCTCAAGAGAAGATTGGTCAAGTGGAAGAAAGGTCAGTAGGAAATATTCTAGTCAGACTGAAGGACCAAGAAGGGGAAAAAAAGATGGAAAATAAAAAAAAACTTCAACAATTTATTGGCTTCACTTTAGTGTCCTTGTTGGGAAGCCATGAAAACATCAACTCGGCCTGTACAGTGAACAACAGATTGACAGACCTGGGTCAGAACTCCAGCTGTGTCTCTTAATCTCTTACTGACTATGTGATCTTGGATTAGTGGTTCTCTGAGCCACATTTCCTCATCTCTAAAAGGAGGACATAATACCTACCTGACAGGATTGTTGTGGGAATTAAATGAGATAATACACGTGAAAGTGCTTTTTAAACTGCAAATCCACACACATCACAGCATTTGTTCTTTATTGTGTAGAGTATGCAGTAACTTGGGATATTTCTACTATTACAAGCAGAAATCTACAGATGTTTTTCTTCTAGAGTCAACATCTGTCTTAAAAACACTTCAGAATAAAAGCCTGTTCCATCTGTTGCTGTGTATAATTGATGAAAAGGAGTGTTTGCTGTGTTGTGAATTATCCTGTCAGGTCTCATTTTACCGTCTTTGTCAAAAGTTAAATCTGCTTCTTTAAGATTGTTGATATTTTCTGTTTTTTCCCCTATTCCTAAAACATGTCATAGAAATTTACCTTGTTTGACTGAAAGAATTCTTAATCGTGTTTCACCTATCAACTGATATTTTTGTTTTTCTGCTGTTTTTTATCCCTTCACTTCTACAATGAAGTCATTCAATAAACATTTGTTGATATACTATGTGCCAGGCACTGTGCTAAGTGCTTATGATAAAGGGTGAGTAATAGAGCTAGTAGGGAAGTTAGATAGCTAAATAATTTTGATACAATAAAATGAGTGTGATAGGAGAGGCATGTGAGCACAAAAGAGAGGTTACATCTGCCTGTGGTGCTACTGAGAAGGTGGCATTTGAGCTAAGTGTCTAATGATTACTCAAAAAATATCTTGTGGAGAAAGGGCAGATGCGCATTTCAGATAAAGCAAATGAGAATTGAAGGATTTGATGTATTCAGGGGTCAGATATAATTTGGCATGGCTAGAGTGTAGGATGTGAGAAAAGAGAAGGGGATGGAGTGACAGACTCAGCAGGAGAAGTTGAGGTCCTTAACTTGAGAAAGGGAAGAGGGATTTTAAGCAGAGGAGTTGTGCAGAACAGAGGGGAGAGGAAAGGTAGACAAATGCATTAAGATGCTAGTGCAATGGCTCAAGTGAGAAATGTTGGAGGCCTGTTGGAGGGCATTGGCAGTGAACATGGAGAAAAGAGCCCAGATTCGAGAGGTGTCACAAAGGTAGTAGACAGAATACATCCATACCTCTTGGTATAGAGGTTTCTCGTCATAAATAAATGGATGATCCACATCTGTTTTTCTCTTCCTAATAAACTGCACATTTAGAATACCCCCATTGGGTGAGGGTTTAATGAAGGAACCAGAGCAAATACAGATCATATATGAACATATATCAACTAAGTAAAACTGAATACATCTGGGTGGAAATTGATGTGGATG
Organism: Pteropus medius; assembly: GCF_902729225.1. Taxonomy (NCBI): domain Eukaryota; kingdom Metazoa; phylum Chordata; class Mammalia; order Chiroptera; family Pteropodidae; genus Pteropus; species Pteropus medius. The sequence continues at coordinate 1,057,922 of NW_024350323.1, forward strand.
TACTTAGGATTTGGTGAAGTGAATAACTGGATCTGAGTCAGTTTGGTCAGACTGGATATCCTTGGATGACTTTCCTGGCCTCTCTTCTCTCCTTAAATCTCCATCACATCACTTCAGCTCAATTTTCTCCTTTCACTGAGAAAAAAGAAAGCAATCAGTTGTGAACCTCTAAAATTTTCTATTCTCACACCTACTCATCTACTTGTATGTGTGCCTGTTTTTTCTACCTTCTCTCCTGTAACTATAGATAAACTGCCCATGCTTTTATCTAAAGCCAACCCCTTCACCTCTGCACTAGATTCCATCTCTTGTCTACGAAAGGGCATTGCTCCAGCAATTATTCCCTAGTTCTTCTCTTTCTCTCACGCCTCACAGACAACCCATTAACAATTCTATCAGCTAAACATTCTAAATATATCCAAACTACTTCACATCCTCTCCACCGCTACCACCGTGATATAAACCACCATTATCTCTGAACTAGATTATTTCAATAGCCTCCTAACTGGTGTCTCAGCTTCCGCAAAGCAGCTGTAATGGTCCTTTTAAAACATAATTCAAATCTTCTCACTCTTCTGCTTCCATTGGCTTCTTATCTCAACAGTCCTTAACATAGCCTACACAAAGCTACCTCTTTGATCATATTTTCTACCACTCCCCCTTATTCTCAGTACCAGTTAAACATGCCAAGCATGTCTTGGGACCTTTGCACTTTCCGATCGCTCTGGAATGTCTCCCTCCCACCTCCACACATGCACACTATCTGGTTTGCTTCCTTGCTTCTTTTGGGTCTTTCTTCAAATCACAGGCCATCCTGTACACCTTTCTGTCCACTATCTTTGTTTGACGTGTTCTCCTGCTTGATTTTTCTTCAACTCTTTTCTACTACTTTACATAGTTTCCATTTATTTATTTGTTTATTCCCCTTAAAATGACAGTATTCTTTCAGGATTGGGGTTTTGTTTTGTTCACTGCTGTATCCGCAGTACCTAAATTTATTAGGTGCTTGGTAAATATTTCTGAATGGGAAAATAATGAATTAATCAGTTCATCCATCCTACAGATGAGTCTTGAGGGGGATTTTCAAAACATGAAGGAGTATGACTTGGTGGAAAAAAGGCCATGTCATTTACCAAGACAAGACGTAAGAATGAACTCCTGAAGTTTGAGAGACAGCAAGCACACTGTCTTACTACTATGAAATGACTGCTAAGATGTGAATGGAAGTGGTAGCCTTATCTTCTTGCTTTCTAAATTCTATCCAGTCTTCAAACCCTCAGATCGTACCTCTCTGGGTCCTCCTTTGACATTTTAGGTTTTACCTTTACAACTAGACTGTTAGTTACTTGGAGGAAAGGACTTTAGTTCACTCTTGTGTACAATACATGCTCAAAAAGTTTGCGCGCGCGTGCGTGTGTGTGTGTGTGATGTTGGAAATGGAAATTGCCCTGTGACATGAGTACTTTAGTAAATAAAAGGGTCTACCTTCTGTGACTTTGGATCAGTGCACCAGAATGAAAAATATTTATGAAATCTAATGAAAAATAACCCTCTCCCTTATTGATTTATGTAAGGTAGTGCTGCTGAATATGTATTAACATCAACTTTCTGCTTTTATCCCAGGATGATAGTCATACATGTCAAATTTCATCAAATTGTTTACTTAAAATTGATGAGTTTTATTATACTTTAATTCTTTAAATATTTGATAGAATTCTCCAGTGAAACCATGTCAACCTGGAATTTTCTTTGTTGGAAAGTTTAGAACTATAAATTCAATTTATTAGGTATAAAACTGTTCAGGTCATCTGTTTCTTTTTGAATGAATATTATTATTTTGTATCTCTCAAGTAATTGGTCTTTTTCAACTAAGTGTTGAATTTATAGGCATAGAGTTGTTCATAGTCCCCCTTTTTGTCTTTTTAATGTCTGCAGGATGTGTTGTGTTAGCCCCACTTTTATTCCTGATATTGGTAATTTGTGTCTTTTTTCCTTTTATTCTCAGTTTGTAAGGTAGAGATTTATCAATTATATTCATCTTTTAAAGAACCAGCTTTTTATTTCATCAACTTTTCTCAATTAAAAAATTGATTTTTCTTCTTGTAATTTTTACATGTTTTATTTTGTTTATTTTGAGCTTCATTTGCTATTTTTTTCTAGCTTTATTAAGTTTAATGCTTAGATTATTGAATTGAGACCTTTCTCCTTTACTGATATAAGCATTTATTGCTATAAGTTTCCCCTAAGCACTGCTATGTTGTTGAATAAGAGTGACAAAAATGGACATACACGTTTTGTTCTACACCTTAGGGGGAAAACATTAAATCTTTCACCATTATATTGTTAGCTCTAGATTTTTTAATAGATGATCTTTATCAGACTGAAGAAGTTTTTTTGTCTATTCCTAGTTTGCTTAAAGTTTTTTAAATCAAGAATAGATCACTTCATACATTATATAAATGCCTAACCACTATGCTGTACACCTGAAACTAAAATAATAGTGAATGTCAACTCTAGTTGAAAAATAAAAATTTAAAAAGGCAAATGATTATTAGATTAAAAAAATAATAGATGTTGAATTTTGTCAAATGCTTTTTTTGTACCTAAGACGATCATGTGCGTTTCTTTCTTTATCCTGTTGATATGGTGAGTTACATTGATTGATTTTTGAATATTTTCTAGAAGATTTTTACCCCTGTGTTCATGAGAGATATTGATCTCGTTTCCTTTTTTATAATATTTTTGTTTGGCTTTGGTATCAGGATAGTAGTAGCCTCATATAAAATGTGTTGGGAAGTTCTCTCTTCTCTTGTGTTTCCTGGAAGTTTGTGTAAAGTTGATATTTTTTGTCCTTAAATGTTTGGTAGAATTTACCAGTGAAGCCATCTGGACTTGAAGTTTTTCTTGTTGGAAGGTTTTTAACAACAAATATACTTTTAATATAGATGTGCAGCTATTTGGGTTATCTATTTCTTCTTCGCTGAGCTTTTATAGTTTCTATTTTTCAAAGAATTGATATATTTTGTCTAAGTTGTCAAATTTATGGGCATAGTTATTCATAGTTTTCCTTTATTATCTTTTCACTGTTTGTAGGGTCGAGTGATACCCCCTTTTTATTTTGTGTTTTATCTCCTGTTTTCTTGGTTTGCCTGGCTATAGGTTAATCAACTTTATTGATCTTTTAAAAGAATCAGATTTTGGTTTGATTAAAAATAGAAACATAAATAATTTCATTGAATTCTACCCTTATCTATATCCTTTCTTCTTGCTTTGGTTTTAATTTGCTGTGTTTCTCTAATGTTTTAAATTGGGAACTTAAGTTACTAATTTTATTTAGTCCTTTGTGCTCTTCTAATATAAAAATTCAATAGGATAATTTTCCCTGTCCATTTTGCTGTAGCTACACCCCAGAAATTTTAATATGTTGATTTTTCATTTTTATTAAGTTCAAAATATTTTAAACTTCTCTTGAGAATTCTCCTTTGACTTGTGGGTTATTTAGATGTGTGTCGTTTAATTTCCAGATATTTGGGGCATTTTTGCATATATTTGTTTTTAATTTCCACTTTATTTCCATTGTGGTTAGTGAACATACTTTGTATGATTTCAGTTCCTAAAAATCTTTTTGTTACACCTATTCGGGTGGCTGCTATTGAAAGACAAAATAATAAGTATTGCTGTAGATGTGGAGAAATTAGAACTCTGTACACTGTCAGTGGCATTATAAATTGGTGCAGCCACAATGGAAAACAGTACGGAGGTTCTTCAAAAAATTAAAAATAAAACTACCACAGGATCCATCAATCCCACTTCTAGATATATAGCCAAAAGAATTGAAAGCAAGGTCTCTAAGAGATATTTGCACATCCACGTTCACAAGTCACAATAGCCAAGAGGTAGAAGCAGCCCAAATGTCCATCGATGGATGAATGGATAAAAAATGTGGTCTACAATGGAATATTATTCATCCTTAAAAAGTAAGGAAAACCCCATGACACCTAACATTGTATTGGTTTTTTAGCCCCCATGCTTACCTTAAGATGGTGGTAAACTCAGTCTCAGTTGAAATTACCTGAGGATTTCACCATGCTGTATTTATTTGTTCAACTGGTTTTCCAAGAAGCATTAGCATGCAAAGGTTAGGCTTGGCAACTGAATAGCTAAATTTGAATGTCAATGCAGATATTTACCATATACATGACATTGAAGATATTACATTGTAAGCTTTGGTTTCCATGTTTTTAAAATAGAGTTCCTAATAATCAAGTATCTGTTTTATAGAAAGGATGGGAGTATTGAGGAAAATGAAGCATGTAAAATTATTAGCACAGAACTTGGCACACAGTAAGTGTCTGATAAAGACAGCTCTTGTTATAGTTGTTGATAGTGGTGTTGGTGGTATTGTTGAACTGTCAATGGTGGGAATTTACATCCATTAATTTACATTTTATCTCACTGGAGCATGTAATCTAGCTGAAAACCCCATTTGACTGAATTGTAAAATCTTAAACTACAACAAAGAAATCCTGCTGTCACATGCTACAACATGAATGGACCTTAAGGATATTATGCTAAATGGAATAAGCCACTCATAAAAAGACAAGTTCTATATGATCCCACTTATATGTGTAACAGAATAGAATAGTGATTACCATGAATGGGGAGGACAGAGAAAAGGAGACTTGTTTCATGGGTATAATGGGTATAGAGTTTCAGATTGGCAAGATGAAAAACTTCTGGAGATCTGTTGCACAATGTGAATATACATAACACTACCGAATTGTACACTTAAAAATGGTTAAGATGGTAACTTTTATGTTATGTGCTTTTTACTACAATTGATAAAAAGACTTTTTGAGGTTCATTTTATGTATTCACCAAGATGTGGTGAATACTCCTTGTGCACTTGTAAAGACTATGTACTCTGTTCTTGCTGGGTAGAGTGTTCTATAAATGTCAATTAGGTAAAGTTGATTAATAGAGTTGTGTATTTCTATATGCTTACTGATTTTCTGTCTACATGTTTTATTGATTGCTGAGAAGAGTGTTAAAATATCCAACTATAATTGTTGATATCCCTATTCTTTTCAGTTTTATCACTTTTTGCTTTATGTACTCTGAAGCTTTGTTATTAGCTGCATACATATTCATGATTGTTTTGATTTCTTGCTGAATTGATCCTTTTATCATTATGTAATGTTCCTATTTATCCCTGGTAATACTCTTTATTCTGAAGCCTACTTTGTCTTATTTTAATATAGCTACTTCAGCTTTATTTGAATTATAGTTTAGATGATATTTCTTCATTTTAATTTAATTTAATTTAATTAATTTAATTTAATTGTTTTTTAGGTGAGGCAACCCTTGGTTGACCTCACGGATTGCAAGGACCTTGTCAGCTTACAATCCTTTATTTATTTTTTTTATTTTTTACACCTACAGCACCTGGACTTCCTAGGTGGTCTCCCATCCAAGTACTAACCAGGCCCAACCCTGCTTAGCTTTTGAGATCAGACAGGATCGGGCTTGTTCAGGGTAGCATGGCTGTATACCCTTACTTTTATTTTTAATTCATATGTCTTTATATTTAAAATTGGTTTCTTGTAGACAACATGTAGTTTTTTAAAACCAGTTTGACAATCTGTCCTTTATTACATATACAATATACATTCAGCGCAACTATTTTTATGGCCTGACTTTATTCTACCATTTTATTATTTATTTTCTGATTTGTCCTCTCTATTCTGTCTCCCATTTCCTGCTTTTTTTAAATATTAGAGTGATTTAATAGTCCATCTTAATTTATCTATTGGTGATTTTGCAATATCTCATATTTATATTTTGGTGCTTGCTCTATGAATGACAAAGTACATACCTAATACTATGAGTTAATGTTGTACCACTTCAAGTAAAATGTAGATGCCTTACAACTGTATGGGTCTGTTTACCAGCTCCACTTTATCATTGTTACATGTATCACATCTACATACATTGAAAATTCCACATACTGTATTATGAGTCTTGCTTCTAATATTCGTGCAGATTTTAAAGAACTTGAGTGTAATTTTTAATATTCACAGGTATTTACTATTTCTGTTGCTCTCTCATTTTTTAACATCAAGTTTCTATCTATCATTTCCCTTCACCTAGAGGAATTTCCTTTAGAGGAGATCAGCTGGTGAAGAATTTTCTTTGTTTTCCATCATCTGAAAATGTCTTTATTTCGCCTTGATTTCCGAAGATTATTTCACTGTATACAGAAGTTTTGGTTCACAGTTTATTTGTTTAGCACTTTAAATATGCTTTTCCACTGTCTTCTGACCCCATGGCTTCTTATGGGAAATTCATTATTGTTTTAATCGTTTTTCCCCTATATGTGATGTGTAATTTTAAAGAATAAAAAAATCTTTGGTTTTCAGCACTTTAGTTATGATGTGCCTAGGCATAGTTTTCTTTGATTTATCGTGCTTTTGTAGTTAGCTGAGCTTCTTAAATATTGTACACATTCTTTTCACCAAGTTTGAGAAGTTTTCAATCATTTCTTCAAATATATTTTCTATGCCCATTTCTATCTCTTCTTCTAGGATTCCAATGACATGACTATTAGTACTTTTGATGTTATTATTTTTTTCCCAATATTTTTTCAACTCTGTTACTCTTATTGGATAATTTCTGTTGATATGTCTTAAAGCTCACTGACCCTTTACTCTGTCATTTGCATGGTACTATTGAGTCCATCAGTCACTTTTTAAAAAATTGAGATCTTATATTATTCAATTCTAAAATTTACATTTTTGTTCTTATAATTTCATTTTTTTCTGCTGGAATTACTATCTTTCCATTCATTTAAAATGTGTTTACCTTTACTGCATGTAGCATAATTTCAATAGATATGTATTAGTTTTCTATTGCGGCATAACAAATTTTCAGACACTTAGCAGCTTCAAACAACACACGTTATTTCCCAGTTTCTGTGGGTGAGGAGTCTGAGTATGGCCTAGCTGCTCAGGGTCTCACAAGGCTGTAATTACAATGTGTCACCTGAACTACATTCTCATCAGGAGATGGGGGTCCTCTTCCAAGCTTACAAAGTGGTTGGCACAACTCAGCTCCTTGAAGCTTGCAGCTTGCATCTCCAAAGCCAGCAAAGAATCCCTCTCTGTAGTCCGTTAAGACAGTCTTATATAACATAATCACTGAAGTGAAATCTTACCACATTGCCACATTCTATTGCTTAAAAGCAAATCACAGATACAGCACTCAAGGAGAGAAGATTACACAAAGCTGTGGCTACTAGGAGACAAGAAATCATCAGGAGGTCATCTTAGGATGTTTGTAATAAGCTGCTTTCAAGTCTATCAAAATTCCAACATCTTGGTCATATAGGGTATAGCATCTGTTATTGGCTTTTCCCTTGGAAATTGGTTACACTTTCTTGGTTCTTTGCATGTTGAGCAATTTGGGATGTATCCTGGGCATTGTGAAATTATATGTAAACTATGGGTCACATTATAATCCTGTAGAGAACTTTTCTTAGAAGGCATTCAACTAAGTTAGGTTCAGACCACAAGTTCTATCCTGCCTTCTGTGGATGAGGATTCTAATTTCAGTTCAGTTTTCCAAGTCATTAGTTTTCTGTTTTATTTCTGTTCTGTGCAGTGTGCCACTCAGGTGTTTGAATATTGGGTGGAAGTTTAAGTCTTAGTTTATCCCTCAAAGTATTGTTATGATCCTTTGGGTCTTTCCTGCACATGCACACTTAGGGATGAGCACAAGACTGGTTCATTCACAGAATTAGGGGATCTTTTTCTCTCTCTCCTGTACAGAATTTCCTTCACAAGCCCACTCTTGAGGCCATGGGTGCTCCCTTTTCTGGTTCCTCTGGCCAGAAAGACAAGATCTCCTTGAATTTTTAGCTGCTCACACAGCCATCACTACCAAACAACTCTATGACTAGACAAAGCTGTTAGAGAAAACAAAACAAAACAAAACAAAAAAAAACAATAGAATTACCCTCCTCACTCTGTGGTCTTTTTTATGGTTACTCTGCCTGGTAACACAGGGTTTCCATTGAAATTTTCACCAGTCATACCAGTGCTCTACTGTGCAGTTCTGCAACTAGGATCCACCCTCAAAGAAAATCTGCAAGAGAAAATAAATATTGGACATCCACCTTGGTGCAGGCTCCTTTCTCTAAGTTTTAAGTCTCTTTCACAATATACCTGCTTTTTGTTACTTTTCACTCTTCACGTACTTGATTTTTTGTATTTTGTCCATCATTTTTAGTTGTATCTACAGGAGAGATAGGCTGTGGTGGGCTTTCTCCATCTTGGCCAAAACTTGTACTCATCCTTTCACTTGTAAACTAACTGAATATTTATATTTCAAGTAAGCTCTCTCAGAGACAGCAAAGAGTTTGCTTGTGTTTTTTAAAAACTCCAGTTTGACAATTTATGGCTTTTAATTTAAATGTTTAGATAATTTTTATTTAATGTAATTGTGGTAAAATTTGGGTTTGAATCTACCATTTTGCTCTTGGATTCTATTTTTTTCTATCTGTTCTCTAGTTCTTTTATCCTCTATTTTTGCTTTCTTTTGGAGTAATTGAAATTTTTATAATTTGACTTTATCTCCACCATTGTCTTATTAGCTATACTTCTTTGTTTTTAGTGGTTACACTAGGTTGCATTTATTATAGTCTTCCTTAAACTTTTATACTACTTCACATATAGTCTAAGACCTATACAAAGATATGCTTTTTTTAAAATTAAGTTTACTAGGGTAACATTGGTTAATACGATCATATAATTTTCAGATGTACATAATCATTTGACATCTGTATATTCTATTGTGTGTTCACCACCCAAAGTCTAGTTTCCTTCAGCTACCATATATATGATCCCTTTTACCCACTTCACTCTCCCCCTAAACCCTATATTTGACCCCCCTTTACCCCATCTACCACCTCCTCCTTCCCGACCCCTAAACTCTGGTAACCACTAGTCTATAGTCCATGTCCATGAGTCTCTTTTTGTTTGTCCTGCTCATTTGTTGCTTTTAGGTTTATATCCCACATATAAGTGATATCATGTGATTTTCAACATTTTCTGTCTGGCTTATTTCACTTAGCATGATTATGTCAAGGTCCATCCATGTTGTCATAAATGGCAGTATTTCATCTCTTCTTATGGCTGAGTAATATTCCATTGTATATATGTACCACAGCTTCTTTATCCAATCATCTATCGTAGGACACTTTGGTTGCTCTCATGTCCTGGCCACTGTGAATAATGCTGCTATGAACATTGGCGTGCAGATATCTTTATAGATATGAGTATTCGAGTCACAAAAATATACTTTTATTTGCCCTTCCCACCCTTCATGCTATTGTAATCCTGCATACATTTTACTTCTACACACGCTATAAACCCCACAAGGCATTGTTAGCATTTTTGTTTTAAACAGTTATTTATCTTTTAAGGAGATTTTTTAAATTATAAAAGGTCTTTTACATTTACCATTTATAGTATTCTTCATTCCTTTACATAAACCAAGTTTTCTTCTGGCATCATTTTTCTTCTGCCTGAAGAGCTTCATTTAAAATTTCTTAGAACATAAGTCTGCTGGTAATGAATTCTTTCAGCTTTTGTTTGCCTGAAAACATCTCTACTTAGTGCTCAATTTCGAAAGACAATTTCGCTGGGTCAAGAATTCCAGGTTGGCAGATTTTTCTTTCCTTATTTTAGAGATATCACTCCACTCACTGTCTTCTAAATAGCATAGTTTCTGATAAGATATCTGTGATCATTTTTACCTTTGTTCCTCTATACAGGCAGACCTCTGACATATTGCATGTTTGGTTCCTGACCACCTATATTGTGGTCTACTAAGTGTGCAATATCATTATGACTAAAAATGTACATACCATAATTTAAAAATGCTTTATTGCTAAACAATGCTGTCATCTGAGCCTTCAGTCAGTCTTAATCTTTTTGCTGGTGGGATGTTGTAAAAAAATGCAATATCTGCAAAGTACAATAAAGCAAAGTATGCCTATATAATATGCCTTTAATTTGGATGCTCTTAGCATTTTCTCTTATCACTAGTTTATAAGAATTAGATTATAGGTGCTTTAGTGTGGTTCTCTTTATGTTTATCTTGCTTGAGATTTGTTGACCTTGAATTTTCAGGCTTATCATTTTTAATAAATTGATAAATTTTTGGTCATTGTTTTTTTCTACCTTCATCTACATCCAGGAGTCCAATGATCTGTTTTTCCTTTATCTTTAGTCATTTTTCTCTCTCTGCTTCATTTGGGGGTGGTTTCTATTGCTTAGTATTTAAGTTTACTGTTCCTTTTGTGCAGTGTCTAATCTATAGTTAAATCTCATCAGTATTCTTTTCATTTTAGATATCATATTTTTAATCTGTAAGGTCAGTAGTTATGTCTCCTATTTTTTTCCTGATTCTACTAATTTGATTATTTTCTCTGGCTTTGTCAGTCTAGCTAAAAGTTTCCCAATTTTGTAGAACTTTTGAAATAACCAATTTCTAGTTTTATCGATTTTTCTCTTTTTTTTTTCTCTTCCCTGTTTCACTGATCTTCTCTCTAATCTTTATCATTTAATTTCTTCTGCTTGCTCTGGGCTTGGATTGCGCTTCTTCTCCAATGTCTTAAGGTAGAAGTTTATTGATTTGAGATCATTCTTCTTTTTGAATGTAGACACAGCTCTACCTCAAGCATTGTTTTAGCTGCACTCATAAGTTTGGTATGTTGTGTCTTCATTTTTATACATCTCAAAACACTTTGTAATTTTCATTGTGATTACTTCATTGATCCATGGATTTTTTAGAATCGTATTGTTTAATTTTCACATTTTTGTGAATTTCCCAAATTAATTTCTGTTATTTATTTCTACTTTCATTTCATTGTAGTCAGAGAACATACTTTGTATGATTGATGTTCCTTATATTTATTGAGGATGGTTTTATGGCCTAGCATATGTTTTATAAATGTCTAGGATATGTTCTGTGTACACTTGAAAAGAATGTATATTCTGCTCTTGTTGGATGAATTGTTCTATTGGTGTCTGTTAAATTTATTTGCTTTATAGTTTTGTCCACGTCTTCTATATCTTTGTTGATCTTTTGCCTAGTTGTTCTAATCATTATTGAAAATGGGGTATCAAAGTCATCAGCTATTATTATTGAATTGTCTATTTCTTCCTTCAGTTCTGTCAAATTCTGCTTCATGTATTTTAGGGCTCTGTTGTTAGGTAAATACATGGTTTATAATTATTATTCCTCATGGATCAACTGTTTTATTTTTATATAATGTACTTGTTTTTCTAGTAATTTTTTTAAAGTCAATCTTTTATATTAGTACAGCCACTCCATCTTTCTCAGATTTTTCATGAAATATCTTTTCCCATTCTTTTACATTCAACCAACTTATATCTTTGAAATCTAAAGTATATGTCCTATAGGCAGCATAGAGCTGGATCTTGCTTTTTTAACACAGTCTTACAATCTCTGACTTTTGATTGGATTATTTACCATTCATTTTTAAGGTTATTGATGTAGTTGGATTTACATCTGTCACTTTACTTTTGGTTTTCTGTCTTGTACCTTTTCCACTTGTATTTGCACTTTGATGCTTTCTTTTGCACTAAGTGAATATTTTCTAGTGTAATAATTTAATTACTTTTATGATTTTTTCACTATAATTGAGTCACTTTACTAATTGTTGCTATAGGGCTTACCATATACATCTTAATTTATCATAATCCAGTTCATATTTTTACTGACTTAATTCCTGTGGGATATAGACGCTTTACCCATATATAGCTCTATTCCCTTCTCCCCTTTTCGTATTATTATTGTTATACATGCTACATCTACACATGTTACAAACTCAATTATACATTGGTATATGTATCATCTTATATAATTTATATTTTTTAAAAAACTGAGATAACAAAGAACTGTTTTATATTTGTAGAATTTATTACATTAACCTTCCTGTTACCATTCTGGTTTTCTTAATTTTTTTCTCTTTACATTTATCTTAAAGTTTATTGAACTTCTTGTATATGTAGGTTAATGTTTTTCATTTTTCACCAAATTTGGGAAGTTTTCAGTTATTATTTTTTCTAATACTTGTTCTGCCTTTTTCTGTTTCCTCTTGATACTCTGTATACATATGTTAGTATATTTAATGGAGTTCTGCATTGCTCTGAGGCTTTGTTTGTTTGTTTGTTTATTTATTTCATGTCCTTTGTTCTTTGAATTATCTAATCTGCTGATCTTTCTTCAAGTTCAATGATTCTTTCTTCTGCCTGACAAATCTATTATTGAGCCTCTCTAGTGAATTTTTCACTTCAGTTATTGTATTTTTCAACTCTAGAATTTGTCTTTGGTCCTTTTTTAAGAATAATTTTTATCTATTTCGATTCTGTGTTTGATAAGGCATTGTTATAACTTTCTTTACATTTTAAATCATGATTTCCTTTAGTTTTTTAAAACATCTATACTATTTGCTTTGAAGAATTTATTTGTTGAGTCTGACGTCTGAGGCCTCTTGAAGCGTTTCTATTGCCTATTATTTTGTTCCTCTCTATTAGTCATACTTTCTTGTTCCTTTGCATATTTTATAATTTTTTTGTTGAAAACTGGACATTTGAGATGACATATTATAGCAATATGAGTACTGATTACAGCCCTCCCCTTCTAGGGCTTGTTGTTGTTTGTTGCTTATGACTTGGCTATACTATTTCATTGAAGTCTATTTTTTCTCACAGTGTGACGCCTCTGGTGTCTCCTCAGAGGGCACAAGTTTGTCATGTGCATAATCACTTTGAGATGGCAGCGGTTTTAGCAGAATCCTATTTCAGTGTCTCTTTCTCTGATCTCTCTGTTATGGTGTCTGTCTCTGTTGCTATCGTAGTCAGCTATTACTGTCAGTAATTGCCACCTGATTTATTGTTTTTGACAATGCACTGGGGCATAAATTGCTCCATCTGATCCAATTAAATTCAGGCTCTATTGCAGGGGTAGTGTTGAGACCAATAATTGAGATTTCTTCTGATCCCAGGAAGCCTCCTGTTAACTTTACCTTTCCCTGGTTATATCTGTTTGGCTTCTAGCTGATGTATGGTTTTGCTATCATGGAGCAACCAGTCCTTTCTTAAGAGCTTATCACCAAAATCTACATTGTTTTCCTCAGTGCTCTGAGGCTTGAACTTCCTCATGCTCTGCTCCAAATAAAAGAATAGAGGACTCCATAACTTTCCTCTAGGAGAGTTATGGAGTCCTCTATTCTTATGGCCTTTCTGTGCCCCTGGGAAAAATGCCTACCCTCGGGGTCCTCAACTCATGGACTGTGGACCGGTACTAGTCCATGGCCTGTTAGAAACTGGGCCACACAGCAGGAGGTAAACAGTGGGTGAACTAGCGAAGCTTCATCTGTATTTGCAGCCGCTCCCCGGTGCCAGCATCACAGCCTCAGCTCCACCTCAGGTCATCAGGCATTAGATTCTCATAGGAGCACTGGTCCCTGGTGCTAAAAAGGTTGGAGACCGCTGATCTACCCCATTCCTCTAGGAGTAGAGGTTGAGACAGTGGCCTGCTCCTCTCACATCCCTGCTTTATTCATGGTGTGCTGGGTGGAGATGGTTGCTTCTGGACTTCTTGGTTTTCCTCTCCTGGTGTGGAACCTTATCTTTTAAGTTAGCTGAGATGAAGGCATTTGAGGCCCAGTATTGTTGGCCTGCCATGCCTGGAGTAGAGTATCTGCCTTACAAGTGGTAGCAGGGTGGAAGAAGGCTGTCTTTCAGCCATGCCCACCCAAATTAGAGCTTCTGAAACACATAGTTGCGAGATGATTAATGTGGGAATGCCACTCATCCCCACATGACACTGTAACTCTAGGTTGTGAACTGGGAGGAGAGAGAGCCCTGTGTTGTTGGCTGCAGCTGCAGAGTAGAGTTTCTATCACACTGAGCTGGGGGGTGGGGACAGGGGATGGATCAAATCTTAAATGCAACAGAATCTCATTGCTCTTACCAAAATTTAGTACATTTTCTTGAAGAAATGTTTCTTCATTTGTTATTTACACTTTGGACAATTTCCAGAGACTTTTAATGGTTGTTACCTTTTAAAAATTTTTCACCACTTATATGGTTCTTTAGCTGGGTTGAAAATCTGTTGAGTTCCTTTTGCCACTATCCTAGAAGTCGTTTCCCCATCCCTATTTTTTCTGAAGGTTTTATCCCTAGCTTCGAATAGCTCCCTCTCATGCATAGGCAAATTTGGCAATCAACCAAGGACTCAAAGGGGACCTCTTTGTAGCTCTCTGGATCTCATACTCTATGCAGTTCTCTTGTCTCCTGTACTCTCCTCCACAATTTCAAACCAAATTGACCTCTCTGAACTCCATTCTCTGCCTCTTCAACTCATGGAGACTACTGGGCTCTGTTTGAATTCCCTCTCCTTGCACTGTGGCTTAAAAGCTACCTCCACACAGTAAACTGGGGCAGTAAATGTATATACCTTGTTTATTTCCCTTTTTAGAGGAATTACAATCCTGTGCTACATGTTGTCAAATATCTTTTTTTAAAAAAAATGTTGTTTTATATCTTTCTTTCTGGTTTTCTAGTTGTTTAAGGAGGGAGGGTAAATTTGGTCCCTTTTACTCCGTCTTGGCTGGAAGTAGAATTCCTGGTCTAGCTCTTCTGCTACTTTCTTTTGGCATAGTGATTAAGAGCTGAAACTGTAAGTTTGAATTCTGCCTCCAGTGGTTAAAACAAGTCACTTCACTTTGCCTCCTCTTCCTCTTCTACAAAGTGGAGATAATAAGTGTACATCCTTTCTAGTGTTGTGAGGATTAAATGAGTTAATATTTGTTAGGTGTTTCTGATGGGATATGGTCCATAGGAAGTTGAAATAAGTTTTACCTACTATTACCAGCATCACCACTGCCACCACCACTATTACTACTACTGTCTTTACTTCCCATATATCAGTGGGGAAATTGCCTAAGGTATCACTTGTGGTAGGGATATAGAAAAGGATTGGACCATAATATCTAGTAGTTACTGCTAAATATTGACATTATTTAGCAGTTGAAAATTTGTATGTATGGACTCTCATTTATTTGTATTAATGTACAGACTTAAGATGGTAGACTTTTAGAGCTGGAAGAGATCACTTGTGTCGATTCACTTACTATGCACACAAGGAAAGTAAGGGCTATACAGCTGATTCCCTGGGCTAAGATTACATGAGAAGTCAGTCTCTAACTTCCATTAAGTGTTCTTGGTGTGACACCATGATATTTTGGCTTTCTGTAACTAATGCCCTCCTCGACCACCATCCAAGTGAAAATGATGCCAGTATGTTTCTAAAATTGTGTGATTTTAAAAAATTGAAGTATAACCAAAGATAGTGTTAACTATCCATATAAAGTCTTAGGGTAATTCACTCCAGGTAGGTGGATGTGTCTAATACCTAGGCATTAGCAGAATATCCATGGCCTGTTTTTTATTTTATAAAGAGCTGGAAATAGTTTAGGGTGGCTAATTTTGGAAATGTGTTAACATTTCCATCTGGTCTGAATCAATGAACTTAAACTTCATGCTACATGAGATGGAGACATTTTATGAGACACCAGATTTAGAGACTGTTATATAATGTTCCCAGAATATTCTTTTGGTGTTATAAGAGAAGTTTAATTACTTATCTGGTCACAAATGATGTGATGTCAGTAATATCTGATGAAGAAAACAAGTGGATGTCTCCTGTTGATTTGGATACCCTGCTTTGAGCCCTCTAGCCTTCCCTGTATGAATGATGTATCTTTCAGGAAAACAGTGTATTGGCGTTTTACTCTTCAGCATATCAAGGTGATATAATAAAACTGACAACTTGTTATTGAACATTTGTGTGCCAGGCATTGTGCTATGCCTTTTAATGCATTGTCTCATTTAATCCTTACAGACAACAATTAGAAGTAGGTATTATATTCCAATTTTACAGAGGAGGAAACTGAAGCTCAAAAAGATGAAGTATCTATTCCAAGATTACATAGCAAGCCAGGAGCAGATAGATATGGAATTCTGACCCAGGGTGTCTGACTCTGAAGCCCTGTGCCTCCCATAAGGCTTATCATTGGAATTATTACTATACTCTTTGGTTCATAGCACTACTATCTAATGCATGACTCTACTGCATGAACTCTTAAAGCAATGTTATAGATAGTTCGGCATATCTTTGTACCCAGAAAATTAACAGAGAAAACAGGTAATTAAAAGTTGCATGTTATTTGATTGATTTAGAAGTGAGGAAGTAGTATGTTTTCTACAAATATTCTTTCTGGAGAGAGGCTTAGGAAGGCCAGGACTAAAACAATTGTAAATGGTGGAAAGAAAGCATTCTCTTAAGTATGACCTTGACTTAAACACTAATTCTACTAAAGAAATAGAAGTGGCGTAGGGCTTGCTTATGAGTTTCAGTTTTCTTCTCTGTAAAATGGGATAATCCAGTTTCATGGGGGAGGTGGATAAGGGTAAAGGAGTGATGAAAGGAGATTTGACTTTGGGTGGTGAACACATAATGAATTATACATATGACATGTTATTGAATTGTACACTTGAAACCTATATAATCTTATTAAGAAATGTCACCCCCCAATAAAGATAAATTTAAAAGGTTTCATGTTAGATAAGAGTTTAATGAAATAATGCAAGGAGCTAGAGAAGTACTCTGGACTGTACCCCTCGATGGTATTCACTCACTGGTTTTACCAGCCAGCAGATGATCTTTGAGAAGAGGATGTTAGACACTAAGCAAAAGACACTGTGGTTTATAGTAATAAGAGTTGTGGGGCAAGGAAGGTAGTACTGCTAGGTACTTTATATACTTCTAATCTGATCCTCATAATGGTGCTTTAAAGTAGGTGATGTCATCCACATTTTCAGTTAAAGATTTGAAACTTAATTTCTTGCCTAAGGGCACAAGCTGGTATATTCTTGTAGAATTTGGCAGTCACCCCCAGGTCTGCCTACTCTAGAACCCATGTTTTTTACTCTCTCTCACTCTGCCTACAGTGGTGTCCAGATAGCACCAACCCTGAAACTAGCTCCTCTTCATCTCTGCTTTGGATTTCTGAATAGAAAAATTTATTTCTTCATCACTTTTTTTCCCCCACTGTAGAACTATATGGGATATTTTAGATCACATTTAATTGATTTGGAGTCTGTGAAAGACAGGAATAGGGATCTTTGAGCAGTTTTCACATACTAATTAATATATCCAATTTCTATGATTCACCTTGGAATTCTATCAACATGTGATAATACTCATCATTTCATATGGACCAGAAGTTATGATATGTTTTCAGTTAATAAAATCTAAAGAATGATTAATAAATGCCATTTGTTTAGGAGATTGAATCTTTCAGAAATGTGGTCCTTTGGAGGATAATATAAGAACATTTGGTAGACAGGTTTGGAAGTCACCGCACTAATAGATAAGAGCAGTAATTCTTGTAGTTAATACTATTTGAGAGTGGTGATCATGCCATCTAATGATTCTGCCTCCTGTCTTCCATTAACTAACCTTTAATCAGAGCTATCACAAAAGAAAAAACAAATACATGGCTTTGAGCTCTAGAACCTTTTTACTTTTGCTCCTCTGTCCTCTGGAGCATCTAAACAGTCTTTTCTTTGGTAATTAAGAAGGAAGAGATCCCACAAATAAAATACTAAAAGCTTCACTAATGGAGTTGATTTATCAGTATTCCAAAATATCAAGTGTCCTAGAAACATTTCGTCATAAAAGGTAAATTACAAAAAACCAAGATCTACTATTCCTCCCTCCCTCCATCTTTCTCTACCCCTCTCTCATTCTCTGTTGTTTTCTCTCATTCTCTTGCTCTCATTTTCTCACTGTCTCTCTCATTCTCTGTCTCCCCTTTCCTTCTCTCTCTGTCTCTCTCTGTCTCTTTCTTTCTCTTTCTCTCCCATGGTTTGCATTTTAGCTGTGTCTCCTTTATGCAAACACAAAGTAAGAAGTCATGTTTGCTCCAGGTTGCCATGGAAATGTTGCAAATAGGCCTTTTAAAGAAACTGGCCTGATCCATTAGTGAAATCACACCCAGACCTTCTAAGATTGGTAATTTAGGGAAAGTTTCTACATAGATATTATGGCTCAGAACTCTGAAGTTTTAGCTACCCCTGTCAACCTAAACTTCTGTTCTCCTACAAATCATCTTCCTCTATTGTGTCTTCTTAAAGATTTGGGTGTAATTTTATTACAGGAAAGGAGGGTAGGTTTCTTCGGACTTCTCTTATGATTTGATTTCTTTTCTTTTAGCCCACAGAACAGAATATCTTCTGTAACTTCCAGTATGGTCTTTCTCAGAGCAGAAAACAGGGTACAAATTAGAGTCTTGGGCATATAAAATCTGGCTTGAAGGGAAGCAAAAGTGTTTTGAAGTGAGAGGTAAGCAGTCTTAACTCCTATAAGAGAATGCAGATAGGAAAAGATGAAGGTTTTTCTCTGACCAAAAAGAGTTTGTCTCCACCGTCTTGGCACCAGAACAAAGCAGTTGAAGAGAGGCACCAGCCTCTGGATGGTTGGGGGAGAGGTGGGTCATATTTTTCCTGGCCTCTAGAAATGGTGTGAGAGAAAATACTCGGTACTGATGTGGCCCCAAGTGGGAAGGAATTTGATGTCCTGTATAGCAGCAAGGAAGTGCAACTTCAGGAAGGCTCAAGCTTCAGTTAGAGGTCTAACACTAGTAGTGGCTTCTTCCATGCACTGTAATGGGCAGCTGTTTCCCCACTCTCAAAAATATGTTCTGAAAGTCTAGGCACTGGAGATACAGTCATGAAGAGACATAGTCCCTACCCCACTAGAGCTTACAGCCCTACTGGGGAGGGGACAATTTTCAAAAAAAATAGCTAAGAACATGTCATATAATAACTGTGAAGGAAATCAACAGATAATAATGATGGAGAGGATACTTATGATTGGATAAGAGGGTAGAAGACCTCTTTGAGGAGATAACATTTAAACTGAGCCTTATAGCTGGGATAGATGTAGGCACACACCAAGCCAGGAGAGAAAGGGTGTTATAGGTAAAGGAAAAAGTGAGTTCAAAATCCCTGAGATTAGGAAGAGTTTGGCTTTTCTTAGGAACCAAGGAAAAACATGAGTGTTGTGAGATGTCAGCAGAGGCCAGATCACTCAAAATGAGATTTATAGGCCATAGTAAGGAATCTGAATTTTATTCTGAGTGCAGTGAGAGGCCATCAGAGATTTTTAAGGGGGTGTAATTGATCGGATTGTGCTTTAACAAAATTACTGTCTGCAGAGTGGACAATGAATTGTAGGAGTTCAAGAGTGGAAACAGGGAGACTAGTTAGG
Organism: Pteropus medius; assembly: GCF_902729225.1. Lineage (NCBI taxonomy): Eukaryota > Metazoa > Chordata > Mammalia > Chiroptera > Pteropodidae > Pteropus > Pteropus medius. The sequence goes on from NW_024350323.1 coordinate 1,077,350, forward strand.
AGGCAACTGCTTTTCTCAGAGAGATCATATGGTGTTGAATTAGGATGGTAACAATGGAGAATGAGAGTAGTGGAAGGATTTGTGTTATAATTTGAAAATAGAGTCAACAAGGCTTGCTGATGGATTGGATGTGGAGGTAGAGGAAAGGAAAGAAGATTATTTTCTCTTTCTGGTTTTCCTATCTGGGTAGATCAAAAATAGAATGTTGGAATGGTGGTGGTTAGGACTAGCGGGTCCACAAAAGAAAAGCCTGAACGAGGCAGGCAGAGCCCTGGAATTGACCAACTAACAGCAGTCAATTCAACAGCTGCCATGCTGGTAAGGAGGGCAAGTGCAGGAGGAGGGAAGTAGCTCCTTGGGAACTGAAGGTGAGAAGCTGCTTAGCTCACTCCTGTGGTGGTGGAGAGGGCAGTTGGCAGATACAGAAGAGATCCTGCCTGACCCAGGAGAGAATGGGAAAACCTGGAGTTCCAGGATTTGAGAGGAGGATTTCAGCTTTTCTAGGTTCCTTCACTGTGATAAAGATACCTTGATTTTAGCCTCAGGCTAATTAGGATCCAGGGATTCACCTATTGAAGCTGTAATAGAAAAGTCTTTGGAAATGAAAACCACACTCTTCTGCTTATGAAAGGGAGTTGATAGGTAAAGGGACAACAAATTAGGTGATTTGAAAAGTTCTGTTCCTGCTCATCCCTCAGGAGTGTGCAAAGCTTTATTACTAAGGAATATGTTAAAAAGGCCTGTCCTATGATTAGTTATGTGTGCATTATGTAAACAACAGTAGAATCAGTGATGCTGATTGCCTTTAAAGAAGTGTAGTTTTAATATTACTTTTTTAAAAAAAAAGAAAAGGAAAGTAGGGAGTCTTTAGGATAATTGATAAACCAACAACCACCATTTGACTGTCTCCTTAGTAAAGACAGCATACTGTATTGGCTAAAAACAAGGACTCTTGAGCTGCCTAGGTTCTAATCTCTGCTCCACCACTCACTTGCAGTATGATCTTTGGGTCAGTTAATTAACATGATCTAAGCCTAAGGTTTTATCAGCCATAAAATGAAGATAATAGAACCTTCGTCATAATGTTGTATTGATGAGTAAATGTGTTGATATCGATAAAGTGCTTAAAGCAGTATCCCTATTAGTGCTTGCTAAATAAGATTAAATAAACAAACATTTGGATAGAAGGCTAATCAAACAGTGCAAGACTGGCCCAGAATATTAGGTCATTGAGTAAAGTAGGCAGAACAGAGAAAGCAATCAGCTGGGAGTTGAAACACAGGTTTACATTGGCTCTGAAGTAGGACCAGAGGTGCCTGTTATGGCATGATAAGTCTTTTCCTGGCTTCAGGACAGGAGCTGATATAGGCCCCAAGGCAGGTAAGGAATTCCTAGATTGTCTAAGAACACTGAACTATATCAAATATTGAGATAACTCTCTGCTGACATACGATCTAATAGGATATTAGTCTTTGAAAACACTGTTATCCAAAGTTTAATATGACGGCAAATGTGTCGTTTTAGAAACCGTTCCTCTTATTAGGGTTTCCTTTTTTTCTTTGTTTGCGTGTGGGAATGGGGTGCTATCACTTCTGTCAGTAGAATGGATGAAGTAAAAAAAAAAAAAAACCCTTTCTCTTATAGTTTTTTTCTTGGAGAAGAGATGGATTTTCCCCTATTAACCAAGATATTTCCTCTATCACTCCCATTTTTTCCCCAAGTATTTCCACCAAAAAAAAAAAAACTTATAATTGCATTCTTTATATGTTAGAGGAACTACCAAGTGAGGCTTTGTGAGCATCAAATGGCAAAAATCAGTTTCTGTGGATGGATCAGTTTAGTAATTATAAGCAGCACATTTATCTTATTCCGTCTGTGGGGTGCAGCAGAATTAAGGCCCTTTTTAGAGTTAAAGGGCTGCATGGATTTAGAGAGATCTCATCCATCTTCCTTTCTCTAGGCTCAACTCTATCTAAACCTTTCTAGGAAGATGAGCATGTTATTTTTAAAGAGCCTTTGGGAATGAAATTTTGTAACCTTTTTCTAAGTCATTTCTGTGTTTAGGACTTCCACTGTCAGGACATTTTTCCTTTTATTCAAATAAACTCCCATTACAAAAACAAAGATATTTCCATCCCCTCTTGGAGGCTCTGTAGTGATGGTACTTTGTTGCGCTGACATTACTACAAATCTATACAAGCAAATGTTTTTGTTTTTTTTTTTCCTGGCTCTGATTCAGTAACAGCTAGTTTATAATGTGACTGTCTGGTTTTGTGTCTGTTTCATGGGACAAAGAAGAGGATAAACCTGGAGAAGAGGTGAGAAGTTTGCTTTTATGACCTTTACTCATTACTGCTAGGTTGTGATCATTTGCTAATTTGCCATTAACAGCATGAGGTGAACTCCCTTATTTTCTGGTCCTATGGATTGGGAATGTGATTCTAGCAATACACCAATCATAAAAAAAAAAATACTCAAAGAAACAGGAGGATTGGTTGAAGGGACATCAATTAGTGATAAATTCTTACCTGTATTTAACATGAGTCCCTTTTCTCTTTCCCAGTGTCGTGTTAGTCTCCTGGTTCCTTTGATTTTCTCACTTTTCTGAATGAATTGCATGAAAAAGTCCTGGGAGATCCTGCTGGACAAAGAAGAAGCTAGTTAAGCTATGTCTCTTTAGTAATTAAAGGGCATGCTGCAAATAATTTAGTAATTAAAGGGGTGCTGACCAACCTTGGATGATCAAGTGTGATAGCTCAGTGTTAACATTTATTGAGCCAACTTAATTCCAAAGTTGAGAATTAGTTGAAATCTCTCTTTTTTGAATAGTGTTGATTGTATGATTCCAAGAATTTAATGTTAAATCATCTTAACCCAATGTATCTCTTTCAGGAGGCAAAAAGATTATCATCTGGTCTACATTAAAGACTTATTGTAGTCCCTACTTCTTTCTTTATAACTGAAAAGATATCCTAACTTTATTCCAGCAGATACTATGTTAGCTGCTTAATTTAACAGCGACATGTTCATAAGGAAGAAAATCTTACACATGTAATTCTGCAGGCATGGGCACTATAAAACATTGTGAACAGAAAACTGAACTTTCATAATAAAGCTATTGTAGATATTGTCTCAAGATGTCATTTCAATAATCTAAATCTTAATCATCCTGACTTCACCTATCATATCATATTTTATTTTCTGTTAGCCACACACCTCTGAAATGTTCACTAAGGGGCAGTGGTGATGGAATCTACACCTGTCCCGGTATGTTTGCACTGCCAGGTATTGATGGAAGAATAAGTTTAACATACTTTGTGCAAGGATCTGCACATGGAGTCAGTCTTTCTATGGAATATACTATATACAGATATGAACACAACAGTGTCTTTTCCTATGGAGTCATCATTCTCAAGCAATTTGTCTCATTTTTGTTGTGTGTCACTCAAGTAGGATTTATACTGAATTATACTTTAGATGCTAAAACAATTCATGTTTATATCCCTCCAATTCTACTACTGCCATATGCTCTTCTTTGGAACTTTCCTTTAAGACTACTTGTAAATGCCAGGTACAGTATTTAGAATGTGTCCATTTTCGTTTGTATATACAAAGAGCAAGGGTTAGGCATTGTGATTCATCCAGATAATTGAGCATAAGCCTCAAATTCCAGTGGGGTAGGAAGTAAGACTATTGCCCATAGATTGGATGAAATAGGAATCTTGGATGAAATGCTCCGGCGATATAAACTAGATTTTCCTAGAGAAAGAAGATTCAGTGTCAAGGTGTTACGTCTCTGTCTTTAGAAAGAGCTAGTTTGGCAATCACAGTTTACAGATTATCCTAGTGTACTTGCTTCTCCCTCTTTCATTGCCCACATTTTGGCTTTTTCATTGTTGCTTAGACCTTGAGATAGCATTTATATTCAGCAATTTTTTTTGAGAAAATGCTTAAGTATAAACTTAAAGAGACAATTTGTCAAAAAAAAAAAAGATACCACATCTTTTTATTTTCATATCGATACTTATGAAACCAATTGCTGCTGAGGTTGGAAATTGGGATTATATCTGACTCCTGATTTCACATAAAAATTTATGTACTATCTCATCTGTTTATCTTCTAATGCATTTTAATTTTTAGATCTTCAAGTCATTAAACATTTACAGTAATTGAAGAATGAGATGTATTATTCAGGGGAAATCAGTGACTTTATTTTCTTAACCAGCATCGTTCTACTGATATAGCATTCTAACTAATGGTAGCTGGAATATACTCCATTACAAGTGGGCTAGTGTCATTTTTCTGTACCCCAGGATTATCTGTGTAAGATTATCTGTATATTAGCCCAAAGGAAAATGGCTTAGTGTTTTACTTTCATAGCAGCCTCTTGGAAAGTATTTAACTTGATACTGTTATTTGTAAAAAATAGAATGAAGCAGGATGAAGCATGTACATTCAAATGTGTAGCTGACAGCACTCTTGAAAGCAGAAAGTGCTAATTTTTTTACTCTAAAAAAAAAACTGGAAGAGGGCCCCGAATAATTCAGGGGAAGAAAAATGATGCCCAAGTGCAATCACATGACTCAGTGGATAATTCCAGTGAAACCCAGGAAGAACCGTATTAGTGATAGTCTGTAAGTATACACAGTACTTTATAATAGGTTGATTGCACTAAACAAAGAAGAAAATCCTTTCTCTGAGGAGCTTACAATCTAAAGACACAAGTTGATGCGGTGCAATATGGAATGAGAACAATAAGTGAGCCCCATGGTGGGTGGTCTTCATAGCTGAAATGCTTCAAAAACAAGTGCATTCTTGGAAAGGTGGAGGTTGGAGAGGGAGTGGCCCAGGTGTGCAAAGAAGTAGCAGGCTGTTCTTTTGGGACTGGGGGGGCAGGTAAGTAAAAGGAAGGGAGAGTTGGATCTTGTGTCTGAAAAGAGGTTCGACATAAGAATAGGTAAAGAGTCCAGACTGCCATTGGCATGGTAGAGCTTGGTGATTTAGAGAGCAAGGTAAAATGCCAGCAGAGGAGGATTTAGAGCGTTGGGGGAGGTAAACAACATACCATATAAAACTCTGTTACAGCAAATACCACATTTTTAAAGACCCAGATCTGGAGAATGCTTCTTGCAACATGTTCTTGCCAGTGTAAATAGCTTCTACAATCGAGAAAAGAATAGTCCAGAATGGTTTCAAGGAGATATTGTATGTGAAAGAGCTTTGTAAGCAGCAAAACAGTATAAATGTAAGTCATCGTCATATTCTGCTTAGCTTTGATTTTATTAAATTTTTGTTTGGTAAAATACTTTAAGACAAAAAGTTTGCATTAGAACTTCATTTTTTCACAGATGTTGTCAGGAACAGATTTTTAAATAAATGCTTCATTTGTTTCCATGTTAGTTCATTACAAAGTCACATAGTAAATGTTCCCCAAAGGGCTCTGCCTACTTTCTTTACAATTGAACTAATGTCGATCTTCACATAGTGAACATCCTTATTCTTCTCTCCTTCCTGCCCCCTTTTGCTACCCAGCCTCTTTTCTACTTCTGTTCATAAGGTATTTTCCTTAGTCTCACAATACCATTTGCCTCATTGTAACAATGATTTGAGTTAGTTTACTGAGAAATTACTATCATAACAAGATTAACTAATTGGCTGAGAAATGAGTGTAAAGAGAAAATAAATGTAAGAAACTAAAATGAGGTCATGTTAAGGTTTACACCAAGTCAACAGCATTAGGGACTTCATAGTTGTGCCCTAAGTTTGTCTTTGAGTGTCTTAGCAGACAGATCAAGGAGGGAAATATTAGCTGTAAGATTTGCAGGTGTCCATAAGGTAAAATGAACCGAGTTCTCAGAAGCAGCACAGATTTTTCCTGAAACTTGTGACAAATTCCTCCCATGGGTTTTTATAAATGCCAGTTTGGTGAGTTTGGATTTTATCCTGAGGGTACTGGGAAGCCAGTGAAAGTTTTTGATCCAGGGGATGATATACACAAAGTTGTATTTAGAGAAGGTATATAAAAATTCAAAGGAGTGAAGGAAAACTAGATATAGAAGAACCAGTTAGAGATGGGTTCTAACAGTCTGGACAAGGAGGTATGGGAAGGAATGGCAAGGAAAGGAAAGCTGTAAGGGAGGTGGGAATGTGAACAGAGTCATTGCTCAGACATGAATGGAAAAGGAGTCTAGGATGCCTGTAGGGTTCTGGTCTACTTAGAATGATAGTACCGTAATTACTTGCAAATATAAGAGGAAGAGAGATGTGTTCAATTAGAAAGCACAGTAAGGAAAAAGCTAAGATAACCACTGTGTATTCTTATAATCATATTTTGGAGCAAGCAGAGCAAAGAAACTGGAAAACTACCATTTATTTAGCATTTTATGTTCTAGGAAGTGTTTTTATATACAGTATCTTATTTTATCATCATTACAATCCTGTGGGGGAAGTAGTAAGTATCCACACTTTACAGATAAAAAAAAAACCCTAAGATTCGATGATTAACTGGTGCATCTAAAACCATATAACTAGTAAGTCTTGGTTTTTCCCCCTACTCTATCACACCACCTCAAGAAGGCCTTCTGCTAAGAGCTATTGGTATACAATATTACCAAATGACAAAAACAGGACAAAGTTAGAATTTTGCCGTCTTTATGGACCTCAGTTCCTTGGTTTGCTTTACTACAATTGTTCCACCGAAGACATTTGCTATGAATAGAATTATTTGTCCCTACACTAAATATCCACAGACTGCTATGCTTGTAAAATTTCCTATCTGCTCTTTATAGTTCTTTAATCTCTTTCACTGCTGTCAGCTGTTATGACTTGATGGCTTTGGCAGCTCCCCTACTCCTAATCGGTTGTGCCCCTGGAAACCAGATAAATATGCTTGTCACTTATAATTTTAAGAGTAATACGCATTTTAAAAAGGACATAGGGGATCCTCTTATGAGAACCTAACCATCATGTTTTGTTACATGTTTTTATGAGTAAGAACATAAATCTGAATGCTTGATCATCCTTAGAACATATATATTTTTGTCTGTCTTCTACGTTATTGACTAATTCTGGATAGTTGAAGGTGCTAGATAAGTTACCTAGAAAAATGAGGTGTTGGCATATAGATTTATTATGTAACTCCTGACCCTTACTTTTTAAAAACAGATGTTATTGTTGGCAACAGGGAAATGTAACAATGCTTTTCAAACAGGAGGTTGTGAATTTTTGGTGAATAGCAATCTAGTTATCGAAGGTTTAGAATGACTGCCCAATCCCCTTTATTCCACAGTGACTTATAACTACTTCTCTCAGTCCCCAATTCCTTCTGCTGGAAAGCTTGCAGACATTCTCTTTTGTCTCCAATAAGTCTTCCCTCCAGAAATAGTCACAGAAGCCCTCTCCTGGTTCCTTTGTGTCTCCCATTTCCCCTCTGCAAGGGAGGCTTTTAATAAAGATTTATTGACTATCCACAGGGGCATTGTTCGGGTAGGAAGCACTGCACTTCTCAGTTTGAAATCTGTGTGTCCAGCTGGCTGAATAAAGCATTTCATGACACGTGGTCCAGTATGTTCATAATTCAGATGTGTGGACTGTCGATAGCCCAGGCTTCTTGAGCACCCCATCTCCAAACAAATGTTTTTTTTTCCAAAACTACTTTTCAAATTAATTTTTAAGATGATAGACTATCAGTGACATTCATTAAGCAACCTGAATTTGGTGGAAATGATAGAGAAGGAAGAGGAAAAGTGATTTCCCTTACATTCTGCTGAAGGATAAAATTAACAAAAGTTGATGTCGTTAGAACTCAGCAAGGTCAATAACTAAAACAGTTGGCCTTTCAAATGTTGGTAGGTAAGATTATATTCTTTATGGTGTTGGGAAGGGAAGGTGTTTTCTTTGCACAGGTGCTTTGGAACAAAGGAGCTACTTTCATTATTAGCTATAAATACCACCTAGTGCACAGAAAAATGGGAATGATTTTAAATTAGCTGTGGTCTGTGGAAAATACAGCTGTGATTATAGTATCTTATTGCTCTGAAATGGGCTTTGGTAGAAGGTTTTTGGTTTGATGCTCTTTGAAACCCATGACTGAAGGTAAGATTTACAAAGATGGTTGGTAGGATACAATTCCTGATGCCCTTACCTGAATGCATGTGAGGCATGAAAGTATTTTCTAGAATTAGGCAGGGTATCTAGAAATAAGCATTGATGAGCATGAGGGAGATTTCCTAGAAGCTCTTGGGCTTTAGTAGTTGTCCTCCTTTGCATGTCAGTATATCCATTGTAGACTGACCTTTCAGACAGAGAGAAATTTACTTTTCATGTTTTTGCTTTTGTATCTAAGTATATATTACAGGAACATACATTGGTGGGCATTCAAATGTCTCCGATGAGATGTTTATTGGTGAATGAAAAATGTTTTCTGAAGGGAGCAAGTGGTATGCTCTCTAACAGTAATTGGATTTATCAGTTTGAAAACATGACAATGCAACTGAAATATCTAGATTGAATGGAAGGCTATGAATTATGGCTACAAAATGCTGCAACTGCTCCTTTATGTGACTTCAACTTTGGCAGTATAATGAAGGTAAATTATTAAACATTTAAACAGCCTCACTTACTGAATTAAACCAATCAGTGGCTTGATGTGTTATGTTTGGACCTAGCACTAGAATGGCTTCAGTTGGTACAGTGCTTGTGAGCACTGAGGTCAACCCCTGAAATTTGAGGGACGTTATGCAAATTTCCCCAGAACAGCATAGTTTCAAATTCTCTATCCGATGCATCAGTTAGCTTCAGTGCCCTCTGGCTAAACAAAATACGATGATGGGTGAGTATCTGGCATAAAATTTAAAATAAACCAACGAGCTTTGAGATTTTAGGCTTTAATTGCCTTTCATCTGTCAATCACATTGGGCTTTCCTTTAGAAAATCAGACTAAATTCACTTGCCAGAGTCTGCAGGGAAACTGCTACAATAAATCTTGTTTAGGTATCAGTAGATATAATAGGGACAAGCAATGAGCTAGCCAGAAAGCGAGTGGTAGGCAGAGGAAAGAGTTTTTGAGCTGAGAAGGGAATAATGAGATTAGACCAAAAGGAAACTTATATCCCTCCTTGTCTTTCCTCTCTGCCGCTACATTGGTTTAGTATGGACCTTTGCTTGTAGGATCTCCTCTTATTCTGCCTTATATTAGCTTCCTTCCACTGCTACCACCCCCGTTCATTCCTTCCTTTTGAGACCCTCTATCCTAATGGAAATTCCCTATTAGAATATGACATAATACCTTCTCTTACATAATAGGAGAAAGACACCAAGGAAAACTTAGTTTTTATTTGTATATTTTTGTTGTACTTTTAAAAAATACTTTCTACTTTCCTCTCCTTACCTTTATTGATGCTACCCAAATAAAACCTTTATCAGATAATCTCTTCTCCCATATTTTACGAAAAGATCTATTATAAATGACTGGAGCTGAGGTCATTGTGTTTATCCAAGGAACAACATTCTCTGGATGGCATCTTGATCACTCTGACATCTTGTCACCTGGGGTGGCATCCCAGGGTATTTATAATCTTATCAATGGTTAGCATGAAATTCTCAAACCAAAATTAATTTGAAGTCACTTTAACTTAAAACGATTTCATAAGATCCCCAAATCAAATTGTCATAGGCATGGCACCACCTGACAATTAGAAAATGCAGCTTTGGAATAGTGGGTTTTAAACTATTTCATTTCTAAAGGAAACAAAATTCTATCGACACTCCATTTACCAAACAGCTTGAATTCTGTTCTCCTTTAGTCCTCCCACCAAAGAAAAGTTTTCTACGTCTGTGAGAGAATGTAACAACAGTGACATGCATAAGAAGGGAACTGGCTTACCTGTTCATTTATTCTACAGATATATATTAAGAGCCTACTACATTGCCAGCATTGTTCTATCTGCCTTGTTATCCAAAAGATAATGTTCCCTATTTTGAAAATGCCCACTCTCTAGTGACGAATAACCTATAGTTAAATTAGAGTAACCCTCAGTTCCACTTCTCTTTGATAGTCAATGATTTGGTACTATGTAGTTTGGATGATTACAAAGTATAGCGCTTTAGTTCTCTCACTCTAGGATGTCTCTATAGCCTGCAGAATCTTACCTATCATTCATAACCATCATTCATGCCTATTGAATTGTGCTTCTAGTTGTTTCCAATGTCTTCATTTTCATTTCTTTTTAAATATTCTATATTAAAATAATTTATTATCAGCAATTTAACATAAATTATAAAACAATTAATATAAATTATATTTTAAACTAATATAAATTTTAATATAAAATACCAGAAGTTGCAAAAAAATAGTACAAAGAGGTATGGTATACCCTTCACCCATTTCCCCCCAATGGTTACATTTTATATAACTAGAATACAATATAAAAACTAGGAAACTGACATTGGTATAATGTATGTATATAATTCTATGTCATTTTATCACATGTGAAGGTTCATGTGACCAATCAGGCAACAGAACTATTCTATTGCACTTTAGATTCAACCCCACCTCCTCCCATCCTTAACCCTTGCAACTACTAATCTGTTTTACATCTCTAAAATTTCATCATTTCTATAATATATAAAATAAATCATACAGTATGTAACCTTTTGAGATTGACTTTTTTTTCACTGAGCATAATACTCTTGAGCTACATCCAAGTTTTTGTATTTCTGAGTAGTATTCCCTGGTATGGATGTACCACAGTTGGTTTAACCTTTTCACCATTTTATTACTCTGTTTCCAAATTCACTGATTCTTTCATTTGTTCTTCTTCTTCTACTGTTTAGCTCGTCCATTGTGTTTTCATTTGGCTATTGTATTTTTTTAGTTCAAAAAATTTTATCTGGTTATTTATACCTTTTTCTTTACTGAGACTATTTTTTCATTTGTTTCAATTGTGTTCATGATTGCTCCCTGAATAATTTTATGATATCTGATTTAAAATTCTAGTCAGATAATTCTAATCTCTTGTCATCGCAGTATTGGAGTCTGTTGATTAGCTTTTCTTTTTCGAGTTGAGGTTTTCCTTGTTTTTTTTTTTTTTGTATCACAAATGATTTTTAATTGAATCCTGGACATTTTGGGTATTATGCTATAAGTTCCGAATCTTATTTAAACCTGATTTAGCAGGCCTTCAGACATGGCCTCTGTGGGAGAAGGTGATACTACCTGGTTCCTACAGTATGGACATCTATATTCCCCCACTCAATCTTTCTTGCCATTTTAGTCAGAGAGAGGATGCCTCATTATTGCTAGGCAGAGGTAGGAGTTCAGGCTCCCCACTAGGCCTCCACCGACACCACTCTGGCAGAGAAGGGGAGAAGTGCCTGTTTAGCATTAGGTGGGGGTGGAAGGCCAGGTTTCCCAAATAATTTGTGACACCAAGGAGGGGAGAAATCTCATAACTGCCAGTTGAAGACGAAGGTCCCAGCCCCGATTCAGTCTACTCTGACACCTCCCCAATTAGAGGTAGTAGGGGTACCTCCTTATAGCTGGGTTAAAGTAGAAGTCTAGGTTTTCCACTTGGCTTTTGCTGAATGTGATGTGGGTAGGGACACAGTTTTACCTATGGTGTTTGGGTGGGGTAGGGAGGTGATTGTCTAAAAGTGTTCTGTCTTGCTAGTCTGCCATTTTCCTGGTCCTTTGGCTAGATAGAGCTGGTTTTACTTGGAGCTTGATGTTAAGCACTTAGAAATCCTTAAAAGTAGTAACATAGTTGCAAATAACATTGTGATTGTGTTAACTGCCATTATTTTTTCTTACAGTTTCTTAACATTTTTATTGAGGTATAATTGACATACATTAAACACATTTAAAGTGTACAGTCTGATGCATACACCTATCACCACAATCGAGATAATGAACATATCCAACATCCCCCCAAATTTCCTGGTACTTCTTTGTCTTCCCTCCATCCCCTACCCACCCACCTGTTTCTCTCCCAGGCAATTACTAATCTGCTTCTTGTCACTCTAGATTTATTTGCAGATTCTAGAATTTTCTATAAACGGATTCATACAGTATGAACTCTTTATCTGGCTTCTTCAACTCGGCATAGTTATTTTCCTATAAATCCATTTTGTGTGTATAGTTCATTCCTCTTTTATTCGAGTAGTATTACATCGTATAGATGTTTGATGATTTGTTTTTCCTTTCAACTATTGATAGACGTTTGACCACTTTTTAGCGATTACATACAAACTACTATGAACATGTGTGTGCAAGTGTTTCTGTGTACATGTGCTTTCATTTCTCTTAGATAAATGGATAGTGGAATGTCTGGGACATAGAGTAGGTATGTACTTACCTTTTCAAGAAATTTAAAACTTCCAAATTTCACACTACCACTAGAAATGTATGAGAGTTTCAGTTGTTCCACATCCTTGCCAAGACTTACTATAGTGAGGTATTTAAATTGCAGCTATTCTAGCGGGTGTATAGTATTATGTCATAGTAGTTTTACTTTGTATTTCCCTGATGGCTAATGATATTGAACATCTTTTCATGTGCTTATTTGCCATACAAATATATTCTTTGGTGAGGTGTCTCTTGTGCCTACTTTTTATTAAGTTCTTCATCATCTTATTATTGAGTTGTAAGAGTTCCTTACATATTCTAGATACAAATCTTTTCTCAAATGCATGTTTTGCAAATATTGCTCTCAATCTGTGGCTTGCCTTTACATTTCCACAGTGGTATCATCTGAAGGGCATACACTTTTTATGTTGATGAAATTCAATTAAATGATTTTTACCTTTTATAATTTGTGGATTTATGTCATATTTAAGGGATCTTTGCCAAACTCAAGGACACTGAGATTTTCTCCTGTGTTTTTGTCTAAAAGTTTTATAGTTTTAGCTCTTATATTTAAGTCTATGATTCATATTGACTTAATTTTGCATACAGTGTGTAGTAAGAGTCAAGGTATATTTATCTTTTGCATATTGATATCCATTTCTTTCTGCACCATTTGTTGAATAAACAATCCTTTTGCAATATATTGCCTTGTTGGCACCTTTGTTGAAAATTAATTGACAATATAAGAGCAGGTCTATTTCTGGACTCTATGATGTTTCACTGATTATTTTGTCTTATCTTTACACAATAATATACTGTCTTGATTACTGTAGTATTACATTAAGTCCCAAATGAATTAGTGTAAGTCCTTCAGCATTGTTCATTTTCAAAATTGTTTTGACTGTTCTAGGTGTTTTACATTTGCTTATAAATTTTAGAAACAAATTGTTAATTTCTACAAACCTTTCTGTTTGTGGATTTAATTTGTTCCTCTTTTACTACTTACTTAATATAGGAAACTGAGATTATTGATTTGAGAACTTTCTTGTTCTTTTCTAATATAGGCATTGAATGCTATGAATTTCCTCCAAATTATTGATTATGATATATATATATATATTCATCATCATTCAAGTCTAAATATTTTTCTAATTTCCCTTTCAATTTCCTCTTTGACCCATGAATTAGTTAGAAGTACATTATTTAATTTCCAATTACTTGGTGATTTTCCAGACGTATTTCTGTTCTTGATTTCTATTTTTAATTCCATTGTAGTGAGAAAATACTTTGTGTGACTTGACCCTTTTAAATTTATTGAGACTTTTTTTATGGCCCAGAATATAATCTATCTTGGTAAATGTTTTTTGTATAGGTGATAAAATGGGCTCTCTTCAAATGCTTAGTGCAGTGTTCTATGAATATCAATTAGTTCACCTCGGTTGATAGTGTTTGCAAAGTCTTCTATTCCTTTACTGATTTTCTATCTACTTATTCTTTCAATTATTGAGGAAGGAGTAATGAATTCTCTGAGTATAATTGTGCACATGTCTATTTCTCCTTGCAGTTCTATCAGTTTTTTGTTTGTTTGTTTGTTTATGTATTGTAAAGTTCTGTCATTAGGTGCATAAGCATTTAGAATTGTCCTTTTTATGAACTGACCCCTTTATCACTATGAAATGACCATTTTTGTCCCTGGTTATATTCTTTGCTATAAATACTCCAACTTTCTTTTGAGTAGTGTAAACATGATATTTTTTCTATTCTTTTACTTTTAACCTATTTGCGTCTTTATATTTAAAGTGTAGTTATCATGTAGTCAAGTCTTGCTTTTTCTTCTAGTCTGATAGTCTCTACCTTTTAATTAAGGTGTTTAGACCACTTACATTTAATGTGATCATTGATACAAATAGGTTTAAGTCTGTCATCTTGTCATTTGTTTTCTATTTCTCCCATCTATTCTTTGTACTCTTTTCCCTCTTTTTCTGCTTTCTTTCAAATTAAATGAATATTGTTATGATTCTATCGCATTACCTTAGTAGGTTTGTTTAGCTATAATTCTGTTTTATTACTTTTGTATTTGCTTTAGGGGTTATAGTATACACAGTAAGAAAAAATTATATTTATCCATGTAATTACCATTTGGTACTCTTTATTCCTTTGTATAGATCTATATTTCTGTCTGCTGTCATTTTACTTTTTCCTGAAGGATGTACTATAACATTTCTTGTACTGTGGATATGCTAGTAATGAATTCTTTCAGCTTTTATATCTCTGAGAAAGTCTTTATTTCATCTTTTTTAATTAAAATAATCTTTTTCATTTGGAGATAATAGTAGATTCGTATGCATATATAAGAAATAATACAGAGAGATCCTGTGTACCCTTTACTCAGTTTCCCCAAGAGTAACATCATGCAAAACTATAAGACAATATAACAACCAGGATGTTGATATTGATATGGTAAAGATATAGAAAAATTCCATTACCATTAGGATCCCTCCTGTTGCCCTTTTATTAGCCACAATCACTACCGCTCCCCTATACCCAACTCATGGCAACCAGTAGTTTATTCTCCATCTCTACAATATTCTCATTTCTAGAATGTTATATAAAAGGAATCATACAGTAAATGTCCTTTTGAGATTGGCTTTTTAAATTCAGCAGTTTCAAGTTGTTATTTGTATCAATGGTTCATTCTTTTTATTGCTATAGTTTAACCATTCACATGTTGAACAACATCTGATCTGTTTGCAGTTTGGGGCTATAATTAATTAGACTGATAGGAACATTTGTATACAGGTTTTCATGTGAACATGCGTTTCCATCTCTCTGGGATTATTGCCCAAGAGTGTAATTGCTGGGTTGTCTGGTGGTCACAAGCTTAGTTTTATAAGAAACTGCCAAATTGTTATCCAGGCTAGCTGTATCATTTTTCGTTCCTACCAGCAATATATGAATGATCAAGTTTTCCACATTCTTGGCAGTATTTGGTGTTACCATTAATTTTTTATTTTAGCCTTTTGGATTGGTGTGTAATCACATCTCATTGTGGTTTGAAGTTGCATTTTTCTGATAGCTAATGAGGTGAAACATCTTTTGATGTTCTTATTTGCCATCTGGATATCTTCTTAGGTGGAATGTCTTTCTCTTCATGTCTTTTTCTCATTTTCTAATTGAATTATTATTTTGTTTAACCATTGCATTTTGAAAGCTCCTTATATATTTGACATACTAGTCCTGTGTTAGATATGTGGTTGCAGATATCTTCTCTTTGTCTATAGCTTATCTTTTCATCCACTTAGGAGTGTCTTTTGAAGAGCAAAAGATTTAATATGGATGAGGTACAATTTACCACTTTTTAAATAATGGGTCATGCTTTTAGTGCTAACTGTAAGAACACATTGCTTAGTCCTAGATTCTGAACATTTGCTCCTGTTTTTTCCTAAAGGTTTTGTAGTTTTACATGTTATACTTACGTTCATAATCCATGTTGACTTAATTCTGCGCAAGGGTGAAGTTTAGTTCAATGTTGATTTTTAAAAAATCTGTGGATATTCAATTACTCCAACATCATTTGTTACATTGAAACTGCTTTTGCTTCTTCATCAAAAAATCAGTTGTACCATAAAAAGTAATGAAG
Organism: Pteropus medius; assembly: GCF_902729225.1. Taxonomy (NCBI): domain Eukaryota; kingdom Metazoa; phylum Chordata; class Mammalia; order Chiroptera; family Pteropodidae; genus Pteropus; species Pteropus medius. The sequence goes on from NW_024350323.1 coordinate 1,093,333, forward strand.
TATTTATACATGCTACAACTTGCATGAACCTTGAAAAGATGCTAAGTGAAAGAGCTAGATGCAAAAGGCCATAAATTCTATTAGTCAATATTTTATTCAATTATTCAATATTTATATGAAATGTCTAGAATAAGAAAATCCATAAAGACAGAAAGTAGATTAGTGGTTGCAGTGGCTAATGTGAGAAGAGAGTGGGAAGTGACTGTATTAAGGCATTAGATTTCTTTTAGAGTGATAAAAATATTCTAAAATTTGATACTGGTGATGGATGCACAACTCTGTGACTATAATAAATACCACTGAATTGTACATCTAAAAGAGTGAATTTTATGGTATGTGAATTATCTCAATTATACCATTCTCCGTTTTGTTCTATTGAAGTGTACATGTATCACTGTACCAACACCATACAGTATGATGATGTTAATTATAGGCATTTTGTAGATGTTCTTCACTAAGTTGAGGAACTGTCACTCTATTCCTAATTGCTGAAAGTTTTTTCATGAATGGGTGTTGCATTTTGTCAAATGCTTTTTATGTGTCAGTTGACATGATCATATAATGTTATTTATCCTGTTGATATGATGGATTACCATGTTAATCATATAATCAGTAATATTAATTGATTTTCAAATGTCGAACCATTCCTTGAATACCTGGAATAAGAACTACTTACTCATGTTGTATAATTCATTTTAGGTAATTAGCAACTTTGACTTGCTAATATTTTTTTTATTGAGGTAAAATTCACATAACATAAAATTCACCATTTAAACCACTTTAGGTGTACAATTCAGTGGCTTTTAGTATATTCATATTTTTTGCAACCATCACCACTTTGTAATTTCAGAATATTTTTATCACCCCCAAAATAAACCCTGTAGCCATCAGTCACTCCCTATTTCCCCCTCCCCGCGACCCCTGCAGCCAGTAATCAACTTTGTATCTCTCTAGATTTTGACATTTCATGTAAATGGAATCATATCATACATGGTCCTTTGTGACTGGCTCCTTTCACTTAGCATAATGTTTTCAAGGTTCATCCATATTGTAGCATGTGTCAGAATTTCATTCCTTTTTAAGATTGAATAGTATTCCATTGTGTCAAAATACCACATTTTACTTGTGCATTCATCTGTTGATGGACATTTGTGTCATTTCCCCCGTTTGTCCTTTGTGAATAATACTGCTATGAACATTGGTGTCAAGTGTCTATTTGAGTCCCTGCTTTCTCTAGGAGTGGAATGGCTGAATTATATGGTAATTCTGTTTAACTTTTGAGGACCTACTAGTCTGTTTTCCACAGCGGCTATACTATGTTACAGTCTCACCATCCAATTTCTCCATATCTTCACCAACACTTGTTATTTTTCATTTTTTAAAATAGTACCCATACTAATGACTAGTGTGGTATCTCATTGTAGTTTGATTTAAATTTTCCTAATGATTAGTGATATTGAGTATCTTCCAGTATTTATTGGCCATTTATATATATCATTGTTGGAGAAATTTCTATTAAGTACTTTGTTGATTTTTTAATTGAATTGTTCTTTTGTGTGTTGAGTTGTAAGGATTCTTTATACTTTTTTTGGATATAAAACCCTTATTAGAGATACGATTTTCAAATATTTTCTCCAATTGCATGGGCTGTCTTTTTGCTTTCTCGATAGTGTACTTGGATGTACAAAAGTTTTTGGTTTCTTGGGTGCTGGATATTTTTGTAATCCATTAAATATTCTTTAGCTCTATTCTGGGATGCAGTTAACTTTCTAGGAGACAGTTTGATCCTTTCAGATATTGCTTTTAAGATTAGTTGAATGGGTACAGAGCAGAGCTCAGTCTAGTCCTAATTATTCCCTACTCCTTAAGCAACACGCTATTGGTTACTCTACTCAATGCTTCATGAATTATGAGTTTTTTCCATTCTAGCTGTCACAAGCAGGCATTATTCTTGGACCCTGTGTAATCACACTGTCTGCTGTTATCTTTTATACTTTTAGATGTTTCCCCCCACCCCCGGCCCTGTGTAGTTTCCTCACATTCATGTCATGGCACTGACCAGTAATCTGCTGAATAGTCAAGTGGGAACCTTTATAGATCTCTAGGATTTTCTTTCTGTGCTGCTCTCTCCTCTCTGGTACTTCATACTGTGATTAAGAACAGGATACCTTGGTTTTCTGACTCTCAGCATTGTCTCCTCAACTCAGAGAGTCTACCAACCTCTGCCTGTGTTCTTCCCGCACTACAGTCAGGAAACTCTCACAGCACTAAGCTAGGCAATCATTGGACTTACTTCATTTGTTTCTAGTCTCTCAAGGATCATTTTCCCTTGTTGTCTGCTGTACAGGGTCTTGAAAACCTGTGTTTTATATATTTTGTCTTTTTAAAAAATCTTTACTCTTTGTTTTGATGGTTTCAGGCTGTTACTCCATCTTGGCTAGAAATGAAGCTGTCATATTGTTTTAAATTATGAATTTTTACTGGTTGCTCAGAGAAATCTCTGACTCCAGAGACTTTCCTGAACTTGCACCACCTCAAGTTCTTTAGATATATCACATTTGAAAGGTCAAACATACAAATGTAATAGGGAGATCAATCTAATCATCTCCACTTTGTTCATTTTCCAGCACTACCTACTCAACTAACTAGAAACCTTTGTCCCTCTTCAAAAGACCTCTCTAATTATTATTCTTTGTTAAACAGGCATTAAGGAGTGTGTTGTAGAATGGCATAATTACTCCTGTTGTCTCCTATCTCCCATGGTTAGGATAAGCTCCATGTAGCCTACTTCTCCCAGTAAAATATTATGGCTCCATTATCCATGAACCTAAACTTTTAAAAAACATCATTTATGATTATATTCTGAACCACGTTTTTAGTGCCCACTATGAGAAGAATTCCTTCTGTTTTTGTTAGTGTTTCCTAGACTTCAATTGCTCAAACTTCAAAGAGAATTCCATTCTTCTAGTATTTTTAACTGACATGTTTGGGTTCACCTTCCCCATGCTATTCATGTTATTGTATAAATATAATAATATGTCATTTCAATCATCATGTTTCAAATCAAAAGAGACCTCACTCATATTTTTTAAAATTTTTTATTAATTTTATTGAGGTAACATTGGTTAATACAATTATATAATTTTCAGGTATATATAATAATTTGACATCTATATATTCTATTGTGTAATTACCGCCCAGTGCAGTTTCCTTCCGCTACCATATATTTGATCCCCTTTTATCCACTTCACCCTTACCCTACCCCACTATATTTACTCCCTTTACCCTGCCTACTCCTCCCTCCTCCCCACCCCCACCCTCTGGTAAACTACTAGTTCAATGTCCACGTCCCTGAGTTTCTCTTTGTTTGTCCTATTCATTTGTTGCCTTTAGGTTTATATCCCACATATAAGTGATATCATGTGATTTTCAACTTTTTCTGTCTGACTTATTTCACTTAGCAGGATTATCGTGAGGTCCATCCATGTTGTCGCAAATGGCAGTATTTCATCTCTTCTTATGGCTGAGTAATATTCCCTAGTATATATGTACCACAGCTTCTTTAGCCAATATCTATCATAGGACACTTCGGTTGCTTCCATGTCCTGGCCACTGTGAATAATTCTGCTATGAACATCAGTGTGCAAATATCTTCTTGGATATGAGTTTTCAAGTCTTTGGGGTAAATACCCAGTAGAAGGATTGCTGGATCATATGGTAGACCAATTCTTAGTTTGTTGAGGAACCTCCATACTTTTTT